>NW_027187460.1:30743527-30823501 GCF_028583685.1 Petaurus breviceps papuanus
GTGTCAAGGGTCTGAGGACGGAACCAAACTCAGGTCCTCCTGACTCTGGGGCCAGCGCTTTACTCACTGCGCCACCTAGCCGCCCCAGAGAAGACTTTTGAGAGTCACTTGGACAGCAAGGAGATCAAATGTTTAAAGTCAATGTTTAAAGAAATTAATTCAGTAACACACACATTCAATTGAGTACCTTACCCTACAGGAAAGTAGGGGGAAGGGGATAAGAGGAGGGATGATAGAAGGGAGGGTAGACTGGGGGAGGGGGTAGTCAGAAGCAAATACTTTTGAAAAGGGACAGGATCAAAGGAGAAAATAGAATAAATGGGGGAATGGAGGGAAATACAGTTAGTCTTTCACAACATGACAACTATGGAAATGTTTTGCATAACTACACATGTATAACCTATATTGAATTGCTTGTCTTCTCAATGGGGGAGGGGGGATGAGGAGGGAAGAAGGGAGAGAATCTAGAACTCAAAGTTTTAAAAACAAAATCGTTTTTATATGCAAATGGGAAATATGATATATAGGCAAAGAGGTATTGAAATCTATATTGCCCTACAAGAAAGTAAGGGGATGGGGGGAGGGATGGAGAGAATAAAAGAGAGGGCAGATTGGGGGAAGGAGTAATCAGTATGCTTGCCATCTTTGGGTAGGGGTAGGGGAGAGATGGGGAGAAAATTTGGAACTAAAAATCTTGTGGAAATAAATGTTGAAAACTAAAAATAAATTCTGGAATTAAAAAAAGAAAATCACCATAGAGCAACATATGATATAATCTAGGTCCTTTGAAACATCACTTTCAGTCCTTCAAATATAGCAGATGCTCAATATGTTTGTGAAATCGAATCTCTATGAAAAAAATTTAAATGGTGATTTAAATAATTTAATTAAAATTAAATTTTAAAATAAAAAATGTCAGTTAAGGTCCAAAAGAAAAAAAAAGGAAAAACACTTCAAAAAGAAAAAAAAAACTTAATTCAGACTATTCACTGGAAGGTAAAATACTGAAGTTGAAGCTTAATTGTTTTGACCACATAATGAGAAAACAGGATTCACTGGAAAAGACCATCATATTGGGAAAGATTGAAGGCAAAAGAAAAAAGGGGGCAGCAGAGGATGAAATGAGTAGATAATAGTATCACAGAAACAATGAACATGAGCTTGGACAGACTTCAGGAGATAGTGAAAGATAGAAGGGCCTGTTGTGTTATGGTCCTTGGGGTCACAAAAGAGTCAAACAGGACTGAACAACAAAACTGAAAAGAGGTCATTTGGAACTTTTCCTTCATGCATTTATTGGAAAGGGATGTTAAATGGCAGTGGAAAGCTACAGAGGGGCACTACCCATCAAAAAACTATAGAGAAGATATACATAGCCTGAAAATGTGTGAGAAGCATCTGAGATTTTATTTAGCTGTAAATTCTTCCTCCTTCCATGTCTATTACCCCTCAGTCCTAGCCTAGTAGGGAGTAAAGATGTGAGGGCATGGAAGAATTAGCCTTTGACTTGGGATAATGGATTCTACATATATTTAAGAGCTTAAGGTCAAAGAGGAGTTTAAATTATTTAACTGCTTGGCCCCTAGGAGCTAAATCAGGAGTAATCGGTTGAAATCTTCCTAACAATTAAAGTTGTATGGAAACATTATGGACCGTCTCAATAAATAGTGGCGTCTCCCTCACTGGGCTCCTTCAATCAGAGGCTGAATGATCACTTGCTGACTATTTTATAGTCAACAACTTTTTTTGATGTTTTGCACAGAATGGTTGCTGAACTTCCTTCCAAATCTAAAATTATGTGATTCTGTGATTTAAGACAGAGGTTCCCTGAGAAGGAAGTGCATGTAGTCAAGTATAGCAGTGTATTTACATACATGGGTTCAAAGGATGTCAGAACTAGAAGATCCAACCCTCTCGTTTTACCAATAAGAAAACCGATGCCCAAAGAGTGACTAAATGACTTGTCCAAGGACAAATAAGCCCCAGATGCTCCCCTCTCTGCTTATGATCTGTTCCTCCTACCCTACCCTGTCCTAAAAAGAACCTCAATTCCTTCCCTATTCCTATCCCAAATCTCCTATTTGTGACCCCAGCCTGAAAACTCAATTATGACTTCCTACATTCCCAACCAGGACTTGTGCTTGCTGCCTTTTCTTCTTGCCCAGAGCTAAGTTTCATTTATTTTCTTTATTTTAAAAAAGCAAATATTTATTTAAAAAATCCATTTCTGATCATTCTAAATTATATAGCAAAGGAAACAAAATCTAAGTGCAAGTAGCATCTTGTTTTGTCTATTTATTTTACAACCTGCTTACTCTGACATTTTGTTACCTAAAATTTTTTCTTTTCTTTTTAATATCAGTCCTTCTGTACTCTCCCTCTGGCAAATAAAAAAATAATAAAAATAAAGCCCTCAATACATAGCTGCATAGACCAGCAAAACAAATGCCCACATTGGTCATGTCCAAAATATATACCTCTTTCTGGATTTTTAGTACATCCCTGCTCTGTTGGGAGGTGAGTGACATGTTTCATCTTCATTCTTTTGGGCTCAATGCAATTTAATAATATTGCATTGATTGGGGTACTAAAGTCCTTCAAAGTTGCCTTTCTCTTTAATGTTATAATCATTGTACAAACTGTCCTCTTGGTTTTGCTTTCTTTGTTCTGCATCAGTTCATGAATGCCTTTCAGAGATTTCCTCTGAAAGTGTCCATTTCATCATTTCTTATGACACAATATTCCATTTGGAGGCAGCTATGTGGCTTAGTGAATAGAGCACCAGCCCTGGAGTCAGGAAGATATAAATTCAAATCCAGCCTCAGACACTTAACACAAAAAACTAGCCATATGACCTTGGGCAAGTCACCTAACCCCAAATGCCCTACCTCCCCCCCAAAAAAAAAGCAAAAAAAAAAAAAAAGATTACAATAATATTCCATTACATCCATATACAACAACTTGTTTAGTCATTCTTCAATATCCTCACTTCCTAATATTTTTACTTTGTTTTGCCATTTTTTAAACTTTTAAACATGAAACATTTACTAAACAAAAAGTCAAAAGTAATAATAATATTTACTCAACAGAAGGCAATAGCAGAAAAAAATCAAATTAAAACAATCCACCTATAAACCTGGGATATAAATGTGTCCAGTGTCTTGTAGAGGAAAGTAAGCACTAATATTTTGTTTAGCCATTTCTCAATATTCCTCACCTCTTAAGTTTCCAATTTCTGGCTACCATGAAAAGTGCTATTATAAATACTTTTGTGTGGGGGTAGGTGAGGAGGGAAGAAGGGAAAAATTCTGGAACTCAAAAGTTTTAAAAACAAAAGTGTATAACAATTTTTTTTAACATGCAACTGGGAAATAAGATATACAGGCACTGGGGTATAGAAATTCATCTTGCCTTACTAGAAAGTTAGGGGGGAAGGGAAGGGGGGAAGATATAAGAGAGAACAGAGTGGAGAAAGGGATATTCACTAGGCTAGCTATTTTGGGGTGGGGGTAGGGGAAAGACAGGGAGAAAAAATTGTAACTCAAAATCTTGTGGACATGAATGTTGACAACTATAAATAAAATGGAAAAAATAAAAATAAATACTTTTGTACATTTAGATTCTTTCCTTCTTTGAGATATAGGCCTACTTATACAAGGAATAGATATAAAAGGTCATATCATAAGGGCTAAGGAAGAAATTACCTTTCAGATTTATGGAAATGGAAATAGTTCATGACTAAAAAAGTGAGAGGGGATCACACAAGATAGCATGGACAAATTTGATTATATAATTTAAAAAAGTTTTTTTTTTTGCACAAACAGATCACGAATATAGTAAAAATTAGAAGGCAAATAGATTGCTGGGGAAAATTTTTACATCAGATTTCTCTGATAAAGGTTTTATATTCAAGATATGTAAGGAGCTGATTCAAATTTATAAGATTTAAGAACCATTCCCCAAAAGGTAAAGGGTAAAAAGATAGATCAAAAAGCTGGATCAAAGGGTATGTAGAGTTGAGTAACTTTAGGGGAATAGTTCCAAATTACTTTCCGGAATGGCTACACTAACTCATGGCTCCACCAACAGGGCACTAGTGTGCCTCTTTTTTTACAGTCCCTCTAGCAGCTGTCATTTTCCTCTTGTGTTACCTCACTAATCTGTTGAGAGTTGGAAGAACCTTAAATTTGCCTTAATTTGTATTTCTCAAATATTGATGACATACATCATTTCTTCATAAGGTTGTTGATACCTTGGATTTGTTCTTGTAAAAACTATCTGTTGACATCTTTTTACACTTTACCTATTGGGGAATGGCTCTTAAATCTTATAAATTTGAATCAGTTCCTTAGATATCTTGGATATACAATCTTTATCAGAGAAATCTGATGCAAAAATTTTCCCCAGGGGCAGCCAGGTGGCACAGTGAGTAAGAGTGCCGGCCCCGGCATCGGGAGACCCAGGATCGGTTCCGACCTCAGATACTTGGCACCCACACAAAATAACTGGCCATATAACCTTGAGCAAGTTACTTAATTGCTTAAAAAAATTTTTCCCCAGCAATCTATTTCCCTTCTAATTTTTACTATATTACCAATCTGTTCGTTCAAAAAAAATTAATTATATAATTAAATTTGTCCATGCTATCTTGTGTGATTCTATCACTTTTTTATTCATAAGCTCTTCCCATTTCCATAAATCTGACAGATAAATTCTTCCTTCTCTAATTTTTTTTAATGATGTGACCTTTTCTATCTAGTTCATGTATCCATTTAGAGTTTATCTTGATGTACAGTGGGAAATATTACTCTAAACCTAATTTCTGTAATTCTAAAGTCCAGTTTTCCTAGTTTTTGTTAAATAATGAATCCCCTTACCCCCAACTGGGATCTTTGTGTTTGCTTCTGTATGTTGAGTACATAATCTGTTCCACTGATTTTCTCTCTGTGTGTCTGTCTGTGTCTCTAAAGCAAATTGTTTTAATGATTACTGTTTTGTAGTACAATTTGAGATCTGGTACAGATAGATACCCTTCCTTTCCACTTTTTTCTAGAGATTCTTGACCTTTTGTTTCACCATGTTAATTTCACTGAGCTCCATTTTTCTAAAGTCAAACTAGTAAACACACTCTGATTCTAATTAACCTAGATGTAGCTGTATAAAAAGAGGAGTCACAAAATAAGAGATATGAGAAGACATTTCCTCCCAGTTTTTTGCAGAGTATCATGAATAAAGTCAATTTTTTAAAAAAAGTTGGTTAGTTTTGCTGACATTTTTTCCTTTCTCTTTTCTTTTTTTCTTTATTATAATTATGGAAGGGAGTGGGGCAAGAAAGAGATACAGTGAGAAACTATTGAAAAAATTTAAAGGCAGTCAAAGCCCCCTCTCTTGATTCCCAACCAGGTTTTGTATTGCTCCCTTTATTTTCAAATTTTATTCCATTGGATGTAACATCCTAAAGCCCTCCTCTGATGACTCATCATGACATAGAGGTAACTGACCCTTTGTTCTCAAAAGCTATGCCAAGGGAGCCCAAGCCTGGCAGGTCCTATCCAACCTGAAAAGACTCCAAGTACACTGGGTGACACACTGCATGTATGCCTTCCAAGGACCAACCTAGATAAGTTCGAAGAGGCTCATTAACAGAAGTTTGTCCTCCAGATGATGAATTTTTTTAAAGTCCCAGAAACTCATAAAGCCATCTACTAAAGAAGTTGCGATCTGCATTTTTCAAAGAAATTCTCAGATCAGTGAAAGCACACTCCCTTGAAGTATTAAAGTTGTAAAGTAGGTAAGAGTATCTATACTGTTTGCTCATTGGAAGAAAGGCACAAAGAGACCTGTTGGTACTCAGCATCCTCTTCCTTAAAATGAGGGGGTCAACTTAAATAATCTCTAAGGTCCTTTCCAGATCTAAATCCTATAAGCCTATATAAACTAACAAATAAAAATTCAGACAGTTCTCTATGCAAATGTAAACGGGTATGACCTCAACCCCTATTCTCTCCAGGTGCTATCTCTTCCTTGGGTAAGGCTAATTCAGTTATTCTAACCTGCATTCACTCCAGCAGGTTTAAGGTGGTTTCCCAGAGGGGTGACCATACTGCTGCTACTCAACTCTCAGGATTCTAGGGGTAATTCTGGTAAAGAGGAGGATGGGGCAGGGAACAGAACCCTACTACTCACCATTGTAACTTGAGTCCCTTCTGAGAAGTGCTTTTCATTTATACAAATAAGTCTCAATAACAACATTGACTTTTAAACATGAAACATTTACTAAACAAAAAGGCAAAAGTAATAACATTTACTCAATAGAAGACAATAGCAGAAAAAATCAAATTAACACAGTCCACCTATAAACCTGGGACATACATGTGCTCAGTGTCTTGTAAGGGAGAGTAAGCACACAGAGAAGCATAGTAATGACCCATGTGCCCAGGGCAAAGCATAGTTATGGCCTACAAGCCTTGACGGCCTCTGTCTTTTTGAAGAAGTTTGTTACTGAATAACCTGCTAGGCGGGAAAACTCCTCTTCTGGGCCTCTCCACTCCCCTGATAGATAAAGCCACTTTTCTGCTCCTCTTGGGTTGCTAAAGCAGTATTGAGTGCTTTTAGTAAAGCAGCATTACTCTCTTTCAGTGAAAGAGCAGTCCTAAATCTGGGTCGGCAACTTTCCAGATATTGTCCCTGAGCTGGGTACTGAAGTAGCATTAAGCTCCTTCAGTGACAAATAGTTCCTTAAGCCAGTGGATTCTGAATCCCCCAAATCAGGACTTACTTGTCCTCAGTTAGCTTTCAAATTATATGTGATATTAAACAGCAATGCTGAAAAGTCCAGCCAACTTTCTATATAGTTCTCACTTTACACAAATTTGACTTTACATAAAGAATTCTAAAAAAACACCAATGTTAACTTTACTGTACAGTACTGTACTCTCTCTCTCTCTGCTCCTGCCCTTGGCTGAGCCCTACATGGCTTCCTACCCCACCTAGTGAAAAACAAAAAACAAAAAAAATCCCTCCAAGTGAAAGTAGAAGAGATGACAGAGGTCTGGACCTCCATGGTGGATGGGCCTTGACTCAAGCCCTGCCAAGAGAGATCACCGCCCTACTCAGTCCATCCATCAGTGTATCCTGCACAGTGTGGCTGTCTTCTATCTGTGCATGGTACCCATGTTTGCTGTCTCACCCTTCCTCTCAGTTCCAGCCAAACCCTTACATGGTTGGCCCAGAAACCATATGTTCCTACTCCTGCTCTCATTTCTCTGTCCCACCCCACAGTGTCCCATGTGCCAGTCTCCTCCCTCCACAGGAACTGGGCCCCTTTCCTGTCTGCTTTCCTCCTGACCTTCCCCATGTCTGCAGGCAAATGTGAATTACTTATGTATAGCTTTACAGAGGGAGTCAGCAGAATGGTCTACTTACATAAACTGAGAACTATCTGTACAGGATTCTACTTTCTCCAGTGAGCTCCCAGTAGCTACAGAACTTACTTCCAATCAAAACAACTCCTGGATCAGCTTCAAAGCTCATCTGCCCTTAGCTCTCAAACTGTAGATGGGATCAGGCCTCCCTCCTCATGAGTGGATACCCACCTCTAATGTAGATTAAGAAACCCAAAATTCACATGTCTATTAGACAAAACTATTATACAACATTCTCAAAATAGTACTTTTATTTATTATTTTTAATAATAATAATTTTTGGAATATAATAATATATAAATTTAAAACTCTGAAAACAGTCATGTATAAATAAGCTAACAGACAAAGCTACTCTGCAGCCATCCCCACCTCCAGTCAGTACTTGTACATTGGTGAGCCATGCTTTTACTCAGGTCCTCTCAGTATTTTTCTCTCTTCAAATATTTATATATGAAAGATAGTGTTCTATGTTCTCTTCAAGATATCATACCTCTGTATTCCTCACACAAATGTCTTTTCCTGCCCTTTTTAGTAACTAAAATGTCCATGTGGATTACATCTTTCTGGAGTTGCTTTTAAAGGGGCATAATTAAACTATGTTGTTGAGGATTATGAAGGCATTTTAGAAGTGTTTTCTCTCTTTGGGCTAGGGAGGGATTTTCCTTGCGCTCTTCAGAAGTCAAATATGGCATAGACACACATGCTATATTAACATATGAATAGCCCTATCAATTCTGCACTGCACTCACCTTTACTCAGCTTAAAGCTGCAATTGTTAAGCAAACAGACCAAAAGTTAGATAATAGGAAAAATATTTTTTTCTACTTTTTCCTCATTCTCCAAGGCCTTCCTTGTTATTTAAGCACAGGCATAATAAATATTACATAAGTTCCATGAACAACCACTACATCACCCTTGTCTTATGCTAGTAAAAGAAACAATAGGGTCTCAGGTTATAGCTAATAATAACTCACATTTCTATAATGTCAAGGCTTAAAAAAGTGCTTTCCTCATAATAGCCCTGTAAGGTAAGCAATACAAGTGTGTATTATTCTCTCCTTTTGGAAGATGCATAAAGTAACTCAGACTCAGAGTAAGTTCTAGATTTGGAGTCAGAGGACCAATGTTCAAACCTTGACTCTACTATTTGCTTGGACCTTGAGCAAGTCACTTAATCCTTCTTAGTCTTATATGTAAAATGTGGAGGTTGGATAATATGACCTCTCAGGGCAGCCTTTCTAGCACTAAATCTATGATCTGATAATCCTAGAGTATATAACATCCCTACGAGACTATATAGGTGGTAGGCATTGAAGCCGTAATTTAAATCTAAATTTTCTAATTCAGTTTCAACAATAGTTTCTATTACATAGGAATAATAAATGATGAGTTGAATTGGCAAGTTGTATTTTGAGGCTGCACATTTACAAAGAGGGTTAGAGGAGGCTAAGGCTAAGAGAGAGTCATTTGAATAGCAGAACAAAGACTAAAAGTACCATTTAATTCACATAAGAAGAGGTGGTATGGTAGAAAAAGAAGTGGACTGTGACTCAGATAAACTAATTCCAAATGCTATTTCTGTTACGTACTGGTTGAAGGAACCAAGAATGTTTAGCCTGGAGAATAAAAGTCTTTGGAGGGCCAAGATAGCTTTCTTCTAGTATTTGAAGAGTTTTCACATAGAAGAGTGATTCACATGTTTTGCCTGATCCAAGAGGGCAGAGCTAGGGTCAAGGGCATTAGTTGCAGGAAAGGAGATCTAGGTTTTACATTTTAAAAAAATTAGTAACAATTCACCCTACCCTAAAGTGAAATAGGCAACTCATGGTCTTCAAAGGAAGGCTGGACAATTGCTTGTTGGGAATACTGTAAAAAAAGATTCTTGGTCAGATACAAATTGGACTAAACACCCATCAAGTCTAATCTAGGTCTTAAAATCTGTGGAAATTGTGTGACCATAGTCAAGTCACAAACTCTTTAGCCTTCAGTTTCATTAGAGGAAAATGACCTCTATAGTACCTTCAGACAACCCTGAAAAAGGTTGTACATCGTACAATCTTGAAAAAGCACATTAAATATTATATGATCCTAAGAAAGAGAAATAGAGAAAAAGAGTATGAATACATGTTAACCGTTGGTAATGAGCATGCCTGGGCATAGAACAAGATAAGTCATGGAATCATCATCATTATCATCACAGACAATAATTATATAGCATTTTAAGGGTTTGTGAAGTGCTTGACATATATTTTCTTATTTGGTCCTCATAGTAACTATGAAATAGATGGTGTTTTCTATATTTTACAGGTAAGGAAACTGAAAGCCAAGAAAGGTTAAATAACTTGCCTAAGGTCATACAGCTTGTATGATCCAAATTCAAATCTACCTAATTCCAAGTCCAGCACTCTATCCACTATGCCCTGCTGTTTCTCCCACCTCTACCCTGCTCCAGTCTCCTGAACAAGAGGTGAATCTCCACTAGGTTTTTTTTACTCTGCTTTTTAGTCCGCTGATAAGGCCTTTGTTCTGGCACTGGCTCAAATTCACAGTTTTGAAGTTGTAAGAGCACTGAGGATCACTGATTGAAATCTCAAGGATAAGAGAGTTCACATACTTGGGCTGACCTTTCCACTTGACCTTTAAAAGAGATAGCATCACACAAAGAATCACGGACACCAGGAGCAGAGTCAGATATTTGAACAGCAAGAGCAACACAGATGAAGAGTACTAACACTTTGCAGAAATGGAGGCAGGAAAAGGGATAAAGAAGCATAACTGTATCTATGGAGACCTTCTAAAGAGATAGAGAGAGCCTTGACGAAGAGGCAAAAACAAAGAGTCTTAAAGCAACAGAAAGAAGCAAGGAAAATAAAACCACAAAACAGAAGAGGTAAGGGAGATGGACCCTACAAGTAATCATGCAGTGGGGAACCAGGAAAACCTGGAACAGCAGGCAACCATATGCTCTGAAAAGTAACTGGTACCTATTGCTTCATTTGTATGTGAATCTTGTAGACTACAGAAGTTCAAGGCAAGTAAGATATAGGTAGATTCTAGGATCCCCAAACCCTTTCCTCATAGGAAAGTATGAAATGTGTCTTGATTGTCTTCAGGCTCAAGTATAAGTCTTTTCAGTATTTTTATTATATAATCAAAATCTATTTTATATGTGATACTTGCAAAAGTTCTTGAAGATGAGCTGAAGGCCCTTTCTGAAAGAGTAAAATGAGTCAGATGATGATGTTCTGAGTTTTTCAGGATAGAATCATGAGTAAGAGATTTGGGAGGTGCCACAGACACTGGCATCCTGAAGATTCATAGGTTTAGGGCTACAAGAGGCCTTAGAAGTCATCTAATCTCGTTTTACAGATTAAGAAACTGAGGACCAAACGACTTGCAAGATACAATAAGTAGCAGACCCAAAATAAAATTCAAACCCAGGCCCTTCAGGCTCCAAATTTAGCTTTCTTTACACTTCTTGGTTTCTCTGGTTGTCGGTGCAAGTTGAGATTTTTTTTGAGACCCATCAAAATTGTATTGAGGTCCCCAAGAGCCAGAACCCAAATGACACATAGGTTTCTGGACACAGAAGTGGAAATGGTTTAAATCAAGTTCTGTCTTCTCCTTTATTGCCAAATTACATTTCCAAATATATTTTCTTTGAGTTTCATTTACAGACAAAATTAGTATTGGCAGAAAACTAACCATAGTACTTCCTGCAATGAGGTAATATTATTTTGGGAATCCAACTCAATTGTACTTCCCTGCATCTCTCAATCTAGGGAGAGATACTCCAAGTCTTAGAAATATAAGATACCATTTTCAGTAACAAGCTTTGAAAATACTCAGCAATGCTGCTTCTGACATTCAAGAATCTCTAGCTACACAGGCTCTTTTACTGACTAAAGCTAGTGTAGAAAACTTTGATCCAGATAATATTAAACCACAAAAAAGGGCATAACCAGCTGACAGATCACAGGATCTCATGAAAAAGCACTTGAGGGTTTGGGGTTTTGGCATTCCAACTGGCATTTGGTTGGATACGTACTACTATAAGCAACAAAAACTGCACAATCCAAAAATCTAAAAGTTTTAAGAGACTCCCATGGCCATCTGGTCCAACCAAGGGTTGAACAAGAATCCCCTCTACAAGAGTTCTGTCCTGGGCCTTTTTCTTCTACGTTCTCAATGATCTCATCAGCCCAAATGGGTTAAACTGTCATCTCTATGATGACAAGTCACACACACACACACACACACACACACACACACACACACACACACAAAATATATGTATGATTATATGTATGTATGTACATATGTATCTCCAGCCCCAGTCTCTCCTCTGAACTTCAGTCTCACATTATATGATATTAGATATTTAAAACTAGATGTTTCAGAGACATCTCAAACTCACCACATCCAAAATCAAACTCCTTATCTTTTCCCCTCAAGCCCTATTCTAATCCAAACTTCCTTATTTCTGTTGAAGGTACAACTTCTCAGGTTGTAACTTCAGAATTATCCTCAACTTCTTACTTTCCCTCATCCCACATTAAGTTGCTTACTATTTCTCCCTTTACAAAATTTCTCACAACTGTGCCCTTTTCCTCCACTCACAGTTACCACCTTAATTCAAGTCCTCATCATCTCTTACCTAGAATATTTTAACAGTTCCTTAATTGGTCTCCTCCCCTCCCAAGTCTCTCACCCCTCCAGCCCAAACATACACACTGCTGCTAAAGTAATTTGCCTTAAGCACAGATCTGACCTACTCATTTACCTACTCAATCAACTCCAATGGCTTCTTATTGTTTCTAGGATAAAACAGAAAACTTCTCTGTTTGACTTTTAAAAGTGCTACACAACCTGGTCCCAAGCTACCTTTCCAGCCTCATTAGATGTTGCCCCACCCCTTCCAGCATTCTATGATTTAACCAGATTGGCCTTTTCTCCTTCTTCACAGGAGACACTCCATTTCCCATCACTTTTTTTTTTTCTTTTTGGAGGGCAGTTGAGGTTAAGCAACTTGCCCAAAGTCACACAGCTAGTTTTTTTGTGTGTTAAGTGTCTGAGCCCACACTTGAACCCAGGTCCTCCTGACTCCAGGGCCAGTGCTCTATTCACTGAGTCACCTAGATGCCCTCCCATCACTTTTTTACTGTCTGTCCCAATATTTCTTTCCTTCCACCTTAAAATCCTGCTCTTTCTTTAAGAAGCAGCTTAAACACCATCTTCTGCATGAAGCATTTCCTGATTCCCCCTAACTGCTAGTGCCTTCATATTTAACTACTTTGTATGTTTGTGTTTATTCACTACCTATTTATGCTAGATTTACAGATGTACTTATATAATCTCCCTAATTAGAATGGTAAACTCTTTAGAAGAGGTAAACTCCTTGAAAGTATGGATTATTTTATTCTTTGTATTTATATCCGGCAAATCTGGTGCAGTGTCTGGTAAGTGATACATGGTTGTTAAATACTTATTTCATTGGTTGATATTTCTGACAAGCTGTCATCTAGTAGATGCTTAAAACCCACTGACACCTCAAGGAGCCCATTTCTCTTTTGGATGGTTCTAATTGTTAGGAAGTTTGTCCTCACATAAAGTTGAAATTCACCTCTGACTTCCACTCATTGTGTTTCTGCCCTCTAGGGCCAGGCAAAATCCCTTTTCCACATGTCTACTTTTCAAGTACCTGAAGACTACTATTCTGTGTCCCCAGGGGCCTCCCAAGTCTTTTCTTCTCTGAGCACCATTGGTTTCTTCAACAATACTAATGTAGCATGTTTCCCAGTCCTCTTACATCCTACTCACCCTCTTCTAGCTAGTCACCATTATCCAGCTTGTCTCTAAGCTCTACACCTGAACACAATACTCCAGAGTCTGACTAGAACAACATTAAAATTATCACCTGCTCATTCTAGACACTCTTTCTCTTACTGTGGCCAAAGACAGTATTAGGTTTGGTTTTTTTTTTTAATGATATATCTCACTGTTAGCTCATATGAAGGCTATAATCTACTAAAACCTCCAGATCTTTTACATAGTAACTGTTATCTAATCATATATCCCCAATCTTGTATTTGTGAAGCTGATTCTTTAAACTGAAGTGTACAACTTTATCCCTATTAAATTTCATATTATTTCATTCAGAACATGGTTCTGGTCTGTCAAGGTCCTTTTTAAATCATGACTATCATCTAATGACTTACCTATGCTCCTAGTTTCATATCATCTACATTTAACATATTTTCTATGTCTTCATCTAAGTTATTGGTTAAAATAATGAACAATACAGAGTCAAAGACAAATCACGGGATATTCCACTAGAGAGGTCCTTCAGTATGACCTCTATCCATTAATGGTTACTCTTTGGTTTACACCATTCATTCAACTCCAAATTCACTTAATTGGTCATTCTCTAACACTCATCTCTCCACCTTATCAAGATAACATAAGATGCTTTGCTGAAATCTAAGCACACTATTTCTACAACATTTTCCTGATTTACCAGTCTAGAAACCCTGTCAAAAAAAGAAATTAATTTAGTCAAGTATAAACTTTTCTCTTTTTTAAAGTTTTATTGATACTATTTCTTTTTTATACCACAATCACTGCTCAAATGAACTCCTTCCCCCCACTGATATAGCTCCCTCATAACAAAGAAAAATAGCTAAGCAAAACCAACAGGAAAATCCACTGAATGGTAAGATAAGCAACATTTTGCTCCCCCACTTTTCTGTTGAAATGGGATACTGGAAAATGAGGAATCAGTCCTGTGATCTTGGGAGCATGCATATCTGATGAGCCTGTTTCTAGAAGAGCCTAATAATTCATAATGGAGGAGCACAGCTCTCCATTTCGGAGCATGTGCAGGCATTGTGTAATTACTTCCTGTGTGCTTACCATATGATGATTTTGGTTTACTGCCGAGCTAGGACTGCATGTTCATACAAAAGACATCAACAAATTAGTTGCTCTATTTCCCTGTTGATGAGTGAAGCAATAAATGCCGGAAGTCTTCAGGTAGGGAGAGTATCATCAATGGCCTATTCTCCCCATCAGGGTCAACAAAATGCCATGAACACATGACATGGATGTTTTTCTACCTTTTTTGTGATTTATTCTTTCCTAATCTTAGACAGATAAGTTTTGAGGATGGAACAGACTAGACTATGACCTTGCAAGCATTAAAAGAATGGAAGAGTGTAGCAGCAAGCACCCCAGCGTCTCCAGGGTGTCTACCAATACAGGTTCTTGGATCTGCTTTGTTAAAAGAAAGCAACTCAAAATGGGTTAACAAGCTTACTTTAATCAGTCAGACATATATCGTTTACCTTGTTCAGGGGAAAAAGGTCAGCACCCCGAACTTCAAAGCATACAGGCAGAATTATCAAGACAGAAACAGATCAAGTAGACAGATTTCCAAACTGTCCAACCATTACATCCATACCCAGTCAACATCTGGGTTTCCACATCTGGGTTTTTCAAAGCCGGGGGACTCTCAACAACGGCTTCCCAGAATTCAGATCAAATCACAGAACACTTCTCAAAGTGAGTCCCAAAACAAAGCTACACATCAGGGCTTATACAGCCTTCTCCTGGCTCAGAGAATGTAACAACCTTTTGGACCCACTGGCCAATCAAAAAGTATCTACTGAAAAACAAGCCTCCCACCCCAGGCTTCAGGTGCACTTTGGCCTAAGGGCAGGGAAGATCTTCAAATTTGCATTCCCATTACATTCAGCCCCAAGATCTTTCATGCCCATAGCATAGACAATTTACTTTTGAATTAGCACTAAACATCTCTTAGGTCACATTTTCAAGGTACAGAACTAAAGTTACCAAAGTGGCCACTGGGCCTTAAACAAACACAAAGTACATAGCATTATTACCTCAATTCAAAACAAGAGTTCAAATAAAGTTCTGGGGGGGGGGGTATCCTTCCCCTCACACAGCTCCAGCCCCTGCCTCCAAGCACAGAGAGGGGCTGGGCAACAAAACCAACAAGGTGGGGTCACTGGGGATCCAAGGCACTTCATCCCACCCACCATAGTCACAAGTCCATCCTCCCCCTGGGTCCCATACTGTGGGATGCAGCCAGGAAACACACTCAGTGCCCCTGCTTTGCTGCTCAGTTCTTATCTTTTCCTGTGGCTGAATTCCGAACTCCTGGGCTCCTTCTCCCGCAGGCAGCAGCCGCTCCTGGCTTCTGCCCAGGTCCCGATGCAGGCAGCTCACCATTCCTGCTCTCAGCTCAGCGAAGTCTGCATGCAGGCCACTCTTCTCTCCTGGTCCATGGCTCCACAGAGTCACAGCTACCACAACTGGGAAATAAACGATTATCCCAGCCCCCATACTTTCCTTTTACTCTGCAGATCCTGTTCGTGGGCCATTTTGTAGCGGCAAGCACCCCAGCGTCTCCAGGGTGTCTACCAATACAGGTTCTTGGATCTGCTTTGTTAAAGGAAAGCAACTCAAAATGGGTTAACAAGCTTACTTTAATCAGTCAGACATATATCATTTACCTTGTTCAGGGGAAAAAGGTCAGCACCCCGAACTTCAAAGCATACAGGCAGAATTATCAAGACAGAAACAGATCAAGTAGACAGATTTCCAAACTGTCCAACCATTACATCCATACCCAGTCAACATCTGGGTTTCCACATCTGGGTTTTTCAAAGCCGGGGGCTCTCAACAACGGCTTCCCAGAATTCAGATCAAATCACAGAACACTTCTCAAAGTGAGTCCCAAAACAAAGCTACACATCAGGGCTTATATAGCCTTCTCCTGGCTCAGAGAATGTAACAACCTTTTGGACCCACTGGCCAATCAAAAAGTATCTACTGAAAAACAAGCCTCCCACCCCAGGCTTCAGGTGCACTTTAGCCTAGGGGCAGGGAAGATCTTCCAAATTTGTATTCCCATTACAAAGAGCACCAAAGGCCCTGAAATGAGAGTCCATATAAGAGAATGTCAGTAACCAAACCAGGTGGGACACTAAGGTAATCCATGGCAAGCTTCAGGACCAAAACTGCAGCAAGATGCCATGTCCTTCAAGTCTTCCAATGCCTTCTGACCACAAACTAGAAGTGAATGTGGTGGGGAGTGGTGAATATTCATAGAAGCCATCTTATGTATGAGGCCATTCTCCCCAGGGACTTAGAAGTTGGTAGAAGGGAGAATGTGACACCCAGTCCAGTAGATAGTGTAATTTATGTTTTTGCTAGTTATATCTTTTTAGTAAATATCGTTTTGGGGGCAGCTAGGTGGGGCAGTGAATAGAGCACCAGCCCTGGATTCAGGGGGACACAAGTTTAAATCTGGCCTCAGACACTTAACATACACACACAAAAAACTAGGCATGTGACCTTGGGCAAGTCACTTAACCCCCACTACCCTACTTTACACTCTCAAAAAAAAAAAAAGGAAAATATTGTTTTGTAAAAGCTGATGTTAATTGCTTCTCAAAGATATCCAGTAGCTAGCAAGATAAATTGATAACGGAATGCTAATTACTGGACAATAAATCATATTGAAGAAATACTGTCATTGGGTGATTGATAGTGGGAAGAATATACTGGAGAGGGAACTAGAACCAACAGCATTAGAATAATTCCACAGTCTTTCAATGGATTATCCCTAGAACCCCGGAGGGGAAGAAGTAGCCTGCTGTACTCTGGGGATCAAGTTTGCCAGCATATATGTAGGTTGGAAGAGTAAACTCAAGAGTCTATAAAGAATACAGTAAGAAGTAAGGAAATGTGTTTCATCATCTGGTCTCTAGACCCTCAAACAGTTATTGCAATTAATCTGAATTCCATTGTATTTTAATGTTGTCATCATTTACATTATTGCACTCATTTGTGTCATAAGGGGAAATGTATTAACAAAAAATATGAACATTGTGAGAGCAAGGAATAACTTGGACAGCCCTATGTTTCACCTGTATATTCTTGAAGCCAGTAAGAAATGACAAAAGCTTCCAACATACTGGATAGACTCCCATGGTGAATTTGTGGGAAGACATGAAAGAGTCACAAAAGATGGGCATATATAGATAGGCTATATTATTTAAGGAACATCCACACTGGTGAGATCATATATCCATTCTGATATTTGAGTCAACATGTATATTAGTCTCCTGTATCTGATTCCTTCACTCTGCATCAGTTCATACAAGTCCTTCCCATGTTCCTCAGAATCATATTTATAAATCCTTATGGTATATTACATCCATTCATATCTCACAATTTATTCAGCCATTCTTCAGTTAATCAACATCTACTTTGGTTTTCTGCAAGAAGTGTTGCTATGAATGTTTTGTAAGTATGGGACCTTTCTTTCTGCCTTTGACCTAAAAGGGATGTGAACAGTTTTGTCATTTTTTCCTCAGGTAACCCTAAATTGTTCATCAGAATGGTTGGAACAAATCATAGCTCCACTAACAGTACATTAATATGTCTGCCTTTCTATAATTCCTCATCTCCAACACTGATTGCTTCTGTTTCTTATATTTTCCATTTGAATCTCCTAAGGTAATAATTCAAAGTTGTTCAAGTTAATATTTCTCTTTTTTTTTTTTTGCTTTTTGGAGGGCAATTGGGGTTGTGACTTGCCCAAGGTAATACGGCCAGTTTTTGTAGTAAGTGTCTGAGGCCGGATTTGAACTCTGGTCCTCCTGACTCCAGGGCCGGTGCTCTATTCACTGTGCCACCTAGCTGCCCCACAATATTTCTCTTATTATTAGTGATTTGGGGATTTTTCTCATGTGGGTATTATGGAGTTTTCATGTGTTTTTTTTTTTCAAATACTGTTAGGAATCAGAGTTGAGTTTTCAATGTTTTTATAATTTGAGTGTTGTCAGGTGAAAATTCAAAGTTGTTTAAATGAATATTTATCTTGTTATGAGTGATTTGGGAATCTTTTTCATATAGATATTGATAGTTTCTATTTCTTTTTTTAACTGTTCCACTATCCATTGAGAAATGGCTCTTGATATCTGTTAATTTTTTGTGTATTTTTGAAATCAGAATGTTATCAAAATATTTGATACAAAGTTGCTTTTTTCACTCAGCCATTTCTTCTTATTCCAGATAAATTGTAAGACAAAAAAGTTTAATTTTTTGCAATCAGTATTGTATAGTCTCTCTTTTGTGATCACCTCTATGCTTTAAGACTTCACCCACTTACAACAGGTTTGGATGGTATCTCCTGTTCTCCAATTTTCTTTTAATATGCCTTTATATTTAGGTGATGAAACCACTGTGTTTACTGTGGCATAAAATATAAAATGCTAATCAATTTTTTTTGTCAAACTATTTTTTTATTTTGCCAAACAAGCAAATTCCAAAGAAAAATCGACTGAATGATACAACATTTTGTTCCCCCATTTTTCTGCTGAAATGGGACACTGGACAATGAGAAGTCAATCCTGCAATCTTGAAAGCCTGTTTCTGAAAAAGCCTAATAATTCACAATGGAGGAGCCCAGTTCTCCATTTCAGAGCATGTGTTCTTGTTCTTGTCTACTATGAAGTCATTCCCTCTGTAGTTTGTAATGTTCCATTTAACAAACACTAGGCTACTATGTTCAACTGATTCTAGATCCTGCTTATCTAACCTATTCCACTGATATATTTTTCTATTTTCTTTTTTTTTACATCACAAGTCTTAGTCTTCTGTGTATTTATTGTTTTTACAGCAGAATGCCCAACACAGATCATCATAACTGCCAAAGTCAGCTGTGCAAAATAGTATATATAGTGCTTAAGTACAAATGGGACACATGATTTTTTTAAATAAATACTTAAACACAAATTTATGGTCCTACAAAAGAGCATTTAAACTAGATGGTCTAAGTTGATCTGCCTCCTTGGACCCACAGTAACTGCTATTTTCCAAAAAAACCAATAGAATCTATATACTGAATCATCATCAGTTCCACTGTGAATAATGGATCACAATAATAAATGAGTCCCTTTTTCTAAGAGCTTTTCCTGGCTCCCCTACAAACATGATCTGGTCTGGATAATAAGACAACAGGAATTTCTTGAAGGTCAGTGGTCCAAAATACTAAGTATGGTTAAGTATTCTACATGATCTATATTCACTGGTTCCTTTTTTAATTAGAATGTACTTAGATTACTTTCTTCAATTCATCATACAAGACAAGCACTAAAGCTCCACCCATTCCTCTAAGAACATTGGACCAGGCACCCTTGAAGAAAGCTTTGCCACCCTCATCTTTAGCAATCTTCTTCCAGCAGTCAATTGTCCCAGTGTACATGATATCAGCTCCTTTGCGACCTGCCTGCATCATCATTCGCGGCCTTACTGTATCAAAGGGATAGGAGACCACACCTGGGGCAGCAGTCACTGATTGTGCAATCATCCAGCTTATCACAATGTGAGTGTTCTTCGGATCTGGGAGCATACCTTTTGCTGTATCATAGATTCCAAAGTAAGCTGCTCTATACATAATGATACCCTGCACTGAGACACTGAAACCTTGATACAAGTCCCGAATTCCATCAGACTTGGTGATTTTCACAAGGCAGTCTCCCAGGCCTTTGAATTCCCCCTCAGTGCCAGATTTTCCAACATCAGCTGCCAAGCGGGTTCTCACAAAATCCAAGGGGTAGACAAAGCAGAGAGAAGTGGCTCCAGCTGCACCACCAGAGGCAAGATTGCCAGCAAAATACCTCCAAAACTGTGTGTGCTTGTCCACTCCTCCAAAAGAACACCTGCTTATACTTATTCTTAAAGGCGAAGTTAAGGGCCTGGGTGGGGAAGTATCTAATGACATTCGCTAAGTTACCCCGCCAGAAGGAAAGCACCCCTTGTTCCTTTGGAATTCGGACTATACAATCCATTATGCCTCTGTACTGCTTATCTGCAGCAATCTGTTTGCTGGCATGCTGCATCTGCAGCAGCAGCTTAACTCTCGATGGGGGCCACCGCGGTCTTGGAGATGGCGGCGGCGATGCCACCAGCCAGGAAGTCCTTGGCGAAGGAGATTTACTGTTCCATCATGGTCACAGAGGGGGAAGGTGCTGGAGGCGGAGAAGGAAAGCCGCGGAGAGAGGGCCCAAAGCTGGGGAACTCGTTGCTGCCTGCACAGCCCCTTGCTACAGCTCGGACCGAAAGGCATTTTTCTATTTTCGTAAGTAATAATAAATTAGTCTGATAATTACTGCTTTATAATATATTGCTGGGGGGGGGGGGGGGGGGGGTAAAGGGCAGTGATGTAATTTCATTCCTATTTTTTATTTCATTATTCCCCCTTAAAATTCAAGATCTTTCGTTCCTCCAAATAAATTTTATCATTTTATCTAGTCCTATAAAGCAACTGCTAGTTAGTGTGATAATACACTAGATCTGTAAATTAAAGTTTTTATTTAATTTAATTTTTTTTAGTTTTAATTTTTGTTTTATTTATTTTTATTTTATTAAATAAAAATTATTTAATTTTTTAAATTTATTTTTATTTAATTTAATTTTAAAAATTTTTATTTAATCAGCCTAGTCCAACCATGAACAATGACTTTCCAATTAAGACTTTTTTTTTCTATAAAGTGTACGCATGACTTACTCTTGATGAAGCCAACAAAATGATCTGTGATCATCAATTCATTTTCTACATGTTCCCTAACCATCCCTTTAATGATACATGCCCAGAATCGAAGTCAAGCTCAGTGTTCAATAATAGTCTTTAGACTCCATTGCCTTCTCTTTTTTGAAACTGTTCTTATAAAGATTCTAATGACCTGTTAAAATTACAGATTTCCATGGAAACCTCAAGTATGAGTTCCTACTGACTAAAAGTGAAATTCTATTAACAACAGCTCATGGTATAATGTGTTCCTTCCATCACTAGTTGCCTTCTCCCCCTGAGACATTCTTGCCAATATTCTTCCAAAGATCCTCCATAAAGTATCCACCAAATGGACTCAAAGTTTTCCTCTTGTTCCTTTTACATTCTGAGAGTACCAATGGAGCTCTTAGGCTCCAACTGTTAGCTTTTGCTCATGCAACATCACTAGTAGTACACCCTCCTTTTCCCATCATACATTTTCTCAAAAAGACCTCTTACTTGTCTTCTTGAGGGTAGGTCTTCAATGGATATATACTACAGCTAACTTGTGCCCACAATATTTCTTTCCAACACCCTTTGGTTCACCCACAATTTTACTTCCTCAAGGTCAAACATTTGTATTGAAAATATAGGTCTTTTATTAAGTGAGGAGGATAGCATCATTGCTTCCCACTTAAAAGAGGTATATTTTCAATACAAATGTCTGGCCCTGAGGAAGTAAAATTGTGGGGAGCACAGCATCACTGGGGCAGCTAAATGGCACAGTGTATACAATACTACACTTGGAGTCAGAAAGAGTCATCTTCATGAGTCCAAATGCAGCTTCAAATACTTACTAGCTGTGTGACCCTGGACAAGTCACTTAACCTTACTTTTTCCCTCAATTCCTCATCTGTAAAAAATGAGCTGGAAAAGGAAATGGCAAACCACTCCAGTATCTTTGCCAAGAAAACCCCAAATGAGGTCACAAAGAGTCAGACATAACTACAACAAATGAACAATAACAAATAGCATCATTAAAAGTACTGCACAGTTTTCATGGGCTGAGGCAGAGCCAAGAAAATAGAGTAGCAGGAAGCAATACAATGAGCTCTCCCCCCAAAACTTCTCTGAATAGATCTAGAAAGCATATCAGAATGAATTTTGATGTGGAAATTAACAAAAAAGTCACAAGAAGTCCTTTCCCCAGGTCAACAAGGGAGACAAAGAAGTCTGGACACTGGGAATGGGGTCTGGTCAGTAGCATGCCCAGTGAAAGGCTGTGCAGCAGGACAAGAAGAGTCCCAGACCTAAAGAGGGACAGTATGCATGAAGAAGCATCAACTGGCAATTTTGGTGCCCACTACCCAGTTCTAGGTAACAAACCCAAAGCAGAAAAAAAAAAAGAGCATCTACAACCAGGGTGATGCTTACAAGGTAGCAAGTGGCTTCAGGCTCTAGACTATGTGTACCTAGGGAGGAGCAGGTTAAGAAGTAAATAGGTTCCATGTGACTCTGAAGCAAGCAAAGCAAGGTCTCAGTTCTAGCTTCTAGTTCAATCACAAGGTTGCAAAAAGAGACCTATGGCAGGAATCTCAGAACAAATGAAGCTTAAAGTCTGCTTAAAAGTCATAGTCATCTTGAACCAGCAGACTTTCTAGCTGACTGATAATGACTATATCTAGCATCAGTCTACTGTTGCTCAGATCCAAACCCAGGGCAGGAACTTGCAGAGCTCAGACCAGGGTAAAGACGTGGGAGGTTGGAGTGATCAGATTTGCCCTAGACTTTGGGAGCACTGAAAGACTGCAGGTCCCCAGACAGAGCTGTCCTTGAGATCCTGGGGAAAAAAAACAACACTCAGTACCCTAAGAAAGCAGCAACAGAACCCAGACCTTCCCTCCAGAAGCATGCAGAACCCAGTTCTAATATCAAGTTCAAAGTCAGGAAGCAGGCTAGAAGAATGACCAAACAAAGGAAAAAAACAATCCCACCATAAGAAGTTGTTGTGGTGAAAGGGATGCTCAAGACACAAACCAGAAAAAGACAATGACTCCAAAACATCTACAAGAAAAGTCTCAAAGCAAAACACATCTTGGGCACAAATTCAATGAAAATTTCTGGAAAAAATGAAATAGGAATTTTTGGTTTTCTTTTGTTTTTTTTTAAAGAGTCAAAAGTTATTGTGAAAACTAAATGAGAGCAACAGAGGAAAAAATAGGAAAAGAAATGAAAGTATTGTAAAAAAGAATTGGAAAGGAATTAACAGTTTGGCACAAGAGGTACAAAATTTTGCCCAAGGCACAAACTCCCTGAAAATTAGACTAGACCAATTAAAAGCCAATGACGCCATAAGATAACAAGAAATATCAAGGAAAAAAAAGTCAGAAGACTGGAAAAAAGAAGAAGAAAATTTAGGCATCTCACAGCAAAAACAATGATTTGGAAAACAGATCAAGGAGAAATTTTTGGTCATCTGAGCTCCATGACCAAAAAGTGAACTTAAACACCATATTTCAAGAAATCTTAAAAGAAAACTGCCAAGATCTATTAGAACTAGAGGGCAAAGAGGAAACAGAAAGGATCCAATAATCAACTCCTGGGGAAAAAAACTTGAAAATGAAAACTCCTAGGAACATCATGGACAAAATCTAGAGTTTTTATTCAAAGAAAAAATACTGCAAACAACCAGAAAGAAAAAGTTCAACCACAGTCAATATCACATACATGACTTAGTAGTATGATTTAATGGAGTGGAGAAACTGGAATACAATTCCAGAAGGCAAAGGATGTGGGCTTATAAGTCAAAAATTATTAACTTAGCAAAATTGTGTATAATTCTACAAGGGAAAAAAATGGACTAAGCATTCCTAATAAAAAGAATAGAGCTATGTGGAAACTCTGAAGTTCAAACATAGGAATTAAGAGAAACATAAAAAGGTAAAAACAAGTGAATAACATTATAAAGGAATAAACAAGGATAAATAACTTATACTCTAATTGAGGAGATGATACATGTATTCCCTCTTAACTGTATCATTATCAGGGGTCAGAGAGGGAGCTTAATTAGACAGTGTCTAGGAATGGTTTTCTTATGTCTTGATGATCTTGAAGAAAAAATGGAGATGGGAAAAAAGAATACATTGGGAGATGAGGAAAGGAAGGTTAGGGAAAATTATCTCAAATAATCAAGATGCACAAGCAGAAATCTATCCAAAGAGGAATTGGGGAGAAGAATGGCTTACATCTGAACCTATCATCTGAACTGGGCAAAAGAGGGAACACACACACACACAAACACACACAGAGTTGGTTAAAGAAATACATTTCACTCAACAAGAAGACAGAAGGGAAAAGGGTGGAGGAGTAATTAGAAAGTGGGTAGATGAAGGCAGATTAAGTCCCTAGCAAAACAAACTCTAATAAATGTATAAAAACATTCATAGATCTTTTTAAAGGGGCAAAGAATGGGAATCTGAGGGGGCGCCTATAAATTGAGAAATGGAAGAACAAGTCATGGTATATATAAATATGATGGAGTACTATTGTGCTATAAGAAATGATGAGGGGAATGGTTTCGCAGAAACTTGGAAAAACTTGTACAAATTGATTCAAAGTGAACAAAATCAGAACAATTTCTACAATGACAATAGTATGGTAAAGACAAACAAATTTGAAAGAGCTAGGAATTTTAATCAGAATAATGACCAGCTACAGTTCCAAAGGACTAATGATGGAGCATGCTACCCACCTCCATCTGATAAAAAGGTAAAGGACTCACACCGAGTGCAGAATGGGACGGAGAGAGAAGAGAGGAGAGGGAAAAGGAAGGTGAGGGAGAGGGAGGGAGGGAGAGGGAAGGTAAAGAAGGGAGAAGAGAGAAGGAAAGATAGGGAGATGGTGGAGGAAGAAACAGAGAAAATGGGGGCAGCATTTATTAAGCACTTTATGTACCAGGAACTGTGCTAAGTGCTAGGATAGAAATGTAAGTAAAGAAGATAGTCCCTACCCTCAAGAAGCTTATATTACAATAATTTAATGGGAAAGACAATGAATAAAGGGGAGCTGGAAAGTGGGGGGCTGATGATACAAAGCTACTATCAAGGATACACAGGAGTCCAGAGTGTGAACTGAACCAGGACTAAAATGGAACCTTGGTCAAGCCACTTCCCCTCTATGAGGCCCTCATGAAATGATGATCTGGCCTAGATAACAAATCAAGAGAGCAGGCCTCTCTGGGCAGCGGTATCTCCTGGGTAAAAAAACTGCTCATGAGTAGGCAGAGAATTTTAAAAAGACAGAGCAGAGGAAATAGGGGAAAGGTTTATTTACAAGATCTTCCCCCTCACAACATTTCAGCATACTTGAGTCTTCTGTCCACTGTGAGAAAAATACCACTAAAATTCATACTGGTAAAATATTAATTCTCCACAAATTCCTGTTCCAACACCTCACTGGACATGAAGGTGACCCTGGATTCTCAAAGGCTATGTCAATGAAGCATAACTTTGGACAGGTTCCACCACAATGGAAAAGCTTGGAGTACAGTTACATCAACAGACTATGTTTGCTTTCTAAGGACCAACCTAAGTGAGGAGAGGCTCATCACCATTAGTCTGGGCACTAAGTGATGAATTCTTTGGCCATGGCAAACCATAAAACAAGACAAAATATTTAAAAAGCCTTCAGTTCAATGTGGCTGCTTCTGCTTCTCCAGTGGGGCAAGTAGGTAGCACATTAGATAGAATGCCAGACTTGTAGTCAGGAAGACTCATCTTCCTGAGTCAAAATCAGGCCTCAGATACTTACTAGCCATGTGGCCCTGGCCAAGTCACTTAATCCTCTTTGCCTCAGTTCTCTCATCTGTACAATGAGCTGCAGAAGGAAATGGAAAACCACTCAAGTATCTTTGGCAAGAAAACCCCAAACAGGGTCACAAAGAGTCAGACACAACTGAAAAATATCAACTATAACAAGCTTCTACAGTGACAGGGGCAGAACAGTGAAAAAGAGGGCAGAGGATGCTAAATAGCACATGGGTTTTAGATTATCTATAAACTTTAATTTAGTTTTTAGTACTCAACAGAAGATCCTTGTCTAACAACCAACAAGCAGACATACTAGAGGAATTGAGTCATATTATTCCTGACACTTTTGTTATAAATGAAACTGGAATGCCAAATGAGAAAGTTTCAGACATTGCCAATATGTTAATTTGTTTTGTTTGACTATAGTTATTTGTCATAGGGTATGGAGGAAAGAATTATTGGGGAGTGATAGAGATACAAAAAAAATGTTAAAGAAATAAAAAAGCCACCAAGGAAACACTTAAAAAAGACACAAAATAAAAGGAAATTCAGAAAGAGACAAATGAAAATTGTGTTATAGCTTTGCTAAATTTAATATACACATTTTAAAAACATTTTTTAAATGCTATGTAAAAAAAATTATTTCATCTACCATCATCTTTTTTATTATTCTTTATATATTACAAATGGTTGGCTGTTGATGATTTTTAATTTCATAATAAAAAGGAAAAATAAAAAAAATATGCTCCTTTGGAAAGACAAAGCTGTCAGGGTTGGTTTTTATTGGGCTCTCAAAGTCAAAAAGAAACATTTGATAGCATATTTGTTCATTTCTTATAGCAGTTCTTATGAAAAATATTTGCAAAAAGACTCACCAAAAAAACTGTAGCTCATGTACTGTCTGCTTCAGAGGATAAAGGGGTAAAAACATTCTGTGAAAAACCAGATAGGACAGGGCAGCTAGGTGGCACAGTGAATAGAGCACCAGCCCTGGAGTCAGGAAGACCTGAGTTCAAATCCAGCCTCAGACACTTGACACACTTACTAGTCATGTGACCTTAAGCAAGTCACTTAACCCCAATTGCCTTGCCTTACCCCTCAAAAAAAAAAAAAAAAGACCAGACAGGACCCTTCATATTAGGAAAAAAAAACAACACTTTCAGCAACTTGGTGGCAATATGTAAGGACCAAAAAAAATGAACTGGAGGATAATTCAAATTCCTGTAGGACATAGAAAAGTCAAATATGTCACAAATGCCTTCTCTTTAAGAAAAGAAACAGTGTGAGTATGAGAAGCACGGAACATCACCAAGAATTAATATATCTGGACAGATAGAAAGACTAATTACTGACAGAGGTCTTATACCTGAACTAATTATCTATGAATCAATGAACATTTATTAAGAGTGTATTATGTGCTAGGCACTGTGCTAAGTACTGGGATGCAAAGAAACACAAAAGGCATTACTTGCCCTCAAAGAATTCATGAACTAACAGGGGTAATGACATGCAAACAAGCTACTTAAAAGGTAAATAGGGAATAATGAACAGAAGGAAGATACTTTTTAAATTGAGAAGTATTAGAGAAAACCTACTGTAGAAGGTAGGATTTAAACTGGAACTTAAAAGTCAGAGAATTGATTTGTTAGAGCAAAGATCAAAATTAGTACAAAGGTAGAAGAAGGAAAAAATGAGAAAAAACTATGGTGTACAACTGAAACAACCCAATCTTAATCTATTCAAAAAAACCTACTGAAAATGTAGAATGAGATACAGACAGATGAGGTACTGACACAGAAGATAATTTCAAATAGAATTTTAACTGACATAAAGAAGCTACCATAACAAGAAGAACCTAAAAATGCCTCAATTAGCAAATACTTGATCTACTTGCCAAATTGAAAGAGGAGGTAGCCAATAACAACACTGGTTTAGAATATAAACTAATTTGCAAAATCTTATGGAAGTTGTCTCTCAGGTTCATAGTCTTAGAATTACCCTCTAATTTCTCACTCTCCTTTGCCCCACATATCCAATCAATTGTCAAACATTGTCATTTCTAACCCTACAACAATCTCTTTCATCTGACCTCTTTTTTCCTATTCACATAGCCACCATCATAGTTCAGGCCCTTATCACCTCTCTCTTAAACTACTGCAATGGCTTCTAATTGGTATTCTTGTTTCATCTTATTCCATTCTAATCCATCCTTCACACAGCTGCCAAAGTGATTTTCCTTAAGCACAGATCTGACTATCACTCCCCTATTCAATAAACTCCCTATTGCCTCTAAAAAAGATTCCTCAATTAAACTTCTAGCTTCAGCCTTTCGTTCCAACTTCTTTATATTATACATCACTCCCTTTCCACTCTCTATAGCTCAGCTAAACTGTACTCTCCTCTGTTCCTCAAAACCAGCACTCCACGTCCCATTCCATGACTTTTCATTAGTCTTTCCATATGCTTGGAATGTATTCCTTCTTCCTCTCAATCTCAAGAGAATCGTTCTCTTCCTTTAGGTCACAACTCAAGCACTACCTCCTACAGGAATTCTTTCCTGAGTCCCTCAGTTTGTTAATGTATTCTCCCCCTAATTATCCTGTATTTAACTACCATAACTACCTTGAATATATATATATATGTATGTATGTATATAGACATATATATGTATATTCCATATACACATAGATAGAGATAGATTTCTCCCACAAGAGAATGTAAGCTCTCTGAAAAACGGAATTTCTACATTTTTTTTCCTATTTGTATCCCCAGTGCCTTACACAGCCTCTGGCATACAGTAGATGCTTAATAAATGCTTACTGATTGACTGTGTGGAATAAAATTAGAGGTATTGCTTCATAAAACAGAGCATCAGTGGTAGGTAAAAGCCAGTTTAAGGACACCTTGATATATTCAACTAAGTCATCATAATAATAACAATAATAACATAATTTATATTTACATAGCACCTACTATAGACTAGGCACTGTACTAAGTGCTTTACAAATACTATCTCATTAGATCCTCACAACAACCCTGGGAGGTAGATGCTATTATAATGTCCATTTTATAGATGAAGAAGCCAAGATAAAAAGCGGTTAAATGACTTGCCCAGAGTCACCAAACTAGTAAGGCCATACTTGAACTCAGGATCTTCCTGACTCAATCTACACCACCAAACTCCCCCAGAGGACATTTAAGAATAAAACTGGGAGAACAATAAGTAGATGAAAGATAGAAAAGATCTGCAAATATTTTTATAATAAAACTTTTTCACCAACAAAAACAGTAGAGTCACCTCTCAGACACTATTTCCCAGTACTAGCTCTACTTATAGATTAAACAGAAATGGCACAAAAAGAGAACAAAGGCAGAAAGCAGGTGGATTAGACTAAGAGTACACAGAAGTGATCCATACTGGAGGTGACAAAACTGTAAGGGAATTGAGGGGAAAATTTACACTTAATAATAGGAAGAAGGGATCCATTTATGCCAGGCCTGCATAACCCAAGGCATGCCAAAGGATTCTGGGGTCCTTTGTCATGCCTCAGGTTGTACAGTCCTGATCTATATAAAAAGTCATAGCATTGCTATATTAAGAGGAAAACATTAGAAACAAACTTTGTGCCTAGTAACTAAACAATGGCTAAATTTGTGGTATGTAAATATTACAGAATATTACTGAGCCATAAAGAGTAACTAATATTAAAAAAAAGAAAAGCAAATATAAGTGATGTAGAGTAAGAAAAAAAATAATCAGAAGAAAAATACACTGAGACCAACTATGTAAAGAAAAAAAATGTTGGCAAAGTCCAGGATAAAGGCAATGAATAAAGTCAGTACTACCTTAGTTCAAATTAATACATGTGCTTTTCATTTCTTTCATCAGTCAGTAAATAACAAAGGTTAGTTGTATTTACAAGTGTTCAATAACATTTTCTTATGCTATTTTGCTTATTTATGGAGCTTTGAGATTTTTGCTGTTGTGTTTATTTTATGACTGGGGAGGTTGCTGTCTTTGTTGCTGTTCTTGCTAATGACTGTATGGTCTATTAATATATTTTTGAAGATGTGTAACCAGTAGAAATCAAAATTAATCAATTTTTTTAAACTTCCAGTGGTCAGAGGCTTTCTACCTTACATAAGGCACATAGATCTCTGTGATGACTGTTGTAAGATGTGACACAAACTGTTGGTGATCACTTTGTCACTATTGTAAGTACCGTAAGCACATAGCTCATTTATCATATTCCACATGGGAACTGCTCCCCCTGCTGGATGGCTGAAATACACAGCAGCAGTATTCACAAATTCTAATGAATTACTTCACTCCAACTTCCAAAAAATCAAAAAAACAAAAAAGCAGCCTATGAACATTAAGTAACTGATATTCTGAAGAAAAACTTACTACAAACAGATACGTGATGTATACCTGTATGTAAGTCTAGAACTCAAAAGAGGAATTATGAACTACCCCCATTACGCACTAACATTTCCCTTTCCTGGGTACCTGAGCTAGTGCATAGGTGAGGGAAGTAAGGCAGACAGGCAGGTTAGTATAATGGGAACAGCCCTGGATCTGAAGCCATAGGACTGAGGCTCAAATTCATATTCTGCTACTCATTAAATGAAGGGGTTGGACTTACATAAGGCCTAAAATCCCTTCTAGTTCTTAACCTTATTTTCCACATTTACAGCACCTGGGTCCAGCTGTTATTAGATGGATCGAGTCCTCTTATGCTTCAGGGGAAAGGAAAGAAAATAGGGCCCTGTCCTTTAACCTTGCTACCTGACAAGCCTGAAGTAAAGAGAATAAGGAGGCCTCTCAAGGTGTATAACAACTGTGTTGTTTGTTTGGGGACTTGGGGGTGGTAGTGATTGGAGCATTAAGTTTAGAAGATCTTATTAATTGTTGTTACTCTGTCTGGTCCATTTTCAGCTTCTTGGCATGAGCCTAAAACATGACCACTGTGGTTTGGACCCTCATCATCTCTTGCCCAGACTATTACAATGGTCTCCTAAGTGGTCTCCCTGTTTCAACTCACCCCAGTCCAAGATTTTGGTTTTTTTTATATCAAGCTTCATTTAAGCGTTTTCACAGTTATAACAAAAGCAAGGCATCCAACCTGAAAAGACAGAAGAGAAGAGTAATACCACAATGCCTATCAGTAGCCAAACTCACCTACTACCTCAAATATGCTTAGGGCTTTGCTGACTTTATAATGGCTTATGACATTCCCAACAATTAAACTACTATTACTTGCCCCTTTCATCCCCCGCTGCCCCCAAATTCTGACATCTTTTCAAAACCCAGGTCAAATGTCAATTCCTCTAGAAAAGTCTTTCCTGATCTCCCCAAACAGAAACAACATTTCCTTTCTCTGTTCCTGCACAGTATTTTGTACTTTTGTGATCATATTGCCTTCTTCATTAGTTACTGTACATTATGTTCCACTAAAGTTTTTTCTCTAATGTTTCACCATGGTATGGTGATGCCCCTCTGGGTCCCTAAACCCTATACCATAAAGAATACAAGCTCACAGAGGTTCTAAAACGCTTCAACCACAGGCCCAATGATGGGCTGTATGTCTGTCATCTGAGGATGATACCAGGACAATGAATTCGGGGGCCATAGCTACTCCTGAATATCAATCATCCACTATGATATATCAGAATAACCTGCAACAGTGGAAGGAGTACCTCTAGTAACAAAACCACAGAATCTTGATGTATATGTATCATTTTGTATAGTATTGCATGCTTTTTGCATACTGTATCCCTCTGACTATAGAAGCAGTATGGTATAAAGCAATGGTGTCAAATTTGAATAGAAACAGGCCACTAAACCATACATAAGGATACCTATGGGCCACATATTGACTTAGAAAACTACACATAACATTATCTAAATTTTACTGTATCTTTATTTACTTTGTCAAATACTTCCCAATTACTTTTTAATCTGGTTCAGGCCACTATCAGGAATGTGAGCCACTGGAGTAAAAGATGAAGTACTGGTTTGGAGGCAGGAAGACTTAATTCAAATATTGCCTCAAACTTTTAATAGCTATATGACAATTCACTTAATCTCCATGAGCCTAGGATTTATCTATTAAGTAAATGAGAGACTGTGGTCTGGGTTGGTGGAGGTAGTTTTTACATGTGAGAATTTCCTAAAGAAAACACATTCTTTACAAAGTCAGGCATCCTCCGGCTAGATTTTAAGTCCTAGAGGGAAAGGATCATTTCTTAACCATCTCTGCATCACTCCTAGGCTCCAAAGATAGTACTTCGTACATAGTAGGCATTCAAAAGATAAGGTTGAGGGGAGGCCAGGTAGCACAGCAAGTAAGAGCACCAGCTCCAGTGTTGGGATGACCTAGAGATCGAATCCCGGGCTCAGACACTTAGCACCCACCCAGAAACACCTGGCCGTGTAACCTTGAGCAAGTTACTTAACCCCAATTGCTCAGGGGCGGCCAGGTGGCTCAGCGAGTAAGAGCACCGGCTCCAGTGTCGGGATGACCTGGATCAAATCTGGCCTCAGATACTCAGCACCACACCCAGAAATAACTAGCCGTGTAACCTTGAGCAAGTTACTTAACCCCGATTGCTTAAAAAAAAAAAAAGATAAGGTTGAAACCAGGAATGAAAAACACTAATAGCTACCATTTATATTAGGGTCAAAGGATTTTGATCTGGAAGGAACCTCAGAAGGTTATTTAGTCGAAGCCTCTCATTTAACAGATGAGAAAATTCTTTCCCCTGACAGGCAACAACTTGGTTAAGACAACTGGACTCCCAAGTCAGTGATCTTTTCACTGTACCATACTACCCTCTGCTAGACCTTATCTCAAAAATATTCCCCTTTGTCATGCTTTATGCTTCTGCCCAACTTAACTACTGACCACATTCTGAGCAAACAGACTTTCCTACTTCCACAGCTTTGTTTATGGCATTTACTGTCTGGAATGTCCTTCCCCACTAGTTGAGATACTACTCATCCTTTAGAGTCAGCTCAAATACCACATCATCCATGCTGTCTTCTCTGATCTCTGACAATTAGCATCTCCAAACCTCCACATTTCACATTTAAACCCTCTCCCAATTTTGGTCCCAATTTAGCATCCACTACTACCACCTATTTGCCTCAATAATGATGATAAAGTTTAGCACAGTGCCTAGTATATATCAAAAGCTTAGTAAATGTTTGTCGTCTTGATGACAAATAAAATGGACAAATATTTTTGAAACATACTTAAAAGAATAAGAAATGAAAATTTTAAATAACTCAATATCAGAAAAAGAAAAATTAATAAGCCATAAAAGAACCACCAAAGTTTAAAAACAACTAACCTAGGAACAGATGGATTTACAATTGAAATTTATCAAACTTTCGAAGAACAATTAATTTCAAAATTCCAGTTACTTGAAAAAATTAGGAAAGAAGTGCTCCTACCAACTCCTAAAAGAAATATTGTCCTGACACCTAATCCAGAGAAAGATAAAGCAGGTGATGGAGCAGAGATCAAAGAGCCCTGAACCCAGGAAGATCAAATAGGAATCTATTGAAACAATATAGGCAAGAGGTAATAAGAGGTCTGTTCAAAGGTGGTTGTGGTGTGAGTAGTTATAAGGTACAGATATGAAAGATGTTAAGGAAGGAGAACCAACAAGATCTGTCAACTAATTAGATTGGGGGGGGCAGTAAGGGACAGAAAATGAGTTTCAAAGATGACTCAAAAGTTGTAAAGATAGGTGACTGGAAGAATGGTGGTATCTTCAACAGAAATAGGAAAGTCAGAACAGTAAGGTTTAAAGGACAATATAATTAGTTCTCTTTTTTAATGCTCAACTTTAAAATGTGTAAGGAAAATTTAGGTTGAAATGCTAAAAAAGCAATTGGAAATGCAAGAATGGAACTCAGAAGAAACTTGAACACCTCATCTGTAGATTTAGGAGTTATCTGCATAGAGAGTTGAATCCCTGGGAGATAACAAATAGTAGACAGAAGTGAAGAGAGTCCAGAGCCTGGGGTTACACCCACGTTACCTGGCAAGTTGTGAAGAATGAACTTACCAAAGATACAGTAAAATGGTCTGTCAGACAAGAAGAGAATAACAAAATAATTTCATGTAAACATAGGGAGGAGAGGATCCAAAAAGAAAAGTGATCATTAGTGTTAAATGCTGCAGAAAGGTAAAGAAAGATAAGGCCTAAGAAGAAGTATTCAGATCCAGCAATAAAGAGATCACTTTGGAGAGAGCAGTTTTAGTTGAGAAGTAGTGACAGAAACCAGACTGTTAGAGGTTGAGAAATGAGTTGGAGGTGAGGAAGTCAGTCAGTCAATAAATATGTATTAAGAGCTTACTATGTACCAAGCAGTGAGTATAGACAGCTTTTTCTAGAAATCAGGCTACAAGAGGAAGAACAGATAGAGAAAGATAGGTTGAGGGAATGGTGGGGTCAAGTGATATGTTTTTTTAAGGATGGGAAGAAAAGGTATAGGCATGTTTGTAGGCAGCAACAAAAAGAGCCAAGGATAAGGAGAAGTTGAAAATTAGGAGAGGAAAAATTCCTGGAGGATACTGGAGGGGATGGGGTCAAAGGCACAAGCAGAGGGGTTAGGAATGTCAAGGAAAGGTCACCTCATCCTCGGAGACTAGAAAAAATGAAGATAGAGAGGTAATTTGAAGTATGAAATTATGGAGGAAAGAGAACAACTGAGAGGTGGTTTCCATTTTTTCAGATAAATTTAAAACAAGGCCCACTCCTCAGATGGAGTGAGGAGATATTTTGAGAAGAAAAAATGTTTGATCCAGCCGCTGTGTAATCTGCAAAAGAGAACTGATCAGGGAGGAATAAAAGGATTGGTGTGAAGCAGTGAAAGCCCAGTTGAAATAAGATAAAAAAAAATTTTAGTGGAACCAGTCAACAGATGTTTTCCCCCAGGGGTGAAGCAGACATGCAAAAGGCAGATGAGAGTAAACCAGGGCTACAGTCTGGAAAAGAATAAGAAGGTGAAGGATCCAAAGTACTCAATGACAAAATACACTGTAAAGGTAAACTAAGTACCTAGATGTTACATATTTTGAAAGGAGGAAAGTGAAGCAAAAGGTGATGGCCTGGGAAAGCAGAAAGGACTGCACTGACAAAGATATGGTGAGGATGGATAATGGTTGAAAAGGGACACCAGAAAAGCTGAACTGACAGGAGGTTATGATCAGATAGAGCCAAGAGGCTGTGAAGGTGGAATGCTTACGAATAATTATGGGATTAAAGATAGGACCCTCTCTATATGTGGCTGAAGTAAAGTGGTGGATCCTAGGAGCTGAGAAATATCATAAACTGTAAAGGGAGGCTATTTGAGGGGATATCAACATGGAAATTGACATGACCAAGTATAAGGATAAGATCTGGAATAGAGAAGACTTTAAGTCAGGTCTAAGTTCCTTGGGAAAGGCTAGAGAATGTCCCAGAGGCTAAAATATAATCCCAATCAGACCACACTGAAGCATTGTGTTCAACTCTAGAGACCATAGTTTAGAAAGAATATAATTAAGTAATTAAGTGATAAATATTTATTAAACTTTACTATATACAAGGCATTATGCTAAGATCTAGGGAATATAAAAAAAGGCAAAAACACAAAAAACGATCCCTGCCTTCAAGGAGTTTACATTATAACAAAGGAGATAACATGCAAACAAATAGGTACATACAAGATACATAGGTCAAATAAAGGAAATATTCTCTACAGATGGAAAGGCTTTTCAAACATTCCTTTTCACAGATGATACTGTACTAATTTCATTGTCTTACCATACTACAAAGCTTCTTCAACAAGCACAATCAAAATAAAATGGATGAACACACTGTTCAGATTATAATGTGCTCACTGTCAGTCTCTTACATATTAAATATGTGAGTATGTATGAACAATGATTTAAGCCAAGGATTGGACTGGAAGAAAATAAGCTAGATAACATTTGGGAAAATACAAAGCATATGCAATGATCCCAAGAAAATGATTCCTTGCTGCCAAAGCCCATCTTTTCCCACCAATACTCTCTCAAGGATGCTATTTTGCTACAAATCATGAAACACCACAAGAACCAAAACTGCAGATGACCCAAAGGGAAGTGGAAATATAGATGCCAGATGTAAACAGCTAATACTGCCAAGAATGTCTCTCATGGGAGAAATTATGTAAAAGACAACATCAATGACACGTAGGACAAGAAAAAGGGTGAACCGGTCATGTAATGAGAGCAAGGGATAAAAGATGAGCAGCCTAAATGCAACCCCAGCACCCACAAAATACATAAAGAACCAAAGGTCTCTAGTAAGTTGGGTGGATACTCTATAAAGAATTTATACAAAGACATAAATGTGATACATTGGATCAATCGTCCATCTACAACAGGTCAACAGGTTCTTTCCAAGTCATCTTCCCTGACTCCACTGCTTCTGTCTTCCTCCACTTACCTGTCTTCCCCTGGGAAAGGGAATCTGACTATGGGTAATCCTCTAATGGCAAAAGATAGTTGTAATTTATTTCCTATGTAGAGTCCTAAGTATTTTCCAGGGCTATTTTATATTACTGGCAGAGTGTCTTCTTTTTCAGGTATTCAGTAGGGAGAAGCTCTCCATCAATCCAAGTAAATCATAAGATCCTTAAAGGTAGAGACTTTCATTTTTGTCTTTGTAACAGACCCTTAACAAAAGTTAGCTGAATTTAATTTTAAAAACTACATAGGATGAGAAAGCATAGAGGGGTAGCAATCAAAATATATTCTTTCGGGGCGGCCAGGTAGCACAGCGAGTAAGAGCACCGGCTCCAGTGTTGAGAAGACCTGGAGATCGAATCCCGGGCTCAGACACTTAAGCATCCACCCAGAAACACCTGGCCGTGTAACCTTGAGCAAGTTACTTAACCCCAATTGCTTAGGGGCGGCCAGGTGGCTCAGAGAGTAAGAGCACTGGCTCCAGTGTCGGGATGACCTGCATCAAATCTGGGCTCAGATACTCAGCACCACACCCAGAAATAATAACTGGCCGTGTAACCTTGAGCAAGTTACTTAACCCCAATTGCTTAAAAAAATATATATATATTCTTTCAGGGGCAGAAGCAGCAAGAAAACAACAACAAATCCTCATATTTATAGTGTATGTTAATGTTTTATAAGATGCTTTCTACACAATGAACATATGAGGTAGATAGTTCAAGTATTATCCCCATTTTACAGATGTACATACTGTGACTCAGAAAAATGAAGTAATATGCCCAATCACAGAACTCTGGAGTTTGTGGGGAAAGATCTGATCTCCAGTCTCCTTATTCTGAGAGTCCAATATGCCTATCCACAAGGATAAGCTGCCCTACCAAAAGATTTTGCCTAAAGTAAAACAATCTGCATTGCTAATTTAAATTAATGCTGTAACTGGAACAACATCCTAATTTGAATGAGCAAGTCTGATTCTTCCTTTTCATACATTTGTCAATTGCAGGGGGAAGGCCACTGGACAGGGTAAAAAGCCCATGTGAATGTACCAGTCAGCTCTGTCTACTAGACATACACTGAAGTATTGCTAATATGTTGTAAAAAAAAAAAAAACCTCAATTCAGACATCAGGCTACACTAAGACACCCTATGACATAATCTGTGCAGAAAGTGTTTGTTTCTATGATTCTGCTTCATAACACCATCTTTCTTTATTTTCAACCACACTTTATATAGACAGTGAGGTTATTAATGGATATTACCAGACCTGGGAGCAAGAATACCTGAGTTCAAACCCAACCTCTGATATGTTACAGCTGTGCAACTGTGGACAAGGCAATTAACCTTTCTGAGTCTTAGTTTCCCCATCTGTAAAATGGGGATAATAATACTTCTAGTACCTGTTTGTGAGGTTCAAGTGCAATAATATATAAAAAGTGACAACTTTTAAGTGCTACATAAACATTAGTTATTATTGTACCCTACACAAAGTAGGCACTTAATAAATATATTTATATAACTACAAAAATATATTAATAATAGCCAAAACGAAATTCTCTTAAAATACATTAGCTCCTAAAATACGGACCTGGATCATCAGTTATCAAGTGCTAAAAGTGTGAAACAATGTAAAGGCAGCTAAAAATCTCTTAGCAAAATTGAATTTGCTTTCTCAAGCTCTTCCTGGTTTATCTAAGAAACTAGACCCACATATTTTATGAGCCATAAAAATTAAGCTTTCTATCAAACTGCTTAAGGTCCCAAAAGAATATTCCAAAACATCATATAGCACAATGAACAGGACTCTGATCAGACTAAGAAGCAGTACAGTGCAGTAAAAGAACATTGAACTGACTTAAAAGACTTGGGTTAGAACACCCTAGTCCTGGCCCTGCTCTTTAAGCAACTCTGTGCCAATCCCAGGCCCCAGAGTTTGAGTTGGAAGGAAACTTGCTAGCAGTTTGGTCTAACCCATCTACCTTCTAAGACAACTCATTTCATTTCTGGATAGCTGTTGTAAGTTTTTCTCAACATTAAGTTAAATTTGCTCCTTTGCAACTCCAACTATACCCCTAGTTCAAGATTCTGGGGTAAATACTACAAGTCTTCCATATGATTACCCTTTGAATACTTGAAAACAATTATATCTCCCCCAAGGATATAGGCTAATCATCTCTAGTTCCTTCCACCAATCATCATAATGGCATGAACCTGAGGGACTTACCAGCCTGGTTCTTTTCCTCTAGATTATCTATGTCCTTCCTAAACTATGGTGCAAAGAATTAACACATTTGTTCCAGAAGTAATGGAGGGCAGTAGGATAATTATCTCCAAATTCTTATCCCCCTTTTGCTTTTGTGGCTGCTACATATTATTAAGTCATACTGAATTAGCACTCCATTAAAATCTCCAGATCTTTTTCAGAAAAACTGCTCCCCATGTATGGCTAACCACCTTCTACTTCTTAAATCAATATGCTGAACCCAAATTTTAGACTTTACCTCTTACACTATTTAATTTCATCTTATTAGATTTAGCCCAACATTGTGGCTCCTGAGATATTTTTGCAGCCTGACTGTCGTCAGCTGTGTTAGCTATACCTTCCAGCTTTGCATTATCTATAATCACTTATCCTCTCCAAGCTTCAAATTCCTTACCCACAAAATGGGGTATTAATATTTTTATTATTTTTCAGCATTATCAAATGACACCTATGAAAAGCTGCTACACAAATATCGATCAACAAGCATTTATTAATTGCCTACTTTGTGTCAGAAATTGCTGTAGGTGCTGGGATATGTAAGGATTAGAAAAGATTGGATCCATGAGATCACCTAGTTCAACCTCCTCATTTTATAGATGCTACAACTCAGGTTCAGAGAATTGACTTATCAAAAGTCCCCAAATTAGTTAATAGCAAATCCAGCACTAGAATGCAAAATCCAATATTCTTTCCACTACAGTGGAAAGGACTACATCATAGCTATACTATTTCAATCAGCAATAACTGATCCAATGTCTACAGAGAACATAGGTGTTGAAAGAGATCAATCATCCTTATGATATAAAGTTCACCAGAAAAACTCAAATAAGTTCTCATGTTTTGTGCCAATTTAAGTATCCTCTGTGCTTTATCAGGATTGATATTTCAAAACTAAACCAACCTCCAGGAGGTCATTACAGACCCTAAGAGTAATTTTAACACACTAATTATATGTAAACCATATAATACTTTTAGATGAATTCTAGGGAATACTGCAACTCTGAAAAAGATATGAATCAGTAAGGATAACTTCCTAACAATTAAAGCTGTTCAAAAATGGAACGGGTTGCTTCAGTAGATAATGAGTAGGATGACCAATTGCTGGAAATTATTGTTAGGGGATTTATATTCCATACAAGGATTCAACTAGATGACATTTAAATTCCCTTCCAATCTACAAGTCTATAATTGATTTTGTCTACAGTATCCCCCCCTTTAATGCATGGTTACATCATATAAATCAAAAGAGGTTTATTGACCCTTACCATGTGTAATTCACTGTGATGAGATTATAAAATGGTATACAACATGATCCTTGTCCTCAAAAAGCTTAATGGGGGGAGGGGGGGAATTCTGGAAGGAGTTGTGTGAAAAGAGGAGAGAAAAGTGTGGCTGAACATATTCACAAATAAGCATGAAGAACTAACATCAAATATTTATCAAAACTTTTTACCTTAAAAAAATAAGATTTGATAAAAAAAATTGACAGGAATGACTTAGAAATTATTCATTACATCAAGCACACAAACTCTTGACATACAAAATACTTTTATTCGGTTATGTGTGCACTCAAATTTCGATTTTATTTAGTAAAATAGAAAAACCTAACTCTGCACCAATCTCACTGTAAACTATTTACAAACCTGGAGGGTGTTGGTGTTCACATCATGCAAAAGGAAAAGCAAATATGTGTCCCAGAATTATTCCACTTTCAATGTCCATATGCTGAAATCAGCTCTTACTGCCAAACCGATGCACAAAGTCAGGTAGTGTGTATATAGCTCCCCATCCAACCTCAGGATTCATACTGATAAAGTCATTCAGGTTCATTTTTGAAGCTAAGAGAATGCACAAAAAGAATTTTACAGTGAGAAAAATAATTTTCATTTAATCACAACATAATAATTCAAAGAGCCAGAAGTATGTCTATTTTAGAGAGTAAACAGGAAAACATAAAGTAAATCATTCACAGAAGGGTGGAATTTCATGAAATTTTAGAATTGAGAAGCCTCTTGGAAAGCCCGTAGTCTATATTTTCCTTCAGAAACAGAACTAGAGATGTGAATTACACAGAAAGAACTAGAACTCAAACCACCTAACTCATGGTCCAGGGCTTTTTCCAAAGCAGTACCTTACTCATGTAACATAAATACATATAATATTTAGAAATACTATAAATACACATACAAAAAGATACTATTATACAATGACCAACTCTATATTATAATCTTTATAACCACTGGGGAAACAAAACTTACTTTTTCTTCTTGGTTCATTTTTCATGCTTTGAACTGGGGTCAGTAAACTTTTTAAAAAATATTTTGATAAAAATATTTCAATATAGTTTCAACATAGCTATCTTCCTTTGTTAGCCTGTGTATTTTATTTTGCGCATTTAAAATCATTATTATGAGAAAGGGTCCAGAGGCTTCACCAGACTGCCATAACAAAAAAAGGTCAAGAATTACTCTTGCATTAACAGCAATATGTAAGGATGTTGAAAGACTTAGTTACTATGATCAAGACCATGATCCAATAATTCCAAAGGACCCATAATGAAAAATGCTATCTACCTTCACAGAGAGAAGTGATGAACTCTGAATGCAGATTGAAGGATTAAATGACATAATAATTATAGAGTGCTTAACATAGTTCCTGGCAGCATATAGTAAACTAAATAAATGTTATTTTTTAATATTATTATCTTAAACTCAACATATCTAAAACTGAACTCATTATCTTACCACCCCCACCCCCAAGATCCTCCCTTCTTCCTAGTTTCCCTATCATTGCTACCAACTAACTTCCCAGGCTCAAAACCTAGGTATTATCCTGGATTCCTTATTCTCTCACTTCTCATATCCAATCTGTTGCTATTTCCTATCAATTCTACTTTTGCATTATCTCTAGTACTTCTCTCCTCTGATATGCTACCATGGGTGAAGCCAAGATGATGGAATAAGGCAGGAACTCGCCTGAATGCTCTCAAAGTCACTTCCAAACAACTATAAAATAACATTTCCAAACAAATTCTGGAGTATCAGAAACAAGAAAAGGAGAGCATGAAACAATTTTCCAGCCCAAAACAACTTAGAAGGTTAGCAGGAAAGGTCTGCCTCACTGGGGCAAAAAGGGAGTATAGACCAGTGCAGTGTCTGGCCAGGCCCCAAAGCTTCTAGCAAAGCTCAACAAGCCCCCATGCCCCTGAGCAAGAAGCTTGGGATAGTGCCCCCTCCAACACAGGTGCAGAGCCCAACTTCAACATAAAAGTCATGAAATAGGCTGGAAAAAAATGAGCAAAAATAAAAAAATTAAACTGACCATAGAAAGTTACTATGGTGAGAGGAAATATTAAAACACAAACTCAGAATCGGACAACAATAGCAAACTGCCATATTCAAAACCTCAAAGAAAAATGTGAATTGGTCTCAGGCTCAAAATGAACTCCTAGAAGAACTTAAAAAGAAATTTTAAAAGCAAATAAGAGAAGCAAAAAAAATTGGAAAATGAAATGAGAGTGATGCAAAAGAATCATGAAAAGATAGACTGGGCTCTTCTCAGCAATGCAGGGTTATAAGACAACTCCAAAAGACTCATGATGGAAAGAGATGTCTACATTCAGAAAAAGAACTAGAGTTTGAATGCAGATTGAAGCAAACTACCAGCTCTCTTTCTTTTTCTTCTTTGGTTTTGTTTCCTCTTTCCCATTGTTCATTCTATCGGTTATAATCCTTCTTTACAACCTGACTAATGTTTAATGTGAAGTTATTTGCAGATCCTATACTTGATTGCATGCTGCCATAAGTGGAGAGGGGCTAAAGGGAGGGGGAAAAAATTTGAAACTCAAGAGATTGTGGGACTGAATCAGGTAAACTAAAAGTAAACAAACAAATTAATAAAGACAAAAAAAATTAAAAAACAAAACAAAAAAAGAATCATGAAAAAAAGAGTCAAAAGCTCGGTAAAGGAAGCACAAAAAAAAAACACACAGAAAAATATGTAAAAAAATTCACTGAAGAAAACAATTCCTTAAAAATTAGAATTGGGCAAGTGCAAGCTAATTACTCCATGAGACAGCAAGAAACAACATAAATCCAAAAAATGAAGAAAATGTGAACTATCTCACTGGAAAAAGAAGTGACATGGAAAACAAATCCAGGAGAGAGAATTTAAGAATTATTGGAGTAGGGGCAGCCAGGTGGCGCAGTGAGTAAGAGCACCAGCCCTGTGTCAGGAGACCCAGGATCAGTTCCGGCCTCAGATACTTGGCACCCACACAAAATAACTGGCCGTGTAACCTTGAGCAAGTTACTTAACCCCAATTGCTTATTTAAAAAAAAAAAAAGAATTATTGGAGTATCTGGAAACCACGATCAAAAAAAGAACATGGGAGGGGCAGTAGGTGGCGCAGTGAATAGAGTACCGGCCCTGGAGTCAGGAGGAACTGAGTTCAAATTTGGCCTCAGACACTTAACACATACTAGCCATGTGACCTTGGGCAAGTCACTTAACCCCCATTGCCCTGTCCTTCCCCTCCAAAAATCAAAATTAAATAAACAAATAAAATCTCACAATTAAATGGAGAAAAGCAGAAATATTAAATGCATTTTTTTCAGATCCCAAAGCAATAAAAATTACATTCAATAAAGGGTACTGAAAAAGATTAGAATTGGAAACTAAATAACCTAATGCTAAAGAACAAGTAGGTCAAAAAACAAATATCATAGAAATAATCAATAATTTCCTTGTAAAGAATGATAACAATGAAGGGGCGGCCAGGTGGCGCAGTGAGAGTGCCGGCCCCAGCATCAGGAGACCTGGGATCGGTTCCGGCCTCAGATACTCAGCACCCACACAAAAATAACTGGCCGTGTAACCTTGAGCAAGTTACTTAACCCCAATTGCTTAAAAAAAAAAGAATGATAACAATGAGACAACATACCAAAATTTAAGGGATATAGCCAAAGCAGTGCTTAGGGGAAGATTTATCTCTCGAAATGCTTACATCAATAAAATTGAGAAAGAGCAGATCAATGAATTGGGCATGCAACTAAAATAACTAGAAAAAGAACAAGTTAAAAATCCCCAGATTAAACACAAAATTGGAAATCCTGAAAATCAAAGGAGGTTAATAAAATTGAAAGAAAATCATTGAATTTATCTAACAAAGAATAACTAATAAATCATGAATTTATGATTCACACACATCCATTTTCACTTACTCTTATAATAAATGCAGGCTTTAAAATCAGTAATGCCTATATTTACTACAAAGAAACCTTCTCATTAAAATTCAGTTGTTACAAACCTAACCATTACATCTCAAAACCAGCTTTTAAGTTTGTTGTGTCTCTGTCTTATCTCCCCAAATAGCACCACTACACACCTCTTAAAGTCACAAATCAAACAAGTTAGAAAGAGAAGCCTTTTAGTTATTAAAAATTTCAAAGATGACAGAAGTTTTCTTATTCGCAAACTCAAAGCAAATGAAAAGGAAAGTATACAAGTCAATGTTAATATCTCAGAAGTTATATAGCTTGTAAAAAATTAGAGTGAACTTTTTAAAATTGTAAATGTTTTTCTCATTCTTACACTTAGAAGATATTAATGATAATAAATAGTAAACTATGACTAGGCACTCCAGGTTCCCTGAACCTTGATGAAAATAGCAACTTTCTAATACATTTTTTTTTTAAAGATTCAAAGTTAAAAAGCTGTGAACCAACAATTCATAGATCAGTCAGCAGGTGGTGCAGGAACAACATGATACATGTCAAACCTTTTCCCTGTGGCCAGATCAAGTTTACATTCCAAAGAAACTATTCACATAAACATTACTATTTCTTACATAGTAGTAAAATGAACACTGAAGCCCACGTAAAAGAAGCCAAAAGTTTTATATATATATTTTGTTTTATAAAGTTCTACACTGATGTTTAAAATCATTTCAAAAGCCTCTGAACTTCTAAGTCTCCCTCATCCATGTCATAGTAATCCACTATATTTTTTAACTGTGCCAACACAGAGCTACACAATTAATAGCTCACGTTCACACCATACATTAGTTTAAAAAGCACTGTTCTCATAAAAATCCAGTGAAATAGGACAGATACTATCATTGCTATCTTATGATGAGAAAAAGCAGATTTAAAGAGGCTAAGTGCTACTATTTAAGAGTAGAGACATTTTATTAATAGATCTATTTTCTTCAGAAGGGATAGGAAATTTTTTTCTTCTCACTCTGCTATTTATCTGTGATCTAGGTATCATTCTTATCTATCTCCCTCCACAACCCTGGTCTCTACCAAGTTCATCCTCTCTGAGAGATTAGTTTTTGCCTTCTCTTACCTGAAACCACCCTGATGCCATTCCTAGTCAGTTCCTTGCCATCCTGCCTACACTCCAGCTATCAACCTCATCTCCCTTCCACCACAAGCCTAGACTCAGTCCCTGGGTTCCTCAGGGCTTAAAAAAGTGCTGTTGTTGTTGTTGTTTTTTAACACGACTTGACACCTGATTAAATATAGGGAGTAAGGGAAAAGAGTCAAAGGTCATGCTGAGGTTTACTGACAGGATGATGACACTTTCAACAGAAACAAAGAAATTGGCAGGAGGAGTAGTTTGAGGAAAGGAAGATGATATAATATAGAAATCCATTACAGCTTGCTTTTTGCTATATTTAATTTATATGATGATTAATTTTTAATCATTTGATGTCAAATTTTCAGTAAGTCCATTCACCCAGAGGCAGTCAAATTAATATTTTAGTTACCTCCAACCACCATGAATTTGTCTTTCCTCTTCCACAATCTCCTTCGCCCACTGGATTGATTCTTCACTCACTACTTCCCAAATATAGGGTGGGCAGGTAAAATGATCAATAAAATAAACTATGAAAAGTAGATCAGGTCATTTAATCTCTCTGTGCTCATTTCCCTACCTAATAAATATACCAAAAATACTAGCATCCCTTACTTCACAAAAAATTTATAAGATCAATAATAATCTTTAGAGAAGTAAAAAGCTATTGTGTAAAGTAAGCTGAAATAAATGATATTAGCACTATACAAAGTAGTGTTAGTCTACCTCCAGTTTGAATGCAGGGGTAGGGAGGAGGAGGCTCTCTCCAATTTCCACTGGAATCTTTCATGTGAGATCGATCAGATGCAAAGTTCTTCAAATACAAGTCTGCTCGAATCACTCTAAATTTTCTAAAATTAAATCAAACATTTGTATTAGTGATATTTGTCTAACAGGTTGCATATACATTGCATAAGCAAAATACAGCATGCATTTCTAAAGGTGGCACGTGGGACAATTTTCAGTGTTAAAGTAGCTGGCTCTGCTCTCTCCCACCCCTTTGGGCCAGTGAAACAGTGAGAATGTATAAGGAGATGCCCTACCCAGAACAAAAAGTCCCCACTAGTACATAATGCTTTTGAGTCAAGTCCAAATGCCAGCTCCACAGTGATGTAGAGGTAAACTGATGATTGGCAATAGCTGTACATGTGGAAAGATAAGTCAAATAAAATTGCATCAGCTGTTAGGCTCCCACTTCAGAGAGCACATAAATCACTAGTCACTTGCTTACCTTCTAAATTGTGGGTGAATATCATCATCAGACTTAAAGGCATCTTCTACGTAAGTGTCAAAGGGACATGGAAATGGCAATACAGTATCAAGATCATAAATGAAACTCTGTCCTCCACTTGAAACATGAAGCAAAACAACATGGTAATCCTAGGAGTAAAAGCTTGAGTTAACTAAGCCATTTTGTAACTATAATAATAGTTCACATTTCTATGTCCCTTTATGGTTTATAAAACCCTTTCCTCACAACAACCCTAAGGTAGTTCGTTAGTACAGATATTATTATCTCCAAAATATAAAACTGAGACTCAGAGAATTTAAATGAAACCATCCATCCAAGGGCACTCATATAATAAATGGTAGAATCATAACTTAGACCAGTCTCTGGACCTGATATCCAATACTCATTCTACTATAACACTACCGTGTTTCCCCGATAATAAGACCTATCCCGAAAATAAGCCCTCCCCTTACTGTGTAAGATTCCTCTAAAATTAAGCCCTCCCCCGAAAATAAGCCCTATTGAGATTGCTACTATAGTGAAGGTGATCCCCTGCGCTACACGCTACATTACGGTACCCTCTGTATGCACCGTCCCCCCCCCCCGGGTGAAACGCACGCCGTACTCCGAGCTGCATCCAATCAGAGCTGCAGCAGTGAGCGCGTCATCCTGTTCTTCCCCAGTGATTTGCTTATTGAATAAAGGTACATTTTTTTGTTCACATTTACCTGTTTATTAAAATTGCTGTCAATGTTCATTAAAATAAGCCCTCCCCTGAAAATAAGCCCTCTGGTGTTTTTCTGTCCAAAAAAATTAATAAGACAGTGTCTTATTATCGGGGAAACACAGGTAGCAGAGATCTACTGAACAAAGAATGTATTATTATTATTATTATTATTTTATTATTATTTGCTATCCACATTCAGAGAAAGAGCTATGGAGTTTGGATGCAGATTGAAGTATACTATTTTCATTTTTTTGTGTTTTTTTTTCTTTCTCGTGGTTTTTTCCCTTTTGTTCTGATTCTTCTTTCACATGACTAATGTAGAAATATATTTACCATGATCATACAAGTATAACCCGTATCAGATTTCCTACTGTTTTGGGGAAAGGAAGGAGCGAGAAAAATTTGGAACTCAAAATCTTACAAAAATTAATACCAAAAACTATCTTTACATGTAATTGGAAAAAAATAAAATACTATTAAGTGCAAAAAAAAAGCATTTTTTAAAATGGAATCATTTAAAAAATGAGGAGATTGATGATTTAAGAAAAAAATATTATAGCACTGCTTTCACCTGTTATATTTATGTTTTAATTGATTATTCAGATGAGAAAAAAATTAACCATAATTAAGTAATCTTACAGTAATCTATGGAAGAAACTAGTGATGAATGATCTTGGAGAACATTTTAAACTATCACCCGCTATAGACTGAAAGAAGTCAAGTGGATAGGGCTTTGGATTCTTCCCTTTTGTAACCAATATAGATGCAACATTTATAAGGGTGATAATCACATAAAATAAATTTTCAAATTCAACTATTTTCCCACGTAAATTTGTACTGCTGTTCATCTTTCTGCCATGTAATTTTCTTTTTTTTTTCTAAAGAGCTGTTTAAGAAGCCAGGTGTTGGTAAGGGCAGGAGGGAAGTATAGATATGTAATCTTTACCACAAAATCATTAGCACAGCTAAGCACCCTAGAGCACGAATCATCCCATTAGGTTCTTTACCTCCATGGCAGTAAAGGGAAGCAGACAAGATAAGTAAAACTAGGTTTTCAAAGCATTTTCCTCACAACCCTGTGCAGTAGTAGTTAGTGCAAGAATGATTTCCCTTTTTACACATGATGCAACCAAGACTGAGAAGCAGCCCTGTCCAAAAACACATGACTGCTTCTTGTGTCTGTCATCTATGTCAGGAGGTGGTTAATGACATGCTTTATCACAGGTCATCCAGAAACATGGCTTATCATTGAACTGATCAGAGCTCTTGAATCTTTCAAAGTTTCATTTCTTTACAATATTGCTGTGCTTGTATAAATTGTTCTCCTGGTTCTGCTCACTTCACAATGTGTCAGTTCATACTTCCTAGCACTCTGTAAAATAATCTCTTGTCATTTTTTACAATGCAATAATATTTCACTACATTCATATACAAGAATTTGTTCAACCATTCCACAGTTATCTAAAGACTGTGGTCTTTAGGTGCCATGTTAATTTCCAGGTATTTGCTTTTATATATTTTTCTTGTTTCTTTTCCCCCTTTCAGTCTCCCCCTTCAAGATCAGGAAATTTGTTTTACTTGTGACTATTCCTTTCTCAATACTATACTCCTACTTAATGCCTTCACTCTCCTGCCCCCAGCTCCAATTTCTCCTTGTTTCCCTGTTGAGTTTGGTGTATAACTACACTAAACTATGTATGTATACATGTGTTCAATCCTTCTTCATTTCAGAGAAGAGTGAGGTTCATCTGATCCACCAAACACCTTCTTCCGTGTTTATATACCCCAATAATGAGAAGTACTAAATTCTTTTCTCCATTCTACACTAGTGCATTTCATTTACCCTCCTTTCCCTTTCCCCTCTTCTAACCTAAAAAAAAAACAGAACCAGTACACCCACTGTTATGCTTTTTTTTTATTCTTTAAATACTCTTAGGAGACTATATGAATTTGTTTCTTCTCCCTCTATTAGAATGTTAGCACTACATACAGCTCCTTCCAAATGTTCAAATAAATTTACCCTTCTTGGTTTCCCTAAATGTTTTTGTTTGTTTTTCAAAGTTTCTACTTAGCTCTGATTTTTTTTTTCATCAGAAATGCCTGAAAGTCCCCTACTCCATTAAAGATCCATTTTTCCCAAATAGAATTACATTCAGCTTGCAGAATAAGTTATTCTTGTGTGCAATCCTATATGTTTTGCCTTCAGGAATATGGTATTCTAGTATCTCCTCTCATTTACAGAAGAAATAGCCAAGTCTTATATCATCTTGTGTGTAGTTATTTGGGACTTGAACTGCTTCTTCCTGAATGCTTACAGTATTTTTTTTTTCTGTAGGAATTCAGAATTTGGGCTGTGATATTCCTGGGAATAAGGATGTTAGCTGCTGACAGCTGAGAAAACATTTCATGTGCAAAATGGTACCTGAACTGTCCAAAAGGAAGAGAGGACCTCTGAAGCAGAGGCAAAGCAAAGTGAATTCCAGGCATATGAAATAACCATTACGAAGGCACACAGTGTATGTGGGGTACAGTTTTTCTGGTTGCTAGAGTCAGGAGAAATGATATGCATTGAGGCTGGAAAAAATAGTTTGAGGCCAGGTTGTATAGGGCTTTAGAAGCTAAAAAGAGTTTATATTTTTATCCTAAAGGCAATAGGTAATCCATTTGAGCAGATGGAGTTGGGAGCTCATATGGTCAAATCTACATTTAAGGTAGAAGTGTGTAGAATGGGCTAGAGTAAAGAGAGATCTGAGACTGAGAAACCAATTAGAAGTCCATAGTGATAAACTAAGAGATTATGATGGCCTGAACTAAAGTGATAGCTATGAGAGTAGACAGATGTGTATATTACGAAAGAAGATATGTTTTGGCAACAGATTGGATATATGTGGAAAGGGAGAGTAAGGAGAAAGTGACTTCATCCCACAACACTCAGATGTAGTCCCCCATGAAAGAAATAATTACATCTTTCATATATTAATAACTATGTATTGAATTAAGACCAAAGTTTTTCCCCTTTCCTACTTCTTCATCAGAAATCAACCAGGGTGGGAAATCTTGGGCAAAGGAAAGCTATGTTCTAATCAAACACAGTAAAGAAATTCTAAGTTTAGGCAAATGGGTGGATTCCTGCTCAAAACATTCAGATAAGTCTAGGAAAATGTGAACTGTCCCTTTTGTCATACAGGTGATAGGAAACTGATAAATCTCTTTAACCAAAATTTGGGTGCTCAGTGTCACATACCCCAAGACCCTCAGTGGAATAAGCCCACCTCTTGTTATAATATTCATTCTCTCATTGTTAACTAATCAGATTTGACTGCCACCCTCAGGAATACCAACTCTTCCAAGGGCATATAAACTGTGAGCCCACCACCGTGATTCATCTTTAGTCCAAGAGAATCGACCAAATGACCATTCCTTTTAGTGATAATATGCTGCCATTATCAATAAAATGATTAATTCTTCAGAAATTGTGTGTCTCTCAAGCTGTTTAAACATCATACCTAATACTTCCTCCTCATGTAAAGAGATGGCCCTTCTCCTTGACAAGGCTTACCTTTCTTTATGCATAAATGACCTCACTCCTTCCCATCTGATCCAAAAGACTATCTCTTTATTATCCCCACTCGTGCACCTTTGGTTTCTTACTGCCTGGCTGCTTCCCTACTACCTACAAGCACTTCTATGTCTCCTACATCCTAAAAATGCCCTCACTTGATCCATTAATCTCCTCTAGCTGTCATCCTATATCTCTCCTCTCTTTCATGGTCAAACTCCATTAGAAAGTTATCTACAATCAGTCCTTCCACTTCCTTTCTTAGCTACATGGTAATAAAATTTGCAGCTGTAAATCACAAAGATTATAAGGCATTGGAAAGTTGGGATTTATGTCAATCAATCAACAGGCATTCATTCGTCCAGTGCCTTCTACATGCAGGGCACTGTGCTAGGCATTTGAAATGCAAGTACAAAAAAGAAACTATCCTTACCCTCAAGAAGATTAATTCTAATAATGTATATAATTAGTTCTGATAATAGTGTCAATTGAAGCAACCACACTAACAAAAGTTTATTTTAGCCTTACCTCTATCTTCATCATCATTTATCTTTTATCAACAAAGTAAGTGCCATCCAGAAATAATTTACTGATTGCCTTACCCAAATGATAGGTTCATCTCCAGGTCTGGCCTGCTGCTTCCAGATTGGGATCTACAAAATACAGGTTATTCCAATTAAGCTGAATTTTCATTTAATCTTTCATATTAGTATAAAAGCTGATATACAATTAATCAGATATGAAGTAGTAGGTGCTTTTGACCCAGAGAACAAAACTAGAAGTAATGAATTGAAGTTGTAGAGAGATAGATTTAGGTTTGATTTAAGGAAAAGCTTCCTAACAATTAGAGCTGTCCAAAAGTAAAATGGGTTCCCTTAAGAGGTAGTGGGTTACCCTTTAATAATCTTCAAGCAAAGGTTGAATGATGACTTGATAACTATGTTGTAAAGGAGATTAATTCAGGTAAAAGTTTAAGTAGAAGGCCTCTAAATTCTGTTCCAACTCTAAAATCCTATGATTCTGTAACATGTTTTTCTTTAAGGCTAGTTTTACTTCCAATTTCTCCAAGAATACATAATCATTAGGAGGTACTTGAATTCCAAGAACTCTAATTAACTCTTAAATAAGGAGCTGACATTTATACAGCACTATAAAATCTTAAAGTGTTTCCTCATAAAAAATCTTGTGAGGTAGATAATGAAAATATTATTAATTTCCCTTTTACAAATAAAGAAATTGAAATTCAAAGAGGTTACATGACTTACCCATGGTCATATAGCTAGTGAGAGTTAAGTGATAGAGACAAAACTCAAATCCAAAATTTTCTGGCTAAAAGTCCAGTACCCTTTCTACTACTCAACAGTAAATGACAATTATGCTAAGAGAAAGAACATTTAAAATTATAGAACAACCCCATCGTAGACAACTTTCACTTGCAGATATGGTAAGACAAAATTATGCAAATTATATCAACTCATTTATAATGTTCATCCAAACGTCCATTTACACAACTTAAAACAATAGTTACAATAAAATAATCACTAACATTTGTATAGCATATTAAGGTTTGCAAAGTGCTTTATATATTATCTAATTCAGTCCTCACAACAACCCTGGGAGGCTATCAGTATGCCCATTTTACAGATGAAAAAACTAAGGCTAATAGAGATTAAGTGACTCTTCCAGGGTCACAGCTAGTAAGCATTTGAAGTAGGATATTAACGGGGTCTTCCAGACTTCAAGTCCAGTACTCCATCCACTCTACTACCTAGCCCCTCACATATAAGATACGCTTTTATTATGAAATATAGTCTTAAAGCTTGCATACTTTCCCTGCCACTAGTTAGCAACTTACCATCCTTCTCTCATTAGATATGAAGACAGCATAACATTCTTCTAAAGGATATTGATCATGGTTTTTTATATATTCACAAAGCTTCCAGATATTTTCTTCACTGAAATAAAAGCATTTGGTTTTTAACATTTTTATTTCATAAAATTAAAAGAAAAGGCTATTTCTTCCTATTAAACAGGAGAATAAAATGATTATATTATCATCTAGTTATAAATTTATAGCCCAACAGATCTCTAACCATTCTGTGATATCTTCACCACTGAATATGTATTTATGACTCTAGTCCTTAACAGCTACAGACATTGAGTGAAGTCTTTAGAGTTCTGCTCATATCTCTCCTATCTTATAAGCTACCTAAAATTGTGATACAGGCATACCAACTCCAATGCACACCAGGTAGGTTAATCTGTTTCTATAGCTTCTAGGTAGCTATGACTGAAAATAACATATTAAAAATGAGTAACATGAATAGCATTAGAAACTATAACTAATGCATATAAAATATACAGTCTTATAATTTCTTAAGCCATGGTGGTATTTGCCTGGTCCTATTGCTTTCCACTGACTAAGCAAAACATACAGAAGCATCGCCAGGTACACATACTCCTGAGTTCATCTCCCCAAATCATTCCATGATACCTTTAGTAAAAAGATAAGAAAAAGGCAAAAATTATTAAATTTCTGTCAAGTTCACAGCCCAAAGCTTTAAGTTCTTAGGAAATTAAATTAGTATAGATTAGAACTGGAAAGGTACTGTTAGAACTGGAAAGGTATCTAAGAAATAATTCAATCTAAGTACTTCATTTTATGGATGAAAACACTAAGGCCCAAGGAGGTAAATGGCTGTATGTGTCCCATATCCCAAAGCTACTTAGTGACCGTACCTATATTTTTCTAGGCACAACATAATCCAACTTTACCATATAAGCAACTAAAAAGTTTGCTAAGATTTGCACATATGCTGTTTTAAGGTTTACAGAACACTCTTAGATACATTATCTCATTTGATTCTCACAATTCCATGGAAAGTAGGTAATATTATCCCCATTTTACAGATAAGGTATGATCTGAAGTTGATTTGACACAGCTGTATAAATAAGGGTGAGATTTAAACCCAGGTATTTCCTGATTCTAAGTTCCAGATTTTCAAAGCCTAGAATCTTAAATTCTGAGAAATAAACACTAACACTAATTTCTGATGGAAAGAGAGGTAATATGGCATAGTAAACACAGTTTTAGACTGAGGCAAAGAAACCAATTCAAATGACTGACACTTCTAATACCTACTAGGTGTAGACTATAGGCAAATCATTAATTTTAGCTAAGTCTTGGTTTTCTCATCTGCAAAATGGGGTTAATATCCATAGGACCTCACAAAATTGTGAGACTCAAATGAGTTTACAAGTAAATGCACTTTGCAAACCTTAAAGTCTTATGTAAACTTTAGTTATTTTTATTATTATTAAAAATGAATACTCATTATACCTCGGCCTCCAGATATCTAATTTTGATTATTTTACATCCAATATTAGACCAAAATTGCCTACAGTGACTTGGGTCAAATGTTTAAATAGAAAGAACTAGAATATGAATTTTCATCTGTTTTCTGGTTTTAAATGGGAAAACATATAGCAAAATCATGATTATATTACAGAATCTTAGAGCTGAAAGGAACATTAAGAAATTCAATTCAACAAACATTTATTCAGCATCTATGAGTATCAGGCCCTGAATTAGGCTTCTGGGGATCTAACAAAAAAAAAAATGTGGCACAAATATCTAGTCCAAACACCTTCATTATGAAGATGATGAAGTACTCAAAAAAACAGAAGACTGGATTTAAGAGTAAGAATAGCAGAATTTATGACTGTTTCACCACTTCACAGAATTTTAAGGAAAAAGTGAAAAATAATATATATTGAAGTGTTCTGCACCCCTCAAGCAATACAGAAATTTGAACTATCATTGCAAATTATAATAGTTCACATTTCTACAGTGTTTTAAGATTTAGAAAATATGCTGCTCCCAATAGCCTTAGAATGATTATTAACCATTTCAGAGATGAAGTAACTAAAGGTCAAAAAGGTAATTTGCCTTACACCAGTAAGAATGAATGAAGGGACTGAAATCCTTGTCTTCCTGATATAATTCTAGGGCTCTACTTACTACAACCTAGTGTCTGATTAGCCTAACTAATTAGGCCTTAATTACTAGGATCAGCTACTAGAGTAGCCCTAATTTTTCATACTCACGTTCGACTACAAAGGTGGTACTGTACTATTTATTCTAAGTATTCTCAGTATTTCACCAACTGCCTCTTCTCCCTCACCAAGAAATGGAACAAATCGTGGATTTTATTTATAAGGTACTGTCACCAAGCAATCTGTCGTTCCCAGCTCCACTCTCTCCACCCTGAAAGGAGAAGCTACAGTCATCGCCAGCAGAGAAAGCCACGAGGGCTCTAGAGTCAAAAGAGCTGGATTCGAATCGTGACTCTGTCATTCATTACCAGTCCCCTCAGCCACTTAGGGATCGATCGAGTGCCCCCTCATTTCGCCGAATGAAATGAAAATGAAAACTGAGACCCAAAGAGGGCGAAAGGGCTTGCCCAGGCTAGGTCACTGCCTCAAGCCCTGCCAGGCCTCAGTTTCCCCATCTGTAAGACGAAGGGGTGGAGGGGAGGGGGGTTGGCCTGGTTGAGCTTCTCCTCTAGGGCCTAGCAGTCCGTCCCGAAGACCCCAAAGCCAGGCCCGGGCCCGAGCAGGAGAGAAGCCTGGGGGAGTCCGGGGCCAGGGGCGGCTCCTGGGCCGCCCTGGGAAGGCAGCTACGGCAGACCCAGGCCGGATCCCGGGGCGGGGGCGGGGCCGGGCCTCGGGCCCCTTACCAGTAGCAGCTGCTGTAGGTGCAGGCGTCCCGGGGCGGGCTGGCTGGCAGGTAGCCGCGGGAAACGGATCCCTCTTCCTCCATGGTGGGCGGGCAGACCCGAGCCGAAGACGCCCGGCCGTCCTTTCACCCCCCCTCAACAGGCCGGGAGGGGGGGCGGGGGACAGGGAGGGGGGGAGGAGGTGCGGTCCGAAAACCTGTGAAGGCGGCAGCCGCAAAGGAGGCGGAGGCAGAGGCAGAGGCCGTGGGGGGCGGGGCCGCGGAGGCGAGGGGGAGGGGCCCCCAGGGGCGGGGCTGAGGTCGAGGCGGAAGCCGGGGGACGGAGCAGAAGCGTAGAGGGCGACCTCGGGGAAGAGGCGGGGTCGAGAAGGGGGCGGGGCTTGGAAGGCCGGGGCTGGGGCAGGTAGTTGTGTGAGGGCGGGAACGGTGAAGGAGGGGCGGGGTCGAGTTGGGAGCGAAGCCATAGAAGGCGGGGCAGACAGTTTTTGACTGAACTTTTGACTCTGATCAGAAAGGGAGGGAGTCGTTTCTTTGAAAAATAGCCTCCTGGCCTTCCCAGCTCGAGGCTTATTCTGCGCTGCACCTTGGCTTTCTTGTGTTTGCACCTCATCTGCCCGGTCAGCTCCTTGAGGGCAGGGGGACCCTCCTCTTATCTATACTTTGTTTCTATGCTCAGCAGTGAACAGATAACCAATACTATGTTTTCTAGGTCTAGAGGCCCAAGGGACCTCTCAGATGAGACAGCCATGGTGCCAATTGTAATCTTTTTTTTTTTTTTGAGGGAGGAAGGCAAGGCAGTTGGGGTTAAGTGACTTGCCACAGGTCATACAGCTAGGAAGTGTGTCAAGTGTCTGAGGCTGTATTTGAACTCAGGTACTGACTTCAGGGCCTTCGCCCTATTCACTGTGCCACCAAGCCACCCCTGCTAATTGTAATCTTGCACTAAAATCATCCATCCAATTTTGACCCTTTCAAAAGACCTTAGAGGTCATCTAGTCCAACCTCAGGCCATAGATTTAGAGCTGCAAAGGACCTGGAGGTGATCTGGTCCAAATCTGATTCCCAACAATTATCCTATTTTTTTCAGATGAGGAAACTCAAATGAAATTGTAAAGGTCAAGTGATTCATTAGCCTGAGGTCACACGGATAGTGGGGAGGCAAAGTCAGGATTCAGACTGTGGACCCTGTGATACCCATCACTGGGTCAGGCTGCCTCCTCATTTGACAAATAAGGAAACTGAAACCTGGAGTAACTTACACAGGAAACAATTATTCATTCTAGCATAAGAAAACCCATTAAACAAACATGAAGGTCCAGTTATTGCCAGGTAGCTTGCTATTCCCTGTGAGGGAGATGAAGCACAATCCCTCCCAGAAACTCACAGTGCCATCTAGAAGATAAGAAGATATTCCATCCTCAACTCCTGCCGTCCTCCACACCTAGAATTATCTCTCCTCAACTCCTCCTGGCCTCCCTGGGTTTCCTTCAATTTCCAGCTAAAATCACTCCTTCTGCAGGAAGCCTTTTCCAAGCCTCCATAAGGTGCTTTACCTCTGAGACTACCCGAATTTTATCCTGAATATGCCTTCTACATAGTTGTTTTTGGCTAGGTGGCGAAGTGAATAGAACACCGGCCCTGGAGTCAGGAGGACCTGAGTTCAAATTCGGCCTCAGACACTTAACACAAAAACTAGCGGTGTGACCTTGGGCAAGTCACTTAACCCCAATTGCCCTCCAAAAAGCAAAAAAAAAGTGCTAATTGACTAACTTAGAATGCCATCATAATGAATGAAATAATTCCTACTTATGAGAAAGGCTTACATTCTAATATTATTAATTAATAAGTAATTCTAATAATAGTAGAAAGAGCATCCTTACTGGGAATTCCAATAACAAGCAACCTGCATTGGTAAAGGGAATTTCCTCACCTGAGAATTTCCCTATACCAATGAAATCACAGATGCAGTCCCAGCCCCCATCTCTAATTCATGGTCTTTAACACTCTCATCATTCTCATTGTCCTCTTTTTGCACATGTTTCAGTTTTTCATTGTCTTAGCCCAAAATGGAACAAACCAAGCCAAACCTAATACTCCAGATGTCTAAGCCTAGGGCAGAGTTCAGTGGGACTGCTAACTTCTTTGACCTAGAGATTGCCTCTGTCAGTGCAACCTGAGATTCTGACTGTCAGGTTACAGAGTCAGCTTATATTAGCTCATATTGAATATACCTGTGAAGTCCTTATCAAGTGAAGTGTTATCAAGCCATGCCTCCTCGATTCTAAACTTACAGAGCTTATTTGACTTTTAAATTTGAAGTCAATTATCCTTTTTTCCCTTGCTTTACCTTCAATAGACTAAACATCTTCACTTCCTTCAAACCATATGGTATCCTTAGTCTAGTCTCCCTTTGGCACTGTGTCTCATCTTTGTATCCCCAACACTTAGTTCCTTAGACACAGCAGACACTTTTAAAATGCTTAAGGAATTTAAAAGAAGTAATAATGAGAAAATGGAAAAAAATTATGGTACCTTGACTATGGGGGCCATGGATAAAGAACAAAATTACAAAGAAGCAGAGGAATGAGAACAAAGGGAAATATTTTAAATCACCTTTCAGTCTGAACTAGAGAAAAGGCATCAGGAGTTTTGAAGAGATTATATCAATAAAAGTAGAAAGCTAGTATCTTGAGTTTATGGAAACAGACATAAGGGTATGGAAAGTCTAGGACCAGACTGATACTGGTGATCTGACTAAAAAAGCAGGTTTAGCAAGCAACAGGATGTGGAGAAGGGAAAAACAAACTTACCAGTTATAACCATGACCATAAATACATTGGACTACAGACTAGGGGGAAAAATTTTGCAATTAAACATTTCTGATGAAAGTCTGACATGTAAAATCTATTAGGGATTAGCACAGATTTGTAAGGCTAAGAGGAATTCCTCCCAATAGATAAATGATCAGGGGCTATAAACAGGCCTTTTCCTTTTGTTTTACTTTATTGATATCTTTTGTTTTTATATCACCTTCATTATCAAATATATTCCTGCTATTTTTCCTCCTCTCCCCTGAGTCATTCCCTCTAACAATTTTTTTTTAAAAAGAGGGAGCTTAGGGGGAAAAAAAAGCAATTTAGAAAAACTTAGCAACAACAAATCAATCAAGTCTGAGAGTATATGAAGAGACATTTTTAAAAGAAGCGTAAATTAATGCAAGTAATTTGAATGAATAATCAAAAAATACAAATTAGCTTTTAATTCTTAAGTATCACTTTAGAAGCCATTAAATTCACATAAATGGCCACAGATTTTTTAAAAAATCAGTTGCTGGCAAGACTTTGGGGAAAATTAGCAACCTTAAAATTCACTGCTAATAGAGCAGGGAATTTGCTAAGAATTTTGAAAAGAAATATAGAATTATACAATAAAAGTGTCAAAAAAATTTGTACTCTTTAATCCAAATAGCCCACTATTTTAACCTAGCTTTTAATGCTAGGTAGCAATTGGAAGGAATAAACCAATCGGCAAAAATATTCATAGCAGTACTATTTGTAATACCTGAAAAGCTGGAAACAAGCTATGTGATTTAAGGAATGACTGAATAAATTGTGGCATATGGATGTAATGGACTATTCCTAAACCATAAGGAGTGATACACACTGCAAATTTGAAGAAATGGTGAAATATTCCATTTGAATCTATGCAAAGTGAAGAAAGCAAAATCAAAGAAACAATATACACTCTAACTACAATGAAATAAATGAAGGCATTAAAGAGCAACAAATTTCAGATAAATATGAAAGTAGATATTGGTATTATTGCCTGTAATGGGAATGTAAATTTTAAAGGTCTTCCCTGCCCCTAGGCTAAAGTGCATGTGGAGCCTGGGGTGGGAGGCTCGTTTTTCAGTAGATACTTTCTGATTGGCCAGTGAGTCAGTAAGGTTGTTACATTCTCTGAGCCAGGAGAAGGCTATATAAGCCCTGATGTGTTGATCGCATGAAACTTTGGGAAGCCGCTGTTGAGAGCCCCCCGGGCTTTGAAACCCAGATGTTGATTTGGTATGGATGTAATAGTTGGACAGTTTGGAAAACTGTCTACTTGATCTGTTTCTCTGTCTTGATAATTCTGTCTGTATATTCTGAAGTTCGGGGTGCTGACCTTTTTCCCCTGAACTAGGTAAACAATACATATTTAACTGATTAAAGTAAGCTTGTTAACCTATTTTGAGTTGCTTTCTTTTATCAAAGCAGATCTAAGAACCTGTATTGGCAGCAACCCTGGGGATGCTGGGGTGCTTGCCATTACATTGCCTTATCAAAACTGAAGCACACAGCTGCTGGGGGAGCCCCCCACCTTTGGGGAAAGGGGGCTAGGTGAGCACATAAGTCACTTTTCTTTCTTTTTTACATCTAAACCAATGATCTCATCAATGTGCAAAACTCCTAGTATGAAAACTCTCTCCACAAATTCAGATTGGCCTCTCCTCTACGAAGGTGTATGCTTATGATCTTAGAAAGTTTCCCATTTCACTGAGGTTAAGTGACTTACTGTTGGTCACATAGCTAGTATGTGTCATAGAGAGAACTTGAACCCTGAACTTCCTGTCTAGAAAATTGGCCCTTACTCTCCCCCTTGGTAATGTCATTAACTCCCATGATTTCATTTATCACCTCAATTCAGATGACTCCTGAAACCATAATACCTTTAGCTATGACCTCTCTCAAGGTCATAGACTCACTTTTCCAAATGTGTGCAGGATATTCCTCACCTGAATGCCTCACTAGCACTTCAAACTAACCTCCTACAAAGCTAAACTTATCTATTCATCAAAACTTGCTCTTTTGGGGGGTTTCACCAATTTTGTCAGTAGCACCGTGCTGCCTCTGCTTTTTTTAATAAATGGTAAACAGAAGTGCATGGTTGCTTGTAAAATATTGTACTTTCTGGTATTATTTTTCTTAATGTTTGGGGGGACCACTATTGGGGGGTTTTCTTAAATTACATGAAGAGTTTGTTGAAATTTTGTTAAAACCAATGTTTTGATAAACAAGTAACTCAAAAGTCATTTGCATAAGTCTTTCTTCATTGGTGGAGATTAATTGTTCAATACTCCTTGCCTACATCTCAGGAAATGTTGATGAGAATTTATGAGAAGAGAGATACTGGTCTTCAGGCTGCTAACTTAAGAGAGAAGACTGTTTCAGACTCTGTTCAGTTTGCCGAAAGGACAATGTAATGGCAAGCACAGAAGTAGTTCACACCTTTTTTCAGCTATTGAATTAACACCTTGTTTCAGCTGAAATTTCTTTTGAGCATTTATATCAAGTCTGTTAAGAAACAGAACGTGTAAACCCCATAACTTGTGAACCCTAGAGCCCTAGAACTCATGAACTCCTGCAGCAGGAAGGGGAGGAGCTAATGACCATATATAAGGAGAATTTCCAGGCTAGAGACAGCAGAACTCAGAAGAGGACTCTTGTGGTGGCAGAGTCAAGAAGGAGAAAACTTGGGGTATCCTGGCACTCTGTTTGTCTTCTCTGTCTGTGTTGATGTTAGTTTGTGATACTTTGTACAGAAGCCCTGGGACCTTACTGGAAGCCCTGAAAGAGGATTTTCTGGTTGTATGTTTACAGAAGTCCTGGAGGAGGGTTTTGGAGGTCCTGGGATGTTATTGATGATTTGTGCTGACCTCTTGGACCTTGTTTGTGGGTCTGTATTGATTTCTATGTTGATGATTTGTGTTGAGTTCTCAGACCTTGTTGGTGGGTCTGAGTTGATTTCACAGGCAGATAGTGAATTGATGATGGTGCTGGCAATGTGCATGAATATTATTGTAGCTCTGTCAAGCTTTGTCTTCCCAGAAACAAGAACTGTGAAGGAGTTGAGTTTGGACTGGACACTGTGAGCTCCAATATGGAACAGGAACTGGACAAGGAGCTGGACAAGGAACTGGGATCTGCCTGCCTTTGAATCCAGGTGAAAATTGGATGGATTCAGATATGAGCTGGGACCATGGAAGAGGAACCATGGAAGCTGAGAGCCAGCCTCAAGTCAAGCTGAAAGAAGACTTTACTTGAATATTGTGTACTGACTGATAAGATTATGATTTACTGTGACCTAGGGGTGGAGAACTTTGACTTTTGTACTTTGTGATTGAATTAAGGATTTTGTGATTGATGAAAGGAATTTAATTTATTTAAAACTATGTGACCACTTTGGTGAAAACTATGTGGCCATTTTAGTGATAAGTTGACAAATTGTAACATTGTAAATGCTGTATTTTGATTTCCTGTGATAAGTTGTAACATTGTGAATGCTGTGCCGTGATTTTCTGTAAATGTTTTGCTCTGATTTGTTATTTTTTGTCTTTTTTTCATTTTTCAAATGCTTTATTGACTTCTGATTTACATCATTAATTTCCACCAGATTTTGAGTTAAAAATTTTCTCCCCGTTTTTCCCCTACCCACCACCCCAGAATAGCAGTCCCACAGGATATCCCCTCCTCCAATGTGCTTTCTCCCATATCTTCTACCATACCCCTTAGACTTTCTCCAGTAGGGCATGGTAGATCTCTATGCCCCAGTGCTGTATATCTTCTTTCCCAATTACAAGTAAGATAGTATTAATAATAGTATATATGTATATATACTTTTAAACATTTCATTTTAAAACTTTGAATTCCAGATTCATTCCCTTCCTCCCTTGTTGCCCACCCTTACTGGGAAGATAAGCAGTTCAGTATAGATTGTACATGTATAGCTAATGCAAAACATTAACATAGTAGATATATTGTAAAAGACTGACTATATTTCCCTCTCTCCTATCCCACCACCCACTTGTTCTATTCTCTATTTTAATCCCTTCACTTTTCAAAAGTGAGTGCTTACAAATTCCCTCCCCCCTCCAGCCAGGCCTCCCTTCCATAATCCCCCCTCTTATCCCCTTCCCCCTACTCTCCTGTAGGATGAGATAGCCTATTTAGTGTGTATTACATTCCCTCCCTGAACCAAATTCAATGAGAATAAATCTGACCCATTCCCTTTTGTCCTCTGCCCTCTATCTATGTATACCAGTAAGCATATATACACATTCACACATGTATTCATATGCCCATATAACTTCCAATATATACATATACATATATATATATATATATATATATTCCCTTCAACTATTTTCATACTGAGAAAGGTTTCATCAGTTGCAATTATCATTTTTCCATGTAGGAATATTAATAGTTCAACTTTGATAAGTTCCTTATGATTTCTTTTCTCTGTTTTTGAACCTTGGGAAGTTGCCTTTGCTTGACATTACATCACAGCAACCCAACTTTACACTCCTATTTTGGGGACAAAAAGGATCAAAGCATGGAACAGGAGGAAGACAGTGAAGTCAAAACTCCTGCAACAAAAGCTTCAAAGAAAAATACGAGCTGGTTACAGGCCATTAAGAGGACCTTAAGAAGGATTTTGAAAATCAAATAAGAGAAGTTGAGGAAAAATTGGAAAGAGAAATGAGAAATGAGAATGATGCAAGAAAATTATGAAATGAGAGTCAACAACCTGACTGAAGAAAATAACACCTTAAAAAACAGAGTAACTCAAATGGTTAAAGAGGCTCAAAAAGCTGAAGAGGAGAAGAATGCTTTAAAAAGCCTAATTTGCCAGATGGAAAAAGAATCTCAAAAGGTCACTGAAGGGAATTATTCCTTCAGAATTATATTGGAGCAAATGGAAGATAGTGACTTTAGGAGAAATCAAGATACTATTAAATAGATCCAAACAAATGAAAAAATAGAAGGCAATGTGAAATATCTCATTGGAAAAACCACTGACCTGGAAAATAGATCCAGGAGAGATAATTTAAAAATTATTGGACTACCTGAAAGCCATGATCAAAAAAAGAACCTAGAAATGATCCTTCAAGAAATTTTCAAGGAAAGTTGCCCTCATGTTTTAGAACCAGAGGGCAAAATAGAGGTTGAAAGAATACACAGATAACCTCCTGAAAAAGATCCCAAAAAGAAAACTCCTAGGAATATTATAGCCAGGTTCCAGAATTCCCAGATCAAGGAGAAAATATTACAAGCATCCAGGAAGAAACAATTTGAATATTGTGGAAACACAATCAGGATAACACAGGATCTGGCAGCTTCTACAATGAGGGGCTGAAGGGCTTGGAATATGATTTTCCAGAGGTCAAAGGAGCCGGGATTAAAACCAAGAATCACCTACCCAGAAAAACTGAGTATCATGTTTCAGGGGAAAATATGGCTATTCAGTGTGAATAGAGGACTTTCAAGCATTCTTGATGAAAAAAACAGAGTTGAATAGAAAATTTGACATTCAGGGGCGGCTAGGTGGCACAGTGAATACAGCACCAGCCCTGGGGTCAGAAGGACCTGGGTTCGGATCCAGCCTCAGGCACTTAACACGAAAACTAGCCATGTGACCTTGGGCAAGTCACTTAACCCCAATTGCCCTTCAGAAAAAAAAAAGAAAATTTGAGATTCAGATACAAGAAGCAAAAGAAGCATAAGAAGAAAAACAGGGAAAAAAAATCATAAGCAAGTTATCAAAGTTGTACTATTTACTTTCCTACATGGAAAAATGATAATTGTAACTGATGACTTTTCTCAGTATGAGAATAGTTGAAGGGAATAGAAATATGTATATACATATATATATACGTATATATACATGCACACACATACATATATACATATGTGTCTATATAGGAGGGTATATGGTCATATGAATACATATGTGAGTATGTGTATATATGTGTACAGATATACATAGATAGAGGGCACAGGACCAATTGAATAGGAAGGGATGATACTTAAAAGATGAAATTAAGAGGTGAGAGAGGAATATAATGAGAGGAGATGGGGAGAGAAAGAATGGGGTAAACTATCTCATATAGAAGAAGCAAGGGAAAATGGTTACAGTGGAGGGGAAGAACAGGAAGGCAAAAGGGAATGGGTCAACCTTATTCTCATTGAATTTGGCTTAGGGAGGGAGTGACACACACACTAAATAGGGTATCTCACCCTACAGGAGAATAGGGTGGAAGGGGATAGTAGGGGGGATGATGGAAGGGAGGGCAGGCTGGGGGGGAGGGAAGTTAGAAGGACCCACTTTTGAAAAGGGACAGGATTGGGGCAGCTACATGGCTCAGTGAATAGAGCACCAGCCCTGGAGTCAGGAGGACCTGAGTTCAAATACGGCCTCAGACACTTAACACAAAAACTAGCAGTGTGACACTGGGCAAGTCACTTAACCCCAATTGCCCTCCAAAAAGCAAAAAAAAAAAAAAAGTAAACTTCTAAAAAAAAAAAAGAAAAGGGACAGGATCAAAGTAGAGAACAGAACAAATGGGAGGTGGGATAGGAGGGAGAGAAATGTACTCAGTCTTTTACGATATATCTACTATGGAAATGTTTTGCATAGCTACACATGTACAACCTATACTGAATTGCTTGTCTTCCCAGTAAGGGGGGGGGGGGTGAAAAGGGAGGAAGGGAATAAACCTGGAACTCAAAATTTTAAAATAAAATGTTTAAAATATATATTATTAATATTATTTTACATGTAACTGGGAAATAAGATATACAGGCACTGGGGCATAGAGATCCACCATGCCCTGCTAGAAAGTCAGAGGGGGTATGGGAGAAGATATGGGAGAGAGCAGATTGGAGGAGGGGATATCCAGTGGAATCGCTATTTTGGAGTGGTGAGTAGGGGAAAAACGGGGAGAAAATTTGTAACTCAAAATCTTGCGGGAATGAATTATGTAAACGGGGAGTTAATAAACCATTCGATTAAAAAAAAACTGTATCTAAGACCTACTTCTGATACATACCAGCAGTGTGACCATGGATGGAAGAGTCCCTTTATCTTGAAAGGTTTGTGTCTACATGCTTTAGCCTTTAAGTTACAAAATTATTCCAATCTGCCTCAGTGAGTTCTAATTACCAATCTGCATAGGTGAAGAAAATTCACCCAAGAATTACCAAAGATGTGAAATTACACTTTTGGACTGCTCCAAAAAAAGTGGGAGATTAAGTCAGATTGATAAAAATTAGAGCCTATATGGGAAAAAAAAAACTTGAATACTAGGAAATGAGAAGTTTGACTTGATAGTATAGTAAGGTATTGATATTCTTGAAAGGTATATGTTAAAATGACTAACCTGGAGAGATGACTAGACATTGAAATGAAAGAGCATAGGGGAAACCAAACAGAGGGTTATTATACTACTGATAATACAGTGAAAAAAACTGTTATTCTGCCACTAATTATATCCAACAAGGAAGAACTGAATAGTGAAATAGAAACCTAGGAAACTTTGGCAAAAAGCAAAAATCTCTTCTTAGCATTCATAGTAATTGAAAGAAGGGAATATTGGGTATAAAAAAATCATCCCTTCTCTGTCATGAGTCTGTAATCTCTCATGTTTCACTGATTTCTTCCTATCTAGCTACAAATATGCTCAGGTCCCTCCATTCCCAAAAGAAGCCCTTTCCTTGACCCTTCTCCCCCAAGCAAGTAGGAATTTCTTCAAGTAGTCTTAAAGAACCCAGTACTTCCAATTGCATTTCTTTACTACCCACTCTCTCCTCAACCCCTGTCAACAAGGCTTCTGTTCCCTCTCTACTAAAACTATTTTAAGTACACCAGTGGCATCAAATCATCTTTCCTCCAGTTCTCATGTTCTTTGATCTCACTGCTGCATTTGGCATTGTTATCTCTCCAGCTATACCTTCTTTTTCTCCTCCTTCACTGACTCCTTAGCCTCTCTTGGAACTCAAACTATTTTGTCAGTCCTTCTTTGCTCTTTACTCTCTCCCTTAATAATGTTATTAGCTCACATGATCTCATTTATCTCCTTAATACAGATGACTCCTGAAACCATAATGCCTCCGGCTATGACCTCTATCAAGGTCACAGACTCACTTTTCCAAATGTGTACAGGATACACCTGAATGCCTCACTAGCCCTTCAAACTCACCTCCCCCAAACCTGAGCTTGTTTATTCATCAAAACTTGGTCTTTCTTTGGGTTACACCAATTCTGTCAGTAGCACCACTGTTCACCTATTCTCCGATATTCACAACCTTGGTGCTATCTTTGATTATTCCCTCTCTTTCTCACCTTTCATATCCAATTAGTTACAAAATCCCAATGATTCTATTTCTACAATATCTCCCATATCTAACAACATTTTTTATTTTCACTGCCATCACTCTAGTTCAGTTTTTTATTATCACCCACCTATACTACTGCCTTATAAGAGATCTTTCTGCCTCTACTTTATTTTTCTTCCAATCTATCCATGGCATCACTTCCAGACATCTTCCTTATGTACCAATCTAGTTTTATCAAGTTTCTGCTCAAAACCAGACAATTGTTTCCTATTGCCCACCCACCATATCAAGTTCAATCTTTTTAACCTGGCACACAGGTTCTCCACATTATGGCACCAGTTTAATTTTCTAGTTTTATCTCATATTTGGGAAGAGAAAAAGCTTTTAAGTGGTCCGTCCTTTTGTATACACACTCAATTCCATCTCAGCAACCAGTTAAAAGACTTCATCACCACACAGAAAGCCAACAGAAAATAGAGGATATGTAAGCATGCTCTGAATTGGGGAGGGTAAGGGCTGCTCTATCCTATTGTGAATTTCAAGAACAGGCTTACCAAGCCTCCACATGGGTTCATGCAAGGCAGAACATAATGTACATGTTCTAAGGACTGGGACCTCATTGGATAGTCTCATATCACCCTCTGTTCCACCATTTAAGTGTCCTTCTGTAATAGCAAGCAAAGGAGTACTTGGCACCTTATTTTAGTTTTTCAAGTATCTAGCACTTTGTTTCAGTTCTTCAATTGCCTTTGAGCCCCACTTGTGATTTGAAGGTGGAAGGAACTTGCTGACGCAACAGAAAGGGTGGAACAGGAAGGAGAACCACCATATAAAAATAGGAGCACAAAGTGGAATAGAGCAGAACTGAGGAGAACACTTGTGTCCGGCACTCTGTTTGTCTGTTCTGTGTGTTGATTTGTGTTACTTTATCAGACAGAAGCATTCTGTCTGTAGATTTGTATACTTTGTCAGACAGAAGCCTTCTGTTTGTTGTTTGTATTACTTTGTCAGATAGAAGGACTTTATCTGTTGATTATGTTACTTTGTCAGATAGAAGCATTCTATTTGTTGAATTGTGTTACGTTGTCAGACAGATGCACCTTCTCTGTTTACTTGTGTTTATTTCACAGGCAGAACATGAATTGAGATGATAGTGTCAGCAATGTGCATGAATGTTGTTGTGGCTCTATTAAGCTTTGTCTTCCAAGAAACAGAAACTTTGAAGGGCTTGAGGTGGACTGGTCACCATGAGCTCCAATATGGAATGGGAATTGGAAGAGGAATTGGATGAGGAGCTGGATGAGGAGCTGGAACAGAAGCTGGGAGCTGCCTACCTGTGAGTCCAGGTGATGGTTGGGTGAATTTGGACAAAAGCTGGGAGCATGGAAGAGGAACCATGGAATTTAGGAGCCAGCTTCTAACCAAGATGAAAGGACCTTTCCTTGGGTACTTAGTGCTGACTGCAAGATCATAATTTACTGTGACCTAGGGGTGGGAGAACTTTGTACTTTGTACCCCTTAAGGATGATTGAGCTAAGGATGACTGGAAGCTAGTCTCCAATCAAGAAGAAAGAAGACTTTCTGACTGACGATTAAGACAATGTGACCTAGGGGTGGGAGACTTTTGTACTTTGTATTCCTTAAGGATGATTTGCTCCTTAAGGACAATTGAGTTAAGGACTTACTGAATGACATCTTTTGTTTAAAACTATGTGACAACTTTAGTAATGAGTTGTTATGTTGTATCACTGTGAACTTTGTACTTTGTTTTCTCTGAATATTTTGCTTTAGTTTGCTGCTGAATAAATGGAGAGTTCACTATACTATGTGATCAGAATCTTAAAGCTATTCACAGCAGCAGTCCTCTGGAAAGCTGCTTGTGCTTGGCTTTACACCTTCTTGTACAATATACTCCAGCTACACTAGACTACTTACAATGTTCATATACATCCCATATTATTCTACTCTTACACCTTTGTTCATGTGGCCTCTCTCCCACATTAGTTGAATTTCAAACATTTCTCTGTATCCTCAAGTGCCCATCTATACCACTACACTACTTTTTCTCAGGAAATAACCTCACCTCCTTCTTTACTGAGAATATTGAGACCATTCAATATGAGATCTGTTATCTTACTTCTGCCACACCTCAGAAAATCTCACTATCTTCACCCAACCTCTTTTCTTTTATTGTCAGAACCAAATGATGTCAGACCCTCATCCTTGCCAAGATTAACCCCTCCAGTTGTTCCCTTGATCTCATTCCCACTCATCTAATGGACTATTTCCCAGATGCCTAAAAATATACTCAATTTCCTCTTATCTAAAAAAAAAAAACCATGAAGTTACCGCCTTGACATCCCCTCAAGCCATCATCCTATATCTCTTTTCCCCTTCACTGCTAAATTTAGGATCATAAATTTAGAGCTAACAGGATTCTTAGAAGATTATTAAGTCTAACCCCTTATTTTAAAGATGATAAAAATGAGACCTAGTAGGTTAAGTAACTTGCCAAAGGTCACAGAAACATGCCATAAAAGAACTAGGACTTAAATTTAGGTCCTCTGACCCTAAATCCAACATATTTTCCCCTATACTGAAATACTCATCCTTTCTCTAATGAAAGGAAATCTACACTTAAAACCTCTTCTTCACTACCCATTTATCAACCGCTGGCAATCTGTCCCCACCACCAATCTATTGAAGTGGTCTTTTCCAAAGTCACTGATTACCTCTTAAATGCTACATCCAGTACTGTTTTCTTAGTCCTCATCTTCTTGCACTTTTCTATAGCATGAGGCACTTTGGATCAGGCTTTCTTTCTGTATAGCCTTTTGTCCCTTGACTTCTATGATATTCTTGTCTCCTGGTTCTCTGGTTGTACTCAGACCTACCTATCTGAATGCTCTGCATTTTCTTTCACTAGTTTATTGTTCTTCCACATGTCATCCTGTCATGACCTTCTGGGGTTGTAACACAGATGAAATATGGATTTCCCTAAATACTTTAGTGAGCCCACATAGTTCCCACTAAAGCTATAAGGAATGAAGTAGTGCATATATGATCTGAGTCCCTCTCCCCCTAGACACGTTTGTTTCAAATGATGTTTCAAAAGGCACATCTTCTCCCCTTTCTTTGACATTTAAAGGTTTCATTCTCTGCACCTTCCTTCCCTCCCCATATGTTAAACATGAATACGAAATTTCATGCCTTTGTTGTTGTTCACACTCATTATAATATCATTTCTATACTTTGACATAGTTCTGAGCATGCCCAGTCCAGTCTCAAATAGGGACAGTACCGTCAGATGGCTTGTAACTATCTTGGGGAGCTTGTATATCAAAAGTTCAATTTATCCTATAGTAGGGATAGTAAAGCAGTTTGATACACTGAATAAAGAGTCAGACCTGGAATCAGGAAGACTGAATTCAAATTCCACCTCAGATATTTACTAGCTGTGTGTCCAGAGATGAGTTAAATGACTCATCTTGGTGCCAGTTTCCTTATCTATTAAATGAGAGTAGATAATAGCAGCTGCCTCACAAAGTTGTTGTAAAGATCAAATAAGATAATATATGCAGGGTATAATATATAAAGTTATAAACTTTAAAATGTAATGCACATGTTGGTTATCATTATTTTTAACTCATTCTGATCTACATGGATTTGACATTCCTGTGGCCTTTCTAGAGGCCTACTCCACTTTTATTAATATCTCTAGAACCTTGTTGAGTCCTTTCTTCAAAGTCCTATTCCCTTGATTGCCTGTAGGCTCAAATATAAACCCTTCTGTTTGACTTTTAGATGATGGTTAGTAGGAGCTGACCCCCCAACCCATATTCCAGCCTCCCCATCTCCTACTCTATAATTCTGCCCAACTGCTCTTCCCTTTGTTCCTCACACATTCCATCTTTCATTCTACACTTTTTCATTTGGCTGTCCCACCTCTACCTTATAAAACACCTCTTCTCATTAAAGCACTGCCTTCTACACGAAGGCTTTCTTGATCCTCCCAAATGCTAGTGGCCTCCTTTCATAACTAGTTGCCATTTAACTACTTGTATTTATCTGTGTGTCCTTAAATATATACTTCTTGTCTCCCTCCATTAGAATGCCAGCTTCTTACAAATAGGGATCAATTCAATTTTTTTTCTTCTTAACTGATTCTATATCCTGTTCCTCACAGTCATTATTTCAAATATTTTTGTTTCTCTTTAAATCACATATATAATAGGCCTCACCCTCATAGCTGAAGAGCTCACATCATACTCTGATAAGAAAATAAACCATGCTCAATGAGTTCCCTCTTCTCCCCTTGATTAATTTCATAACCCATTCACATTTACCCCATTCTCTTCTTTGCTCCAGCCTCTGTTGAAGAGATGGCTATTCATTCTGCTTGCTAATGCCAACTCCTCTACATGTACACTTGGTCCCATTCCCTCTCATCCTGTCCAACTGATTGCTCCATCAATGATTCCCTTCTCTCTAAGACTCAATCTCTCCCTCTCTGCTAGTTTCTTTTATAATGTCTATAAACATTCCCAATTCTTCCTTATCCTTAGACAACTTAAACTCAATATGTCCAAAACTGAACTCATTATCTTTTCTTCAAACCCATCCAAATTCCAGACTTCCCTATTATTATTCATGGTCACTCCCCCATATTCAGTCAGTTATGAAGTCCATAGTTTCTACCACTATAATATCTCATAACATCATTCCCTTCTCTCCTTGGATACTGTCGACACCCTGATATAGGCCTTCATTCCCTCATACCTGAATGATTGCAATAGAGAAGTACCAGTTCCAGACACTGTGCAAAGTGCATTTTATAAATATTATTTCAGGGGTGGCTAGGTGGCACAGTGAATAGAGCACCAGCCCTGGAGTCAGGAGGACCTGAGTTCAAATCTAGCCTGAAACACTTAACTGAAAACTAGCCATATGACCTTGGGCAAGTCACTTAACCCCAATTGCCCTACCTTCCCCCCTCTAAAAATATAAAACAAATATTATTTCATTTGATCCTTACAGCAACAGTTCAAACTAGTTGCTGTTGTTGAAACCGAAGCAAACAGATGTTGAGTGACTTGCCTAGGATTACATAGCCAATAGTATCTCACACAGGATTTGAATTAAGGTCTTCCTGACTGCAGGCCAAGTACTCTATTCATTGTGCTGCCAGCTGTCTCTGTTGTTGTCATTTCAATCATGTCTGACTCTTCATGACTCCATTTGAGATTACCTTGGCAAAGTTATTGGAGTGATTTGCCATTTCCTTCTCCAACTCATTTTACAGATGTGAAACTGAGGCAAACAAGGTTAAGTGACACGTCAAGGGTCACACAACTAGTAAGTGTCTGAGGCTAGATTTGAACTCAGATCTTCCTGACTCTAGGTTCTATCCATTGTACCACCTAACTGTCCACCAGCTGCCTCTATTTAGCCTCAGTAGCATGCTAGATGGTCTCCTGCCTCAAGACTTTCCCTACTCCAGTCCATCCAGTCCACTCAGTTGTCAAATTGATCTTCCCAAAGTGCAAACATGCAAAAAAACATGTTACTCCACTAATCAATAGACTCTAGTAGTTCACTATTGCCTACAGGATGGGGGAGGGGGGGGGGGGGGGGCAGGGAGAAGAGGAAGGGGGAGAAAATTTGAAACTCAAGGGATTGTGGAACTGAATGTTGTAAACTAAAAGTAAATAAATTAATTTTTTTTAATGTCCAGAGTCAGGAGATGGAGTGTATTGTGCAAGAAATAGAAAGGAAGCCAGTGTCATTGGCTATAATGTGGGGGATATAAAATGTAAGCGTACATTAAACATATCACTCCCCTCTCTCAGGACCCATGGTGACTCTCTCCTACAGAGGCAGTAAAGTACATCTGAAAGGAATGAAGGAACTGGTCCCAAATACATCTCAGCTACTTTCTCCCTGTGTGATCTTGGACAACTTAACCTCTCTGGGCCTCAGTTTCTTCATCTGTAAAAGGAAGGAGTTAAGATAACTAGTCCTGTTTTAGACATGTTGAGTTGAAGATGACAATGGAACATCTATTTGATGGTGTCTATCAGACATATTCTTATAGAGAACCAGAGCTCAGGAGAAATGAGGACTGGATATATAGATTTGAGAGTCATCTCCATAGGGATGATAATTGAACCCATGAGATTTTAAATGATCACCAAGAGAGTGGAGAAAGAAAATATAGACCAGGACAAAGCCCTAGAGCACACCTATGAGAAGGAAACAGAGCATTCATTGATGATGATAACAGCCAAAGAAAATTAGAAGGAGTAGTAAGACATAGGAGGAGAGATTGGTGTCATGAAAACCCACAGAAGAGAGCATTCAGCAGGGCCAAAGTCTGCAGAGAGATGAACAAAGATAAGGCCTGAGTAAAGACCATTGGATTTTGAAGTTACAAGCAGTCTCCATCATGTCCCTCATCTCCCAAGGAACTCTCCCATTGGGAGTGAAATAACAGTTCAGCCAAGAGAGAGTGTTCTAGATCTCACCCAAGAGAAAACTCCTCAAAGTGTCTGGTATAGCAAACTTTGACTGAATCCAAGTGGAAACTAAGCAGAAAGGGCTGTATTTGAGGACCTAGGGGGTCACATGTGGCCTCAAGGAGGCAGGTTCCCCACCCTTGGTCTAGCCCAAGCCCTCATTTTATAAATAAGGATATGGAGGGCCGGGAAGAAGTCCAAACTCACACAGAGAGCCAGGATTGAAATTCAGTTCTTGCCTCTAAATCCAGTCATTTTTCTGCTACACCACAGAAGACTTTTAGGGAAACATGTGGCACTTGACCCAGCCTTTAAGCAAAAAAGCCTTCCAGAGGTAGTATATATTTGGGGTGGGAGGGAGGGAGAGAAGCCCTGGACAAATGCCTAGAAGCAATATGGTATCATGAGTAGATTGCTGAGCTTGGAGTCAAGAAAACCTGGGTCCCACCTCGAGCATTTACTAGCTGTAGGACACTTAGTAAATCACTTGAGTCAGTTTCCTCGTCTATAAAATGAAAGAGTTAATACAGTAGGACACTTAGTAAATCACTTACCTTGAGTCTCAGTTTCCTTATCTATAAAATGAAAGAGCTGAATATAATGAACTCCTTTCTATTCTAAATCCATGATTGTACAAAAGGGCAGGGGAGGACAGGAAGAAGCAGGATGAGATGAGAGAACAGCTCGTCCAGTTTGGCTGGAACACAGAGTACATGAAGAGGAGTGCTGTGGGACAGGGCTGGGAAGAATAAAGGTTCTATTTTATACAGTATGATTTTTTAGCCTGGAGTTTACAGAGGCAACATTTACAAAGCAGACAAGTATCAACATCTTTAAGTACATTGAAATTATTCCACTCCTTTATTTAAGACTTTTATGTTGGTACATAAAATGAAAATATAAAATTTAAACTAAATGGAGAAGCATAAAATATTAACCTGAAAAATCCTATCTGAACAGGACTGTTCTCCTGTTGTGTTACAAAATACTGCTTTGTGATTGAGATCTAGACAGAAATGGTCACCTGAATAGTTCAGACCAAAAGAGATACACTCTCACCCAGATTTACAAATACTAGATAGTTATGGTTACTAGACAGCTTCATTTAGTATGTGATAGGGGAAAAATTCTAGATTTGGACTCAGGAGAGGCTTGAGTTCAAATTCCAGCTTTTTGGAAGACCATACACAAGACCCTTCCCCCCATCTATTTCCTCACCTATAAAATGGTGATGATAAGAATTAATACATATTACACAGGGTTGCGTCTGAGAAAAGGGCTTTGTCAACCTTAAAGTGCTCCAGAAATGTGAGTTATGAATTTTTATAGAACTCAAGAATAGTGTATTTCTAGAAGAAATAAGGCAAGAAACAGCAACATGAGGAAAAGTAAGGAAAGGAAAGAAGTTGGAGATTCTTAAAACAATTTTTTCTTCAACAAAAAAAGGATAAACCTTAGGGAACCTTACAAAGTCAGAAGTTGAAAGGACAGTAATTTAGTTTGTTTGATGAGTTAGTTTTAAGTACAGGAATCATTTAATGAAACAAAATACTTTGTATTCCCTCAAAAGATATTAAGAACCAAATATAGAAAATAAACATTATATGCCAGAAAAAAAATATCAAATTGGACATTTATCATGTTAAATGTAAGTGGTCTGAATTCTCTCCTCCACTAGTTAGCATAGTGAATAGAACCCCAGAATTGGAGTCAAGAAGACATGAATTCAAGTCTGGCCTCAGATATTTCCTAACTGTGTGATCCCAGACAAGCTACTTAACTGTTGATAGCCTCAGTTTCCTCATCTGTAAAATGGGGATAATAATAGCACCAATGTCTCGGGGTTGTTATGAGCATCAAATGAGATAATATGTGTAAAGTGCTTAGCACATAGTAGGAAGTTAGTAATCACTTGCTAAAATTACAAAATAGACAAAAAACAACATGTTGCTTACAGGAAATACAGTTAATGATAAGTAATATACTCATCTACTTCAGCAGATCTATGATCTCATTGGTAAGGTTATTCTTTTCAAGGGTGCAGATTGCCAGCCCTCCATCTATTTTTGTTCTGTGTGATTCTTTTTCATATTTTTCCATAAATATCTCATAGAAGATAACAGGCAAAATGCCTTCCTCTGGTGGTTTTTAACATACTGAAAATACTGATGTAATCCCCAGGCTGTTCATCCATTGTTTCTCTTTCTCATTACATAGCTGGCCCACTTTCTTTGCCTACTTTTCGGGTCATTACATCAATTATAATCTATCTATACATACAAAATGTAAATAGAGTAAGTTAAGAGGTTGATTATATGAGATTTCAAATGCAAAACCATCAAGCAAATAGCAAAACACCACCAACATTTATTAAGCACCTACAGAGAACTATATAGGCATTAAGATGATATAAAATTACTTTGAAATCAAAGCAGGAACCATCAAAAGATCAAATGAGGTAGAAAAGAATATTATTATTGAATCAGATTACATTACAGTGACAATAAAAATAAATAACAAATGTGAAATTCAGAATTTTTATATACATGCATCAAATAATTCAGTAGTTAAATCTATAAAAGAAAATTGATGTATAATATTGATACAGTACTTTAAGTGGGGCAAAAAGAAAATGACAGCTGGAAGGATAACACTGTACTACAAGCAAATTCCTCAGACCTTCCTCTCTTAATTTACTGACATATATTGACACAAAACTATGAACCCTCTCTACACATAATTAGAATGTTGCAGATAGGTATCTATATTGAGGTAGTTAGCTGGTATTTCAATGGATAGAGTGCTGGGCCTGGAATCAGGAAGTTGTTCAATTGTTTCAGTCATGTTTGACCCTTCCTGACTCACTTTGGGATATTCTTAGCAAAGATACTGCAGCGGTTTGCCATTTCCTTCTCCAGTTCATTTTTCAGATGAAGAACTGAGGCAAACAGGGTTAAGTGATTTGTCCAGGGTCACACCTTCAGTAAGTGAGGCCAGAATTGAACTCAGGAAGATGAGTCTTCCCAATTAAGGAAGACCTGAGTTCAAATCTGACCTCACACACTTACTCACTACGTGACTCTGGGAAAGTCACTTACCTTCTACTTGCCTCAGTTTCCTCAATTGTAAACTAGGGACAATCACAGCACTTACCTCCCATGGTTGTTTCAGGGATCAAATGAAATAATATTTGGGGAAGCTTGGGGGAGGTTTTATATTTTTCTCATAATTTATTTATTTATTTTCAGTTTTCAACATTCATTTCCACAAGATCTTTAGTTCCGAGTTTTCTCCTCATCCTCTCCCCTACCCCCCACTCCAAGATGGCAAGCATACTGATTACTCCTTCCCCCAATCTGCCCTCTCTTCTATCCTCTCCATCCTCCCCCCCCCCCCCCCCCCCCCCCCCCCCCCCCACCATCTCCTTACTGTCTTATAGGGCAAGATAGATTTCTATACCTCATTGCCTATATATCTTATTTCCCATTTGCATGTAAAAACAATTTTTAAAACATTTGTTTTTAAAACTTTGAGGTCCAGATTCTCTCCATTCTTTCCTCCTCACCACCCTCCCCCCCATTGAGCAGACAAGGAATTCAATATACGTTATACATGTGTAGTTATGCAAAACATTTCCATAGTAGTTATATTGTGAAAGACTAACTATATTTCCCTCCATCATATACCACTCCCCCCATTTATTGTTTTCTCCTTTGACCCTGTCCCTTTTCAAAAGTGTTTGTTTCTGACTATCCCCCTCCCCCAATCAGCCCTCCCTTCTATCATCCCCTCTCTTTTCCCCTTCTCCCAACATTTCCCTGTAGGGTAAGATACCCAATTGAGTGTGTATGTTATTCCCTCCTTAAGCCAAGTCCAATGACAGTAAGGTTGACTCATTCCCTTTCACCTCCCTGCTCTTCCCCTCCATTGTAACTGCTTTCTCTTGCCTCTTTTATGTGACATAATTTACCCTATTCTATCTCTCCCTTTCTCCTTTTCCATATTTATTTATTTATTGCCCTTTTTGAAGGGCAATTGGGGTTAAGTAACTTGCCCAAGGTTACACGGCTAGTTTTTTCATGTGCATGTTAAGTGTCTGAGGCAGGAACCAAACTCGGGTACTCCTGACTCAGGGGCCAGAGCTTTACTCACTGCACCACCTAGCTGCCCCACCCAATATATTTTTAAGGTGTTATTTTCTTCAGTATTTTTTTGGATCTTCTTTAGGAAGTTGTTGACTCCTTTTTCATGATTTTCTTGCATCATCCTCATTTCTCTTCCCAATTTTTCCTCTACTTCTCTTACTTGATTTTCAAAATCTTTTGAGGCTCTTGATACGGGAGTTTTGAGTTTGTTATCTTCTGATTGTATAAAGTCTGATGTTTTTTCCTCTATTTGCTTATTTTTCCAGTCAATTACTTAACTTTTGAGCTCTTTGCCAAAGTAGGACTCTGGTTCCAGAGTGGAGAATGCTTTTTCCTAAATTTCTGGGATTTTTTGCAGCTGTTGCCAGAGCTACTTCTAGGCAACTGTGAATTTTCAGTTCTTCTAAGGTGATATGATCAAAGGAGTATTTACTCCTCCCACTGTCTGTTCTCTGGTCTGTGAGTGACCATAGACACTCTTTTCTGCCTCAGAACTGTGAGGAGGATTCCATCTCCACAGCCACTACAAGCACTTCTCCTCACCCCAGGACTGCCACCCAAGACGGGGACCCAGATCCAAGCAGGGCAAAGCAAGAGCAATTGCCCTCTGATCAGCTGCTTGATCCCCCCACCATCTGTAGACCTGGAGCTCATGAAGCAGCCATTGCTGCTGCTGCTGTCGTTGCTGCCACCTCTGCCACCTCCATTGCCCTGGGGCTGGAGCTAGACTGTGCTCTTCTCTCTCTCAGTTCCAACAGAGTTTCTTCACTGACCTTTTGCTTTGTCTTTGGAATTTGTGGGTTAAGAAGTCTGGAAACAAGGGCAGCTAGGTGGCGCAGTGAATAGAGCACTGACCCTGGAGTCAAGAGGACCTGGGCTCAAGTGCAGCCCCAGACACTTAACACACACACACACACACACACACACACACACACACACACACACACACACACACACACACACACAAAACTAGCCATGTGACCTTGGGCAAGTCGCTTAACCCCAATTGCCCTCAAAAAAAAAAAAAAGAAGTCTGAAAACCACCACAGGTACCAATGATTCAATCCCCTGAGCCCTGCTCCATAGTTGCCCTCTGCTCTCAGCCTGATGTGATAGACATTTCCTGTCTGCCTGCCAGGCTGTCTTCACCTGGAGATGTGTTTCACTCTGTCATTTTGTGGGTTCTATAGCTCTAAAATTTGTTTAGAGTAATTTTTACAGGTATTTGGAGTTGATTGGGGGATGCACTCAAGTAAGGTCCTGCTTTTACTCCTACATCTTGCCTCCACCTATGGGAATCTGGATAATATTTGTAAAGCACTTAACAAGGTGTCTGGCACAAAGTGATTATTATATAAATACCTATTCCCTTTTTCCCCTTCCCCTTCCTCTCCCAGACTTTGTTCAAATCCTGTTTTTCTACTTAGCATAATAGGATAAGAGGTCTAGAGCTTAAAGGAAATTTAAAGCCCATCTAATCCAACCCTCTAACTTTATAGATAGAGAAACTGCTTCCCAGAGAGGTATGTAACCAGTCCAATGTGACACAGGTAATAAGATAAAGAGACAAAATTTCAATCAATAAACATTCATTAAGCACCTACTATGTGCCAGGCACTGTGCTAAGCCCTGGGAATACAAAAAGGCAAAAGACAGTCCCTGCCCTTAAGGAGCTTACCAATAATAGGTGAGGCAATATACAAACAAAAATATACAAAATATATAAAAAATAATTAACAAGAAAGACAGTAGAATTTAGAGGGGTTTTCGGTTTCCATGAAAAGTTTAAACTTAAAAGGATTTGGATCTACATCCTCTGCCTCCAGAACCAATGTTATTTCTATTGTACTACCCTGCCTCCCAGCCCATGTCAGAGGTCCCCCATGATTCTAGAATAACATCCTGACTCCCATCCCTTAAAGTGGCAGTCTCTGCAACAGAGTAGATAAGCTCTAAATTAGAAGGCCAATGACCTGGGACAGAAGCCTTGAACTGCCACTGATGAACCAAGTGTTCAGGTGGGTAATTTCATCTCTGGGGCTTAAGTTTTTTCATACTTCATGCCATTTAAAATTTTGATTTTTTAGAGATTGTGGTGTTGCATGATGCAATAAGCACATTTTGTCTGAAATTGGAGCATCTGGAGGGCTTAATGGTATAAGGGGAACAAACAGCAGGAATACAGGACAATTGTCAGATCTATTCTCTGTATTCAGCATTATTATATGCCTCTTTAACAAATGTTTCTCCAAGCTTCAAGGTAATTTACATGGCCCTAGGGCTAGATGTCTGATTATGACAAGATTTGACAGGGCAAATGAAAATCAGTGTGTGTTTATTCCAGAAAGACTCAGCAGGAGGTACAAACCATTGGAAAAAGCACACAACCTGCACCTGAGCAGGGAAGAGAAAAAGGTATACTCCCCTAATCCAGATATGAGTGACAGCTGGGCACATTTCCCCAAGGCTCCAAGATGGTAGGGGTGGGGTGTCAAGTAAATCATACCTTGATGTTGTCCCAAAGAAATTTTTTTTTTTTGCTGCATTAGCTGGGTGTGTTGCATGACTGATTAACAAAAGAACCAAGAATGTGCTTATTATATTGGCCTAGGGTGGTCTCAATGAAAGAGAGATTTTTATTTATTTATTAATTTATTTTGAAGCAATTGGGGTTAAGTAACTTGCTCAAGGTTACACGGCCAGTTATTTCTGGGCGTGGTGCTAAGTATCTGGGCCCCAATTCGATCCCAGGTTATCCTGACTCTGGGGCTGGTGCTCTTACTCACTGCGCCACCTGGCTGCCTTGAAAGAGAGATTTTTAAGGTGGTACTTTTAAAAAACTTCATCCATATAGAGCATTGGTCCTGGAGTCAGGAGGACCTGAGTTCAAATCCGGCCTCAGACACTTAACACACAAAAAACTAGCCGTGTGACCTTGGGCAAGTCACTTAACTCCAAAAA
>NW_027187460.1:30823601-30858945 GCF_028583685.1 Petaurus breviceps papuanus
CATACATATATGTATGTGTGTGTGCATACACACAAGCAGAGGGAGAGAGAGAGAAAGAAACAGAGATGGAGAGAGACAGAGAGATAGTGCTTTCTGATCACTTGAAATTAGGAAGATTAGCATGATGGAAAATTCCATCCACATCCAGGGAAAGAAATATGGAGTCAGGTTGAAGCATACTATTTGCTCTCTTTTTTGTTCTGTTTTTTTTTTTCTTTCTCATGGTTCCTCCTATTCATTCTAACTCCTCTATACAACATGACTAATGTGAAAATATGTTTAATGAGAATGTATATTTAGAGCTATATCAGATTGCATACTGTCTTAGGGAGTGGGGAGGGAAGGAAGGGGGAGAAAATTTAAAATGTATGGAAGTGAATGCTGAAAACTAAAAATAAATTAATTAATAAAAAAAGAAATTAGGAAGATTAGAATATCATTCCACCCTGGACATCATCTTGTTATCTGCCCTATTTCCCACTGAATCCTCTAGAGATCAGACCTTGACATTCAACCTGCTACCATACTCTCCAAACTGGAAATCATGCCATAATGAACTTAATCCTCTCAGATCTGGAACTCCCTCCCTGAGGTCCTTGAGATAATATTTATAAAGCACTTAGTATACAGCCTGGCACATGAGAAGCATTTAATCAAAGCTTCTTCCCTTCCCTGCCCTGATCAGTGACTGTCCAATGGCTTGCTATGTCTAGTTAGCCCCAACATGCTTCTAATTTCATCTTTCCTGCTGCAGTACCCTCCAGAATAGGGGGTGGTAATCTATGGACCAAATCTGTCATCTATGTTTTTATAGCTCTGAGCTAAGACTGGTTTTGGGGTTTTCTATTTATAAAGAAAGTTTTGAGGCAGCTTGGTGGTGAATGGATAGCTGCTGAGCCTGGGATCAGGAAGACTGATCTTCCTGAATTCAAATCTAGCCTCAGATACTTACTAGCTGAATGACCCTGGGCAAGTCACTGAACCCTGTTTGTCTCAGTTTCCTCATCTGTAAAATGAACTGGAGAAAGAAATGGCAAACCATTCCAGTATCTCTACCAAGGAAATCCCCAGATGGGGTCAGGAAGATTTCAATATGCCTCAACAGCAACAAAAGACCTAGAAAGGTCCTCCAGGTCCAGTTTTTGCTCTTGCCTACAAAGGGAAGGAGCTGGAGCAGCTTAAGACCTGAGTACCATCTGGTGGCTTGTTCAGAGATTGATTCAGCTCTGCCTCTGCTTATTCTCATTTTTATACATCCTTTCTCCTTGAAGATGACCAATGATGTCACATGTGATGTCTTGACTTCTGCGTAAATTGGGTTTAATAAAGGCCAAGGTAAAGCAGGTAGTCTTGGGAATTGTAGAACCTTCCTTCTCCCCTCTTCCAATCTTTTCTTTTCTAGCTGTGTAACCCTGGACAAGTCATTTAAGGCACCAGGCAGGCTGACATGTCAATTTATAGTCCATCAGTACCTATGGGTAGAAAAAACAATTTAGAGATGGAAAGGATCTCAGAGTATCACTTCAACCCCCTCACTTTCTAGATGAGAAAAATGAGGCCAGGAGAAGAGAGGTAACACTGCTTGTGATTAGTAAGTCTGAATTTGAACTCAAATCCTCTTAGTCCAAATCCAGCCTTTATTCCCCACTATACCACAGTGCTGTAGCACCAATGTATTATTCACAGTGTCCACGATTAATACACACACATATAAATATATATATATATATATCTGCATGGTGCTCAATCGCAAAATATAACAGATTCTCCATATAGATGACAAGCAAAACATTTATTCAGACACCAGAAAACCACATCCCAAAATCCGTAAGCCACTTCCATCATAGTAGCAAAGAAGCTAATAAGCAAAATGGCACACAGAGTCATATCATCCTTTAGCCTTCCCACAAACCAATATTTTTACTCACAAGCCTGATACACTCCCATGGACGCATGCTCTCCTCCCCCCAGTCTAGCTAGCTCTGACTCCCAGCTTCCTGTGGGCTCTGTTTCACCCTTCAGCAAACTCCTCCCACCACAGGTTCCAAGTGATTACATTCAGCCTATTAGGGGACAGAGTATATTTTCAAAGCAGGGTTCCATGTGATTACATTCATTCTACTAGGAGAAAGCATTTATTTTCAAAGCAAGGAAGGTCTTCAAATTCCCTTAGGCTTATTATGGGGCAGCGAATATCTTCAAATTACCATTACCATTACATTGGGCCCCAAGATCTTTCATGTCCCTAACATAGCAAAAATACATTAACAATGCATTTCAGGGTAGAGTCAAGATGGTGGAGTAGAAATAGGACTTCCACTGGGCTCTGGCTCCCACCACCTCCAGTTCATGTAAAAGGTGACTCTGAACAAACTTTGGAGCTACAGAACCCACAATATGACACAAAGAAGCTAACCTCCCACTGAGGATAGCCTGGCAGGTCAGCAGGGAGCAGCCAGCGCAGTGCTCTGAGAGCCTACCTGACCCCCACTGGGGCCCGAGGTTTTAGCGCCAGGGGGGGCATGAACAGCCATGGCTGGAGGGAGTTCAGATCACCAGCAGCTGTGGCAGTTTCCAGAATTATAAACCCATAGAAGCTAAGGACAAAGTGAGAGGTCAGTGCAGTGTGGACTTTGCAATCCAGTAGTTGGGAGTGTGGTCAGCCTTTATCCCCTGGAAGGAGAAGCCGCTGAGGCGCCACAGCAGTATAGCCACCACGTGGCAGCTTCAGCTCCTGGCCTACAGATTGTAGGGGGACCAAGCAACCAGTCTGACAGGTAATTGCTCTTGCTTTAACCTGCTTGGAACTGGATTTCAGTCTAGGGTGGAGGTCCTAGGGTGTGTGACCAGCTTGCCAGAGCGTGTGGAGGCTTCAGACCCAACTAATACATTTGGCAGCTGAGAAAACCCCAGCATTTGGAATGAAACTCCCCTGTCTGGTAGCAGAGTCCCACTGTGGCAAAAAGCCCAAAAGTCAAGTAATTGAGTGGCAACATGAGTAAACAAGTAAAGCAAACAGAGCAACCCAACTTTACACTCCTATTTTGGGGACAAAAAGGATCAAAGCATGGAACAGGAGGAAGACAGTGAAGTCAGAACTCCTGCACCAAAAGCTTCAAAGAAAAATACGAGCTGGTTACAGGCCATTAAGAGGACCTTAAGAAGGATTTTGAAAACTAAATAAGAGAAGTCGAGGAAAAATTGGGAAGAGAAATGAGAATGATGCAAGAAAGTTATGAAACGAGAGTCAACAACTTGACTGAAGAAAATTACACCTTAAAAAACAGACTAAATCAAGTAGCAAAAGAGTCTCAAAAAGGCAATGAGGAGAAGAATGCCTTAAAAAGCCGAATTTGCCAGATGGAAAAAGAATCTCAAAAGCTCACTGAGAATTAGACTGGAGCAAATGGAAGCTAGTGACTTTATGAGAAATCAAGATGCTATTAAACAGATCCAAACAAATGAAAAAATAGAAGGCAATGTGAAATATCTCATTGGGAAAACCACTGACCTGGAAAATAGATCCAGAAGAGAGAATTTTAAAATTATTGGACTACCTGAAAGCTATGATCAAAAAAGAACCTAGAAATCATCCTTCAAGAAATTCTTAAGGAAAGTTGCCCTCATGTTTTAGAACCAGAGGGCAAAATAGAGGTTGAAAGAATCCACAGATAACCTCCTGGAAAAGATCCCAAAAAGAAAACTCCTAGGAATATTATAGCCAGGTTCCAGAATTCCCAGATCAAGGAGAAAATATTACAAGCATCCAGGAAGAAACAATTTGAATATTGTGGAAACACAATCAGGATAACACAGGATCTGGCAGCTTCTACACTGAGGGATTGAAGGGCTTAGAATATGATATTCTGGAGATCAAAGGAGCTAGGATTAAAACCAAGAATCACCTACCCAGGAAAACTTAGTATCACGTTTCAGGGGAAAATATGGCTATTCAGTGGAATAGAGGACTTCCAAGAATTCTTGATGAAAAAAACAGAATTGAATAGAAAATTTGATATGAGATGCAAGAAGCAAGAGAAGCATGAAAAGGTAAACAAGAGAAAAGAAATCATAAGGAACTTATCAAAGTTGAACTATTTACATTCCTTCATGGAAAAATGATAATTGTAACTTATGAAACTTTTCTCAGTATGAGAATAATTAAAGGAAATATAAACGTGTCATACATATATATGTCTATATAGGAGGGTATATGGGCATATGAATACATATGTGAATGTGTGTGTATATATGTGTACAGATATACATAGATAGAGGGCACAGGACCAGTTTAATGGGAAGGGATGATACTTAAAAGGTGAAATTAAGAAGTGAGAGAAGAATATAATGAGAGGAGATGAGGAGAGACAGATTGGGGTAAACTATCTCATATAGAAGAGGTAAGGGAAAATGGTTACAATGGAAGGGAAGAACAGGAAGTCAAAAGGGAATGGGTCAACCTTATTCTCATTTAATTTGGCTTAGGGAGGAAATGACATACACACTAAATACGGTATCTCACCCTACAGGAGAGTAGGGGGGAAGGAGATGAGAGAGGGGATGATGGAAGGGAGAGCAGGCTGAGGGAGAGGGAAGTTGGAAGCACCCACTTTTGAAAAGGGACAGGATCAAAGTAGAGAATAGAACAAGTGGGAGGTGGGATAGGAGGGAGGGCAATATAGTCAGTCTTTTACAATATATTTACTATGGAAATGTGGTGTATAGCTACACATGTACAATCTATATTGAATTGCTTATTTTCCCAGTAAGGGTGGGTGACAATAGAGGAAGGTAATGAATCTGGAATTCATAGTTTTAAAATCAAATGTTTAAAATACATATATACATATACTATTATATATACATATATTATTATCAATATTATTTTACATGTAAATGGGAAATAAGATATACAGGCACTGGGGCATAGAGATCCACTGTGCCCTACTGGAAAGTTGGAGGGTTTATGGGAGAAGATATGGGAGAGAGCAGATTGGAGGAGGGGACATCCAGTGGGATCAATATTTTGGGGTGATGGTTAGGGGAAAAACAGGGAGAAAATTTGTAATTCAAAATCTTGCAGAAATGAATGATGTAAACTGGAAGTTAATAAAGCATTTGATAATTAAAAAACAAAAAAAATGCATTTCATTACATAGATTAATGAGAGCTTAGGGATAACTGCTGGGGTAATTGGTGTCAATAGAACTTTGCAACAATATAACAGGGATAATAGAAAATAAGCACATAAAACAATAGCTTAGGGTGGGGGCTTAGGCACAAGCACCCCATCCTTCCCCCCTTGAGCATATAGGGCTCAAAATCTTGGGGTAACGGGAGAAGATCTCTTCTCCATAGTTACTTTCAACTGAAATTGTACGTAGAGCTGTCCTTGCCCCAAAAGGTCCCGTTTGAGAGGTCAGATTTTTAGCTGACACCTGGAGCTTGGTCAATGCCAGGCCCAGGAGGTCCCATTCAAAAGATCAGTTCTTTAACTGGCATCTGGAGGTCAGTTGACACCAGGTCCAGGCGTGGCACATCACAGTCATGGACAGGGGATGGCATCTGGCTTAAGCAATCAGGCATCTGCAGGTGGAGAGTACTAAGCCTGCAGGAAACAAATCTTGCAAACAAGTTTAACAGACAAAAAGTAAAAAAACAACAACAACAAAATATAGAGTCAGCCATGCTTCTGGAGTCCATGAACTCACTATCATAGCCTCATTCATGGTAGAATACATGAATTAAGTATACAATTTGGTAATCATCCTCTCCTGAATAAACAACAGCCACAGTATTGTTTTTCCCATGTGCTATAATCTCCACAACCTTTGGAACATCATCTGGCTTCTGCTTTACCCATACTTTAGCTCCAATTTATTCTGTTAGTAGAACCAGATTCTTCAGTTCCTCTCATTATTTCAGTTTTCATAAGGGGTATTGTTTCACAAGGAATAATAATCATTTGAACTATTCTATCATTTTTATAAAACTGTATAGGTTCTTCACCCAAATTTTGGAATGTCACAATAATTTCTCCTTGATAATTAAAATCTATTACTCCAATCAATACATATATTCTTTGAGTTGCTATACCTGATTTAGGTAATATCCATCCAAAATTATTTTTAGGGATTCTCATCCATATTCTAGTAGAGATATTTCTTATTTCTTTTCTATCCAACCTAAAGTCCTCTAAACAATGTAAATCATATCCTGCCAAACCAGGTGTTCCTGGATACGGTGCTGGGACAACTTGCCTCACAGTCCAATACTCAATATTTGGGATCTTATGTGTCTGCTGTTTTCTAATTTGCAGATTTGGGGTCATCATTCTGGCTAGAGGTGTATTTCCTCCCAATGGTCTATTATTCAAATTATGTATAGCAATGAGCAAATTATCTTTCCAATGTTGATATGAATTATTAGAATTTAACTTCCTTAACTGTTCTTTCAACAATCTATTCATTCTTTCAATTATCCCAGATGTTTGTGGATAATATGGAATGATATATCCATTCTATATTGTTTAATATACAATATCTCTTCATTTTATTACCTTTGAAATGTGACCCATTGTCACTTTGAATCTACATTGGGGTTCCATAATATAGACTTATGAGATCTAGAGTTTTACAGGTATTCTTTTGGGGTGCATTCTTATAACGTCAAGCCATTGGTAGACCTGAACAAGTGTCAACACAAGTACATATAATTTTGCATCCTTTATCTTGTGGTAGAGGACGAATATTATCTATTTTCCAAATTTGGGCTGGGATATTTCCCCAGTTGCTATCTCCCCAGGTACTACCCAAGGAACAGTTTGTTCCTTTTCCAATGGACATATGTGACATTCCTCTGCTATCTGTTTTAACAATTAATTAGAGATACTAATACCTCAATCTTGTGCCTGCCAGTGTGTTGCTTGGACCCCTAAATAACTGGTCATTTGATGGACCCATTTTGCTAGTATTGGATCATCAGCTGGTATTAAAGTAGGTATTAGTAGAGTAGTATCAACATACTCATATGTTGAGTAGCAATCTTTGCTAGTCAATCAGCATGTGCATTGTACTCATGTTCTGGTGTGGTGAAAGCCACATGAGCATCTATATGAAACATTGACAAATTAGTAACCAAAGACATATCCCATATATCTTCCCATAATTCTTTGCCCCAGACTTGTTTACCATGAATTTCCCAATTTTGATTTTTCCACATGGGCATCCGTGTGTGCTAACCTATAAGCTACTGCCCATGAATCAGTAAATACATGACACTGTCTTCCTTGCTTTGTTTTGATGACTTGATATACTGCCATAAGTTCAGCATATTGACTACTTCCACCTATCCCAGTACTTTCCAAAGTCCGCCTAGTACATGGATTATAGGCTACTGCTTTCCAATGACTTTCATGGCTCAAATATTTTGCTGTCCCATCAGTAAACCATGCATGTTTCTTCTCTTCTTCAATTAATCCATCATATCCATCATTCCATTTTACCAAGAACTGTGCCAAATGTTGCTTTAGTATAGGGGATGTATCATTTCTGTCAGTATTAATGTTTCCTATAGATCCATGTAGAACAGTAATTCCAACTTTTGCCTGTTTTGGCTCTATTTTGAGTATACCATTTCCATTGAATTATTCTGGCCTGTTGGGTATGTCCAATTTTGTAAGAATCTGAGGTACTCATTACCCAGGTCATAATCAGGATTTCAGGCCTTAATATCACTTCATGACCCAGAGTCAGTTGTTCAGTCTCTACCAGAACTCAATATGCAGCTAACAACTGCTTTTTGAAAGGTGTATATTGAACTGCAGATGAAGGAAGTTTCCTAGACCAAAATCTTAAAGGTACACTTCAATTTTGTTGTTATTGCCATAAACTTCAGTTTGAATCATCATCCTGTACAGTCACTTGTAATTCCACAGGCCATAGGCCATAAATCTAGGGCCAATTGTATAGCAACCTTGCCTTCTTCAAAAGCTTTACTCTGCTCAAGTCCCCAATCAAATTCGTATTTCTTCCAAATAACTTTATATAAGGGTTTCAAAATATGTCCCAAATGCAGAATGTGATGTCTCCAATATCCAAATAATTCCATATACTTTTAGACCTCTTTCTTATTGGTAGGGATAGGAAAATCCTGGGTCTTTTGTCAGACTTGTGGAAGAATCTCTCACAGACCCTTAATTCCATTGTATACCCAAATTTTTTTTACATTTTGGCTGCTTGAATCTTTGCAGGGTTAATTTCCCACCCTTTGCTTTTCATATGTTCAATCAAAAGTATCAAACTCTTCTCCACTTCTTTTATATTTTTCCCTGTATCATAATATCATCAATGTAGTAGGCAAACTATACACCAAGTAGCTCTAATTCATCCAAATGTTCTGCCACAATCCTATGACCCATAGTAGGGCTATACAGATATCCTTGTGGCAAGTGGGTAGAAGTATTTTGTCTGCCCTGCCAAGTAAAAGCAAACTGGTCCCATTGTTTAGAGTCTATTAGGATGGTGAAGGAAGCATTGGCTAAATCAATAACTTCATACCAAATCCCATCATATTTCTAGATCCTTTCAATTAAAGTGATGGTATCTGGAACAGCAGCATACAAGGGAGGAGTCACCTTATTCAATTGTCTATAATCCACTGTCATTCTCCACATCCCATCTGATTTTTATGCTGGTCAGACAGTATTATTCCATCGTGTTGTTGTAGGGACTAACACTTCTGCTTCAACATATTCCTTTATAGTACTGGTAATTTCATCTTGCCCACTTAGCACATGACACTGCTTTAAAGTAATTACTTCAGAAGGTTCAGGTAAAGTGATTGGGTTAATTTTTATTTTTCCCACTAAAACTGTACTAATTCCTATCTTCCTTACTGAAAATTTGTATCTTCCTTCAGGTAAATTCAGGGTCATGCCTTTCAATATATCTATTCCAATGATGTATTCAGGAATGTGTACAACAACCACAGTATATTCTTTCTTAGGTAATTGTCCAATTTTCATTGCTAGTTTGACTTGTCTGGTTGATATTTCAGCCCTTCCCAATCCTGTGATGGTAATAGGGGTTTGTAATAAGAATGTAAATTTTAAAGATCTTCCCTGCCCCTAGGCTAATGTGCACCTGAAGCCTGGGGTGGGAGAGGCTTGTTTTTCAGTAGATACTTCTTGATTGGCCAGTGAGTCAATAAGGTTGTTACATTCTCTGAGCCAGGAGAAGGCTATATAAGCCCTGATGTGTAGCTTTGTTTTGGGACTCACTTTGAGAAGTGTTCTGTGATTTGATCTGAATTCTGGGAAGCCGTTGTTGAGAGTCCCCCGGCTTTGAAAAACCCAGAATGTGGAAACCCAGATGTTGACTGGGTATGGATGTAATGGTTGGACAGTTTGGAAATCTGTCTACTTGATGTTTCTGTCTTGATAATTATGCCTGTATACTTTGAGGTTCAGGGTGCTGACCTTTCCTCCTGAACAAGGTAAACGATATATGTCTGACTGATTAAAGTAAGCTTGTTAACCCATTTTGAGTTGCTTTCCTTTAACAAAGCAGATCCAAGAACCTGTGGTAGCTGCAAACCCTGAGGACGCTTGGGGTGCTTGCCGCTATAGGGTTCCATGCTTGAATTTGTTGGGGTTCCCATAAATAAGGGATGCCTCTGCTCCAGTATCAATCAATGCCTTGATTATAGCATTTGATCCATTTTTCCAATATATAGTCAGATTGATATGGGGTCTGTAATCTTGTCTGTATATTTCTTTAATCTGAGCTGGGGCTTGCCCAATATCCTATTCTCCCTGAAGGTATGATGAACTTGGATACAATGGTTCAGGAGCATCTGTAGGGGCAGCCCTTACTTCTCTATTCCATCAGAAATTAAATCCCTTATCTCAGTGCATTAGTTGGAATACCATTAATTTTTCCAAAATCAACCCCTGCTCTCAATAGAGCACTAAACAGTTCTTTTCTTATCACTCTATTCTGACTTTGAATCTGCTGGCCATTTACTTTTCTCTGTCAAGGAAATTTATCTTTTTCTCATTCTCTTAAGTCACTTAGCTTTGAAATCTTATCCAGCACCTCTGAAAGAGGGTGCCCTATTTCACCAATTAGTAGAGTCAGAAGTAGGTGCTTATAAGCAGGAGGAGCCATCTTCAAACCATGATATTTGTATGAGGAACTGCTAAGGGGATATCATGATATGCACCCGCATCTTCAATCATGATAGCTGTTTTCATTACTTCCTGGGTATAGGGTGCTTGCTACAGATGGCATCGTTGGCAAGATCTGCAAACTAAAAGGAAAGTATGGGGACTGGGATAATTGTTTCCCAATTAGCTGTGATTCTGTGAAGCCATGGAGCAAGAGTAGAGAACTGCCTGCATGCCAACTTCGGTGATGTGAGAGCAGGAACAGAGAGCTGCCTACATCAGGACTTAAGCAGAAGCCCGGAGTAGCTGCCTCCTTCAGGAGGAGGAGGAACCCAGGAGTTCAGAATCCAGCCCCAGGGCAAGATGTGCTGAATGTGTTTTCTTGGTTTGGGACCCAGGGGGAGGATGGAGTTGTGTATATGGTAGGTGGGGGGAAGTGCTATGGATCCCCAAAGACCCCACCCTGTTGGCTTTGTTGCCCAGCCACCCCACAGGACTTGTAAGTGGGGGAGTAGGGCAGTGTTAAGACTAGGACTTGGCTCATTAAAGCCTGTACCTGAGAGTGCCAGGAGGAATCCTGCAAGGGCAGTGTTGGGGAAAGGACACACCCCCAAGAGAACTTTATTTGGACATTTTTGTTTTGGATCAAGGGAATCATAATGTTATGTACTTTGTGTTTGTTTAAGGTCATGTGGCCACTCTGATAATGAGTTATATATCTTGCAAATGTGATATATTTACTTTGTGGGGATTATGTTATACTTAAGAGATGTTAATGCTAATTCAGATATAAGTTGCCTGTGTAATGGGCATGAAAGATCTTGAGGCAGAATGTAGTGATAAGGGAATTTGAAGATCTTCCCTGCCCCATACATAATAAGCCTAAGGGAATTTGAAGACCTTCCCTGCTTTGAAAATATATTCTGCCCCCAATAGGCTGAATGTAATCACATGGAGCCTATGGTGGGAGGAGTTTGCTGAAGGGTGGAGCAGAGCCCACAGGAGAAGCTTGCTTAGGGGAGGTTTGTTTTTCAGGAAGGCACAACTTTTGTTACTTTGTAATTAGGCAGTGGGTCACAGGGTTGTGACATTCTCTGACCCTGGAGAAGGCTATATATACCCTGAGGTGAGGTTTTGCTTTGGGAAGAGTTCTGTGATTTGGCCAGATGAGACTCTGGGCAACCATTGAGTCCCCCAGCTTTGAAAACGCAGCTGTTGGTACTTCTCTCAGGTAACTATGTAGGTGTGTGGTCAGACAGTTAGAAGCCCTGTCTGTTGAATTGTGTTATTTTCTCTGACTGTATGTTTTGTCTGCTTGTAATTTGTATTTTCAGAAGTTCAGGGTGCTGACTTTTTCCCCTGAACTAGGTAAGTCATATATGTTTGATTAAAGTAAGATTGTTAACTCCTTTTGAGTTGCTTTCCTTTAAAAAAAGCAGATCAAAGAACCTGTACTAGGAGCCATCCTGGATATGCTAGGATGCTTGCTGCTACAAGTGCCAACTAGGAGAAAAAGATTTTGCATCTCCATGAATCATGTCAGATATACCTATATGTTTGTTTGTTTGTTTTTAATAATTATCAGTAATGTCAAAATATGGAAAGCAAAGACTGAGAAGCAAACAGCTCATCATTAACAAGCTGTTGTCATGAAGCAAAATTAACTTCACTTTGTCACTTCAGTAATTCCCTGATTTCCAAGTCTGCAGGTACTAGTTTACAAGGAATAATCAGAAACATTCTATGCCTTAGAAGCTTTTGTGAATGGTTTATTGGCCAACCTTCCATGGATGAGCCTCCTCAAGGCGAGCAAGGCTATTTCTCTCACAGGAGAGAGAAGGTCTGTCACTCAGTTCGATTCAAAGCATTTCTGGCTTGTACTTACCTGGCAGGGGTGAGTTCCATATGAAGTATTCCACATGTGGGACAGCCGGTGAAAAGGCAAAGTGACAGGAAGAAAGAGTCTACTGGTGATGAGACTGGGCCTTAATAATGTATGGAGGTGACTTTATGACTAAACAAGAATTAGAGAACATTATAAAATGTAAAATGGATAATTTTGACTACATGAAATTGAAAAGTTTTTGTACAAACAAAGCCAATGTAACCAAGATTAAGAGGGAGGTGGGAAATTGGGAAAGAATCTTTACAACCTATGTCTCTGACAAAGGACTCATTTCTAAAATATACAGAGAATTGAGTCAAATTTATAAGAATACAAGTCATTCCCCAATTGATAAATGGTCAAAGGATATGAACAGGCAGTTTTCAGAGAAAGAAATTAAAGCTATCTATAAGCACATGAAGAAATGCTCTAATTCACTATTGATTAGAGAAATGCAAATCAAAACAACTCTGAGGTACCACATCTCACCAGTCAGATTGGCTAAGATGACAAAACAGGAAAATGACAAATGCTGGAGAGGATGTGGGCAAATTGGAACACTAATGCATTGCTGGTGGAGTTGTGAACTGATCCAGCCTTTCTGGAGAGCAATCTGGAATTATGCCCAAAGGGCTATAAATACTTTCATACCCTTTGATCCAGCAATACCACTCCTAGGGTTATATCCCAAAGAGATCATAGAAATGAGGAAAAGACCCATATGTACAAAAATGTTTATAGCAGCTCTTTTTGTGGTAGCAAAGAATTGGAAATTAAGGGGGTGTCCATCAATTGGGAAATGGCTGAACAAGTTGTGGTATATGCATGTTATGGAATACTATTGTGCTATAAGAAACGAGGAGCAGATGGTCTTCATATTTACCTGGAGAGGCTTAAAAGAACTGATGCTGAGTGAGAAGAGTAGAACCAGGAGAAATTTGTATACAATTACAGACACAACGTATGTGTGATGACCAACTTTGATAGACTGGACTCTTCTCAGCAATGAAGTGATATAAGTCAATCCCAAAAGACTCATGATGGAGAGAAATATGTGCATCCAGAGAAAGAACTAGAAAGAACTAAGTTTATATCCAGGTGGAAGCAAAATACCTGATCTTTTTCCTTCTCTTATTTGGTTTTATGTCCTCTTTACCATTTTTCATTCCAGCTGGTACAATCTGTCCTTATAACCTGACTAATGTATAATGTGAAAGTATTTACAGATCCTATACTTGACTATAAGCCGCCATGGGGGGGGGGGAGAGGAGAGAGGGGACAAAATGTGAAACTCAAGGAATTGCGGAATCGAATCCTGTAAACTAAAAGGAAACAAACAAATTAATAAAAAAAAAAATTTAAAAAATAATGAGGAGAACAATGTATAAGAAGGTGGGAAAGAGATGGGGCCAGGTTGGAAAGCACTTGAAATTATACAGAGGCCATACCAAGAGTCAGTGGAGTTTATTAAGTAGCAGGGGTGACCTGGTAGTAACTTTGACAGCTGCCTGGAGACAGTAGAGTAAGGAGATAAGAAAAGGCAGGAAGACCACATTAGGAACTCTCTGTCATCTATTATAGATGGTCTTTCATAAATCATTAAGACATTTTAAGATCTTTTTTTTGGTATGTACCTGAAATTGAATTTTACATTAGTAAAAATTTATATTTTAAACTCGTAAATGAGAAAGCAATAGCTAGAAAGGAAGCTACTTTGGGGCAGCTAAGTGGTACAGTGAATAGAGCACCGACCCTGGAGTCTGGAGGGCCTGAGATCAAATGTGACTTTAGGCACTTGACACACTAGCTGTGTGACCTTGGGCAAGTCACTTAACCCCCAATTGCCTTGCCTTCTCCCCTCAAAAAAAAAAAAAAGAAAGCTAGAAAGTAAGCTACTTTGCTAGGTGGCAGTAGATATAGGGCTAGATCTAGAGTCAGAAAAAGTCTAATTCAGATTCTTCCACAGACACTAGTTAGCCATGTGACCCCAGGCAAATCACTTATCCTGTCTGCCTCAGTTTCCTCATCTGTAAAATGGGGATAATATTAGCACCTACCCCTCAGGATTGTTGAGAGAATAAAATGAGATAATAATTGTAAAGTGTTGTGCAAACCTTAAATCCCTGCATATAATCATTTGTTCTAATTTTTTAAAGGTAGGGTATTAAGATTTTGTTTCCAAATACAGAAACAGCCAATGCAGAAATTCAACAAGCTATGGATGCTGGAAAAAATAATTTAAAACCAGTATGTGGTGAGATAATCTTTTACTCCTTTTAAGCTGCAGAACTGCTACTTTCATGAGATGGTCATCTTAACAGTAACCTATTTCTTTTCTATATGTGGTGAATTGTATCTAAAAGAAAAACTAGTCATGCAATTTAGCAGAAGACTTAAATTTTATTTCTTTCTCCTTTAGGGTTTTTTTTTTTTGGGGGGGGGGGGTGTTGGCTTTGTTTTGTTCTGAATAAAAAACGTCCAGTATTAAAATGGAACGCGTGGAAGAAAAATCTGAAAATGTCCAATTCAGATAAGAAGTCTGGGAATAGTTAAGGTAAGATTGTAATTGAGTTCTCCCATACTGAATATTTCAAAACCCTCCTTAACTCTCCACTTAATCGTATTTCACACTTTATTACGTAATTTTGACTTTCATCATCCCGCTCCACCTTTGGGGTCTTTTGGCGGGGAGAGTTAGGAGGGTGTTTTATTTGGCATATCTCTTGCCCCGGCTCTAGACAACAGTACACCAAATTCTTGGATTAAAATGCGATAATAGTTTGCATTTCGTATTTGAATTTTTGGCGGGAAACGGGAGGCGTGACGAGCTCGGGCCCGACTGCCAATCACAAGGTGAGACGGTCTCCCTTCCCCCGACTCCACGCGCCAAAATTCCAAACAAGCCGCTTCACCTCTGTTCCCGCTCCCTCCGCCGCCTCCGAGGCGCCGGGACTACGGAGAAGGGAAAGAAGAAGTTCCTTCAGAGCCTGGCCAGTCTCTCCAAATCGCGGGGTTCTCTTCCTCCGTCCCCACTTCTCGGCCCGAGGGCGAGAGCAGAGCTGGCCCCGGTCTGCAGCGCCGAGGTGAGGGGCGGGGTCAGTGGCGCAGGGATCCGGTGCGGGCCCTGCGTCCGCCGGCGGGGAGCTTGTGGCGCCAGAATTCGTAGCGCGGAAGAGCCGGGCGCTGCTGCCTCCTCCTCCCAGCCCGCTCTCGACCCTTGTCCGCCGGGAGGGGAAGAAGATGGTGATCCTGCGCAGCAGCTCCGAGCTGCACGGCCGCTCCCCAGGCTCGGCAGCTGCGCGGAGTTCGGCTGCGAGCGGCGACAATTTCTCGGACCCCCTGGACACCACTGCCGAGTTCCTCACTTTGGCGCCGCTTGGCAGCCGGAGGAGACAGCTGCGCTACAGCAGCGCCATGGGCAAGGCGGCGGCCGCCTCCTCCGCCGCCGCCGCCGCCGCCTCTCCCGCCTGCGTGGTGAGTGCGGCGCGGGAGGGAGGGAAGGGCACAGGCAGGCCGGCGGCCGGGCACACGCGCCGCTCGGGGTGGCGGGGACGGGGCCATTGCCGCTGTCTGTCGCGGGGCGCGGTGGCGGTTGGGACTGAGGGGAAGCGGGGCGGGGGGGGCCTGGGCGGGGAAGGGGGTGGGGTCCGGGTGTGGCCCCCCAGGAGAGGGGGTCTCCACGCTGGACGAGGAGGCGGGGGGCGCCTCGGAGCCGCGGGGGGAGGAGGAGGTGAGTGCGAGGCGGGCTCTCGATTGGAGCCCCGAGGGGCGGGAGCCGGGGCAGGGCCAGGCCGTGGGGCGGGGCCGGGACGTGTCAAGCGCCCGGCCGAGGCCTGCGGTCGGTCCGGCCTTCGGCCCCGCCGCCCTCCTCTGCCCTTCGCCGACCCTTGAGTCCCGCGCTGCCGCCGGCGCCCCTCGCTCCGGTCCCTTTGGGAAAGCCCTCGCCAGCCGCGTCCCGGGCATTGGGAGAGGGCGCCGGCAGGACGCGCACCTTGTGTCAGAACCGTCCCCCAAACTGACCAGTCCCTGCCAGCGCCTTGCTCCCTCCGCCGGCCTCGGGGGCTCTAAAGGCGTAAAGGACCTTAGACCGAGAAGTTGGCAAGACCTGGCTTTCCCTCCGCCCCTGGCCCTTAATAACGGTGGGACCACTAAGCTGAGCCTCAGCCTCTGCACCTGCCAAATGGGGAGGGTGATACCCGCAGCCCAGCCCCCAAGGCCTGCAATAAAGACCCAAAGAGCGCACGTGTGTAAAGCCCTCTGCAAACTTCAGAGGAAAGTACAGGTGCCCGTCAGGGTTTGGTGGCAGTTAGCTGGGGCTCAGCAACTGGACTCCTCACGAGAGGAAGGGCGAAATCGCTTAATCTTCCCGGCCTCCAGGAGGAAAAAAGAGGAGAATTTAGGAAGAACCAGTAGAGTGGTGTCTGTAAAGTCCAGGGAGGAGAGGGTGTCAGAAATAAAAGGGCCTTTGGATCTGGTAGGATCAGAAGGATTCGATGTTGAGGAAGTTTAGACATTAAGCATAGACTACTTTTTCAAGAAGTTTAATAGCAAAGGTAAAGAACAAAAACATAGAGGATCAAGGAATGGATCCAGAGAAATCTGAGGTTCTGTTATAGGCTAATAGCAGGAAGAGAGACTAAGGAGAGACAGACTCAGGGGTGAAAGGTGATTGCCATAGCAGTGAGTTTGGTAGATTAGAATACAGTAGAAGGATTAGCCTTAGGAAAGTACACGTTCTTTTTTTCTCTCAGGTTGGAGAGACGATTGGTGATCGTGTTATGCTTTGAGAAGAGTTGAGAAAGCTCTTGTAGGCTGGTTTTGATCTTAGTGAAATCAGAAGTGTCACCTACTCTTTAGGTGCGGGGGAAGTCAGGATAATATAGTCTCTAACTAATTCCCCAATAGATTGGAGCCTCTCTTGCCAAGGTAGAGTACGGATGAAAAATTATTTTATTAAGTGCCAGACACTGTGCTAGACACCGGAGATAGAAATAGGAAAAATGAAACAATCCCCACTTGTGAGGAGTTTATTTTCCAGTGAGGTGGACCAAAAGTACATATAAAAGTATGTACAGTATAGATTGGTTAGGGGAATGGTACTAGCAGTTGGGGGAATCTGGAAAGGCTTCATATGGAAGATGGTGCTTGAGCAGAGTCTTAATGGAACAGAGGAACTCCAGGAGGTAAAGATAAAGGAATGTTTAAAGGTAGTGGGGAAGAAACTAGTTGAAAAAAGTTGGTTCAAAGAGAGGGGGAGGATTGAGGATGCAACCTGCTGAAGAGGACCAAAGGGGATCAAGTGCACAGGTAGAGGGTTTGCTTGTCTAGGGGAAAGGTGGCCCTTTGTCTCCACTTTTTGAAAATGAGATGTCAAGGAGTTTTTCAGTGAAGAGAATGGGAGAGGAGGAAGCTCGAGGTGAATGACCTCGTTTTTCTCAGTAAAGTAAAGGGCAGAGTCCTCAGCTGAAAGAGAGGAGGGCTAGAGACATTTAGGAGGCTTAAGGGACAGGGAAATTTGAAATAGTTTCTGTGGAAAGTGAAATAGGGAATCAATTAGAGAGGAATAAAAGGGACTGTCTCGCTGCAGTATGGGCCTAGGATCTTCTTATCAGCTATTTGTTTTTACCTGGCAGCCTGCCCCCAGCTCATTTGGAGCCAACTTCATTAATCAACCGGGTGGGTTACCAAAAGATCGTTAAATTACCCATACTGCTGCTCCTATCCATTACCATGGGTATTGAAAGTTGACAATATACTTATACTAATAGAAGAAGCAAGGGGGAAAATATCCTGGGAAACCGATTTTAAGAACTCAGATAATAAAATATAAAATGTTACCTAATCCCTTCAGGGAATTTTTATCCCAGTACTCTATATTCTGTTCTCTCTCCTTTCTGTATACTTTCACTTGACTGATCTCTTCAGTTTTACAAATTAACTTACCTCTTTGTGAATTACTCTCACATCTTTCTATCCAGCCTTGTTTTTTCTCCTGAGGTCCATTCCCATCTCACCAGCTAGCTACTTTTTTCACATTTCAAACTCAAAGTCTTATAGACATATCAGACTCAACCTACTCTAAGTGGAACTTACCTCTCAAAATACATCCTCTTCCAAACTTAGATGTTTCTCTCGAAGGCATTGCTATCCTTCCAATTACCTAGATTCACAGCCTCAGTGTCATTTTTAACTCCTTTTTTTTTTTTTAAGCAATCAGGGTTAAGTAACTTGCTCAAGGTTACACGGCCAGTTATTTCTGGGTGTGGTGCTGAGTATCTGAGCCCAGATTTGATCCAGGTCATCCCGACACTGAAGCCTGTGCTCTTACTCGATGAGCCACCTGGCCGCCCCTTCATTTTTAACTCCTCTCCCCATATAACCAGTCATTTGCCATGTCTTGCTTTTTCTGTCTCAATATCTCTTGCATTTGCCCTCTTAATATACACACACAGCCACTACCTTAAGTCTGGTCCTCATTACTTCTCACCTGGACTATTGCATTGACCTCCTAACTGATCTGCTGCCTCCAACCCATTGTCCACTTGGCTGCCAAAGTAATTTTTCTTCATTCCAGATCTGATTATGCACTCCCTACTCAATAAAAACTATTATTGTTTCTAGATTCAAGTATAAACTTGCTTTTACAGTCTCTTCTCCAACTATTTTTTCACAACTCTATTATATATTCCACTTTTCTTCTCTTTTTTATTCCTCCCAGGTGTATCTCTTCCATTGTTTTGTGATCTTGCACTGGCCTCATACCTGTGATACTAGTTGTCTTCTCAATTTGTGGGATCTCTCATTTCCTTCGAGGCGTAGCTGGAGTACTTGCCTTTATACATTTCCTGACCTCTCCCCTCAACTGCTAGAGTTTTGCCTTCTTACTATTCTGTCTTCTGTTTTTATCCTGTAATGTGTATGTTATCTGTCCTCCCATGTTAACTTCTCTGGCCTTCACTTTGCTCTTCTGAAAGAAATTGAACTAGGTGACCTCTAAGAACCCTTCCTGCTCTCAGTCTATTGTGCTGTAATCTATCCCTTCCATTACTCCCTTTCACATATATTCTTCCTTACTCTAACTGATCCACACAGCTCAAATACCAAAGTGGTATTCCTAAATCCTAGTTCTCTGACACTGTCCTGCTTAATAAACTCCTGTGACTCCCATTTATCAGTAGGATCAAATAAAATCTCTGGCATTTAAAACCCTTCACCATCTGCTTCAACTTAACTTTCTAACCTATACGTTACTTCCATCAAGGCACTGTTGTGGTTTCAGGCAAATAGGCCTTTCTTTCTGTTACTCATACAGCACATGCCATTTCCTGTCTTGCTGCTTCTGCACAGGTTGATCACTTCATCTTTACCTCAGTCAAATTCCTTGCTTTCCTTCAAAGCTAAACTCAAAGACTACCTCCTAAATGAAGCGATTGCTTGGAGCCCCAATTTCCTCCTCCCCAAAATTACCTTGTATTTATTTTATATAATTTATGTATTTAGCATATTTAAATACATTTGTTATCACTCCACAAAGTTTAAGGGTCGGGGGGAGACAATTTTTATTTGTTTCTGTATTCCTGCTCCTAGGACTGTGCCTGTGACAAGAGTTTTTAACAAAATTTGCTTGACTGATCTGAGTTTACAGATAGCTGTATATTGAATTCCTTAAAGTGGAATAACACCCAACAATTTAAACTTTTTTTTTCCTTAGTTTTTGGCAAGGAGCCTCCCATTGCTTTACATAAATATAGTAGTCATGAAAGTAACCTACTGAAGTGAATTGCACAGTGTCAATTTTAAATAGTTGAATAAATTCATTTTAGAAACTAAACTTTAAAGTAGTCAGTAAAGGGTGATTTTCACAATAAGAGCTTGAAAATTTAAATAATATCAACATTAGTCAGAATGCTAATGCTGTTTAGATAAAAGCAGTGGTTCTTAACCCAAGGTTTATAAATTTGGTTTTTTAATATTTTGATAATTGCCTTCCTTTGTAATTCTATGTGTATTATGCATTTGAAAACATTCAGAGAAGGGTTCCTGAGACTTCACCAAATTGCTAGAAGTCCATGACCCAAAAAAGGTTAAGAACCCATGATTTCAAGTTTTGAATTGGTGTAAAAATAAATATGCTTTTTAAAATGAGTCACTAGAGCTTGTTCTTAATCTATTAATAGTTAGAAATACCAAATTAACTTTGAGTTCAACTACTGGTGTAAATTGAATATAATAGATAACTGTGCATAACAAAATAACTCTTCTAGGAAGTGACATTGAGTCTGAACTGATTATTATAGAGTCATTGTTAGGATCCAGTTAAATTTTTGAATTTGGGATTCAGTTAATTGAACCAAGATTCTAGTTCACTTCACAAGAAAGTTTGATTTTATCAAAGTTATTAAAGGACCAAGTCTGGTAAATTAAGAGAACAAGATTTAAATATACTGACTTCACAAATTGGGGAAAGAAGTTTTTCAGTTTCATTTCTTGACTGAGCCATTTTACTATTACCCGATTATTAAACTAAATAGTTTATGTCACAGATAAGGTGGTATTTTCATCACATAAAATTTGCAAAGTATATGTAATGTCACACTTTTTTTTCATTTCAGTTTCTCTGTTATTCCCATTTTTATTCTCATCTAAGAAAGAATTATAATACATAATAAAAATAATGGTCTCACTTCTCCAGATTCAGCACTAGCACCTTCATGTTTTTAAAATATATTTTTCCATTGTTCCTTACCTCCTAAAAGCATGGGCAGCAACAGTGCTGGAATGATGGACTTGAGGTATAAATCTTCCTTCTTGCCACTACTCTATGTGACCCTGGGCAATTTACTTAACCTAAACTTCTCTAGGCCTCAGTTTTTCATCTGTAAAATGAGAGGACTGAACTAGATGGCTTTTAACGTCCCATCTAGCTCTTAAATATACAGTCTTATGAGAGATAGTATGACAGGTTCAAAACAGGCAGCACTGAAATTAGACCAACCAAAATCAAGTCTGATCTCTGCCTTGGTAGAAGACATTTTTCACCTCATAAGATAAAATAATCCAATAAAAATTAGTAATGACAGTGGCTGACATTTATACAGGGTTTGCAAAGTGCTTTACACATTATTTCATTTGATCCTCACATCAGCCTTGTGAGGTAGGTATTATCATCACCCCCATTTTAGAGATAAGGAAACTGAAATTGAGAGAGGTAAGTTCTGTGTTAAAGAGGAAGTGAGTAGGAAATGATCACTTTAATAGTGCTTGCTATGTGCTAGATCCTGTGCTAAGTACTTAACAGTTTTTTGTTTAATTCTCACAATGATTCTGAGAGGTAAGTGCTATTATTATCCCCATTTCACAGTTGAGGAAACTGAGGCAGACAGAGGTTGTGATATATGTTCCCAGGGTCACACAGTAAGTGTAGAAACTCACTTTTTCCTAATTCTAGGCCCAGCACTTTATCCACTGTACTACCAGCTGCTTCTAATATATAATTAAGATATAAATTAAGAAGTGTAGTTTAAAAAAAAAAAGCATTGGAGTTGGAGTTTGGAGTAAGGATAAACCTCAACTTGATAGCTATGTAACCCTGAGTTAAGTCACTTTACTTCTGAGCATCATTTGCCCAACAATAAAAATAGAGATAATAATCTCTTTAATACATAAAAGGATTGTTCTGTCAGTCAAATAAGGTGAGATGATGAGGGCTGCTGTTTTGTAGTTAAGGCACTATAAATATCAGCTATTCTAATTACTCGTCCTCCATGGGAAAGTCACTATATTTGTGATTTAACTGAAGCCTATGTAAAAAAACCAGTTTCCTCCCTAAAGGGAAAAGCTTCAGGTGATTGGCTCTAACCTCTAGAGAGCATTTATGCCCTGAAATACCCTATACTTCAGATTTGGAGGGATAATGCTTCAGACACTTATAGTTTATTATAGGAGGATACCATCCTTTCAGATCAAGAGATTTGTTTATACCACTGGTTAAATCAGAAGAAAATAGAGGTGTTTTTGAGGGAGAGTTTGGGCGTTTTTTGGTTTGGTTTGTCTTTTTTTGTACGTGGGGAAAAATGGCCCTAACTTTGTACCAGTTTAGTAGATTAAACTAGTATCCATGTATTTTCTACATGATTAAAAATCCAGGTATATAGGGTTATATGAAAAAAAAATTTAAATACCTATTTCTTTAGCATTCATACATAGGCAATCCCTAACTTTCCACTCCCAAACTGATAGAAAAATTTGATCAACTTAATCTTGCAAAAAAATTAGAAGCATAGTGCTAAGCTTTGATCAGTCAGTGAGAGAACTGACCTTTAACAGACTGTAGAATTATTGAGCTATTGTGTATATTCATTCAGGATCTATCTCAATTTCTGTTGTGGTTTTCAGCTTTGATTTCAGCACTTTTGAAAGTATATTTTAATAGATCCACTTGGAGCCAAACAGCGTCCAGAGTTTGGCCACAGAAACAGAAATTTCAGAGCCTACTGGCTTACCAGTTTTTGTATATTAGCTAATGAGGTAAAAAAAAAAAAATCTTTTAAAAATATCAGACAACATCTTAGGGTTAAGGAGTGCTACATCAGGCCACATATTAGAAGACTGGTTGTTATACTATGAAAGAAGCTTAGATATGGGATATACATTTTTAAAAATGCATTGTTGGGAGATATTTCAGTGTTTAAAGTTAATATTCAGAACTGAATAAAGATCTTTTTAAACTTGATAAATCTAAACCCTAAATTTGGGAAGTATTCCATTCTTGTACTTTGTTAGTCATCCAACATGAAAAATTTACTAGAATTTTATAAGAAAATCCAGGTGTAATCCAGTGTTATTTACATTAAGTGGCCCACCTCTTAGATGTTCCCTTGGATCTCTGAAATATTATGATCTTGTTTGGGTGTTTACAAGCAGTATACCAGTCTGACTGTAAAAGGACACTGTGTGACTTCTAATCCCTCTTCCACAAAGGAAGGTCCTGACACATCTTTGTAAAGTATGCCAGTTAATCTCATGGGAAGAGAGAGAAACAAGTAAGGCCCTGCTGCATAAGCTAGGTGCCTCACAAAATAATTTGTATAAGCAAGTTTGGGTAAATGAAAATTGGTCATTGGTAAGGTTTTTTTACAAAATGTCCAGGTGGAATATAAATGCAATTAGCTTAATTGAAATCAACTGTTAAAAATCCCGGGATAGAATTAAGTGGATGGGCAGTTGAATAAGCTCCTTTATGTGATTGTGGGGATATGGTAAGAATATTGATTTTAGTTAATGTCATAGTTGAACTTCATAATATTTTAGGCTTGCTTGATAAAAGCTGACAGTGTTTTTTTAAAAATGTCAACTTCAATGATATTTTTGGTGGAGTCAATAAATTCAGTATTTAATTAAAAATAAACTATTTTAATATTTCTGAGGGATAACCTCTAGAGACTTTTATCATGAAAAAATAGTATTTAGTTGTTAAAATAATTGTTATATTGCTTCTGGAGGCAGAAATATATTGATGGTGTTTCATTGAAAGTGAAAATTAATTTGAGTGGGGGGGGTTATTTTTTTTTTTTAAACAATTCAAGTGAGTTTATTAATCAGTTCAGTTTTATTGCAGAAGAACTTAAAGGCTTTTCTTAATTTTTCTTAAAAGACTCGTTCTTCAGTTAAGGAAGTTGAAAGTTTCAATACACATGCATTAAGGTCATTGAGGAAAACTGAACAGCATTCTTCAGACTCTAGTTTTGACAAGAATATGGAAATATCAAGTGATACAACTAATGGAAGACATTTTACAAGGTACCCTCCAAAAATGGTTAAATAAGAGCTCATTTAAAATGAACTTATGTGATATATTCTTTAATGCTTACATTACTAAGACCAGTATTTGGACTGCTGCCATAATGGAATTATGAACTTCATCAAATGAAAACATATTTGTTGTCTTTCATATTTTTCTTTTGGTGGTGATATGTATATGTAACTGATAAGAATGATAATTGACCTATTCTTTCCTGTTCCCATCTAAAGATGAGTTGTTTTCTCAAAAGTGGGAGTGTGAGGGGATAATTATAGCAATTCCATTTTTGGAGTTGATTATAGTTTTTACTTCTTTGAATCATCTCCACCTTTATTCAAAATCTTTATTCTAAGTTAATTTGCATTCAGGAATTTTTCACTATACATATCATTACTAATAATTATGTTTTAGTATGTTAATGTGATTTTTTTCCCCCCTAGTCTGCTTTAGCACTAAAATCTATTTTAGCATGTCATATAATGGTGCTTGGCACATAGACTCTATTTTTTTTTTTTTTTGGAGGGGGGAAGGCTGGGCAGTTGGAGTTAAGTGACTTGCCCAAGATCACACGACTAGTAAGTGTTAAGTGTCTCAGGCCAGCTTTGAAAGGTCTTCCTGATTCCAGGGCCCGTGCTCTATTCGATATGCCACTAGCTGCCCTTTACATAGACTCTTAATAAATGTTTATTGATGGATGTTTTATCTTCTCCTGTTAGAATATAAGCTTCTTGAGGTTGGTGTTTTTCTTGCTTATATTTGTATCCTTGGCCCAAAAAATGCAATAACTCACAAATGGGCTTGGGCCATCTTCAGTTTGACCCACTTTATTTCAGGTTTCCTTTGCTACAACAAAAAATGTTATTTTGAATGTTCTGAGAGTTCTATCTGTCTATATGACATTCAGGAAGTCTGACTTCCTGGTTTAGTTTTTCTCTCTGCCTTAACTCCTGCCTTCTTACAAGAGAACTTTACCATGCCTAGTGATGTTCTCTTAAGTACCCTAATTTCCAGTTTCCTTAATTTACTTAAATCCCACAGCCTGATGCTCCAGATCACACCTATAAACATTGGGTAGCACACATACACACACACACTCTCTCTCCCCCACTCCTTACTCCTTACCCCCTAAAAAAATTCCTTATCCTATGCAGCCTTTTCCCTCTATTATTTTATTTGATGATCTCATCAGTTCCATTGGTTCAATTTTCCTGATGCAGATAATTCCCATGTTTATATATTGAACTCTATTCTCTCAACTAGAACTCTATTTTCTCATCACCAACAGACTTTGGAACATCTTTAATTGAATGTCACATAAGCATGTCCAAAACCAGCCCCCACTCTAATCCATTCTTTATGTCAAGGGCACACCCAGCCTTCTTAATCACTCAAATTTTCAGCCCTTATCCTTAGCTACTCACAGTCACCCAAAAGATCCAATCTGTTAGCATATCTTCTCTTTGCTATGTTCTCAACATCTCTTGCATATATCCCCTTCCCTATATCCTGATAGAAAGGAGGGAAGGAAGCAAGCACTACACCCCTAACTGTGCCAGGTACTATGCTATACACTACAAATATCTCATTTGATCTTTATAACAACTCTGGGGGATGGGTACTATTATTATCCTCATTTTGCATTTGAAAAAGTAGAGGCATTAATGATTTGCCCAAAGATAGTAAGTGTCTAAAGTTGAATGTAACCTGGATCTTCTGACTCAAGGCCCTGACATACAAGTACTTTTTTTAGTTCCCCCTTGCTGCTAGTGCTTTCTTCCTTCTGAGATTACCTTCCATTTACACTGAATGTGTATCTTGTATACATAGCTATCTGCATATTGTCTCCACCACTGTAATGTTAGCTTCTTAATGGTAGATAACTGAGTTGTCCCTTTTGTTTTTATCCCTAGCATTTAGCCCAGTACCTGGCACATACTAAATACTTAATAAATGCTTTTTGATTAACTGGCAGATTTTTCTCAAGATTTAAGCCTAATGGAGCATTTGATCGAAAGGTTATACCTTTTGGTATAATGAATTTTGGTGATTTTTTTCCCCCCTCACATAATTCACCTTTGGTCATTCATATAGTGGCACTAATACTTAATACTAATTCTTAGTAACTTTGGAGCTTTGAAAGTTGAATGTGGAAGTAAAATGGACATTTTAAATTGGTATTAAGGTTTTATATGTAGTTATTTTGTGTTCTAATACATTTTTCTCACATAGGCAGTTGGCCAGACAACAGGCTGATAATAAAAAAAATGAAGATTGCAAAGAAGGTAATATTAAAGAGAAAGCATATTTCCTCAATTTAATATTAAATGTATATAATTTTGTGTACTTTGTTGCGAATCTACCTGTGATAAGCATGGCAGTGTTAACATTTACCGTGTTTCCCCGATAATAAGACCTATCCTGAAAATAAGCCCTCCCCTTACTGTGTAAGATTCCTCTAAAATAAGCCCTATTGAGATTGCTACTGTAGTGAAGGTGATTCCCCTGCGCAACACGCTACATTACGGTACCCTCTGTATGCACCGTCTGTCTCCCCCCCCTCCCCCCGTGAAATGCACGCCGAGCTCCGAGCTGCATCCAATCAGAGCTGCAACAGTGAGAGCGTCATCCTGTCCCCAGTGATTTGCTTGCTGGCGCCATTGAGAGCAGTGCCGCGGAGGAGAGCTGAGGCAGGACAACATAAGCCCTCCCCTGAAAATAAGCCCTCTGGTGTTTTTCTTTCCAAAAAAATTAATAAGACAGTGTCTTATTATCGGGGAAACACGGTAATATTGAATGTACAATATTTTTCTACTTGGAAGCAGTCTATTAACATTACATGATAATTCATTAGTACAGGTATGAATAAACTGATGGTATTGAGAGATTTTTTAAAAATATGCTAAATTTACTTGAAGTGTATTAATAACTATTAAAGGCTATATGTTGTGTCATTTTGAGAGTCAGAAGACTGAATAGGTTAGGTAATTACTTTAATTGGCTAAAAATGTATTGTAAAAATTGTCAGGTTTTTTAAAATGTCATAGTAGGAATTTTCTTTTTTCTAGTATAGGTTTAATGAGATATTGTAATTTTAATATTCTGAAGTACAACTTTTAAAGTTGCATATTCATTTTAGGACAGTTACTGTTCTCACTATTCTCTGTACACATAAAAAACAGTTTCTCCAAAATACAAAAGCTAGGGTAGAGTTTTTTACATTTAATATTATATTCACAGATATGTGCACCTTTTATAAACCCATATTATATGCATGTATTTTATAGACAAAGTGATTCCAGTTACTCGGTCATTAAGGACTAGAAACGCTGTTCAAACTGCAGAACATCTTCATGAAGAGAATGGTGATGTAGAAGTTCGCCGAAGTTGTAGGATCAGAAGTCGTTACAGCACTGTGAATCAGTCTGTACTGTTTGACAAACTCATAACAAAGTAAGTAAATATGAAGGTGCTGAAAGTTGCATATTAATTTACCTAAAACAGTAATTAGTTCTTTTCAGACTAAGAAAAGAAGTAAACTGGGGCGGCTAGGTGGCACAGTGAGTAAAGCCCAGCCCCAGAGTCGGGAGGAACTGAGTTCGTTCTGGCCTCAGACACTTAACACCCACACCAAAAAAACTAGCCCTGTGACCTTGGGCAAGTTACTTAACCCCAATTGCCCTCCAAAAGGCAAAAAAGAAAAGAAGTAAACTATAAGAGTTTGAATTATTACTGTATACATCCTGTGAAACTTGGTTTCATATTACCACATTAGACTTAACAAGAGTGTTTTACCTCTTAGTTTATCCCACCTCATGAATTCATATTAGCTTAAGGTTTTGGAGCACTCAGTAAATGAGTAGACAAAATGATAGAATAAATTCTTAGTTAAAATAGACTTTGATTTTATCTGAAACTTGTAAGTTAGCATCATGTGACACATGCTTATTTTACTGCTATGAATCTAGTGGGCATTTTGAAAATACCTGACTGAGAGGGGGTTGAAAGGTTTGCCTTTTTTCTTTAAAGCATTATGTGAGAAGATATTTGGTGTTCTAACATTTTTAGTTACTTTAATGTCTCACTAATGGTGTTCTTAAACACTTTCACATATAGTTTAAATTAAGTTTGATTTTTTTCAATTAATTAACAAAATTAACAAAAAAATTTTTCTCCTTTTCACCTTCCCTTTCCTCATACCCTGGGAAAAAACAAAAAACCTTTGTAGCAAATAGGCAATCAAGCAAAATAAATTCCTACATTGACCATATCTTTAAAAATCTCATTTTTTACCTTGAGTCTATCAGTTTTCTATTAGGAGGATGACTAGCATGTTGTATCAGTGTCTTCTGGAATAGTGGTTAGGTATTTTATTAATCATAGTTCTTCAGTGTTTTAGAGATGTTTTTCTTTACAATATTGTTATATAAATTGTTCTCTATGGTTTGCTTTCTTCATATTAGTCTTTCCAGATTTTTCTGAAACTGTCACTTTTGTTCATTTCCTATGACATAGAAATGTTCCATTGCATTTACTTGTACTTTGCAATTGTTTTAGTAATTGTGCCAGCCTATTTTTATATCAAGTGTATTTTTTTTAATATTAGCACTGCTGAAGCTGTATTACAGAAAATGGATGATATGAAAAAGATGCGCAGACGTCGAATGATTGACTTGGAAGACTTGGGAGTATTTAATGATGCTGAAGAAGTAATGTTTACATTCTTCCTTTATGTAGATTTAGAAACACTCAGTTTAATTTCCTGCATCATCAACCTTTGTTATTTTTTAAATAAATTATTCAAATCCCTGGTCAGTGTCCATTACTTAAGATTCTTGACTTAATAACTCATCACTTTCCTGTGGGAAAGGTGTCAAGAATTCCTTATTTACTGCAAAAAATAATTAAGATACAGGTCGTTTAACTAAAATCAGTCTTTAGTGGATTGGGTTTGTCCACGTTCTTGCCTATCCATTCACTAATTATGTGATCCTTTGTAGGTCAGTTAACTTCTTTCAACTTCACTTTTCTGAGCTTTAAAATAACTATAATGATGCCTACTATACCTATTTTATCCTGTTATTGTGAGGAACAAATGAGGTAGTGTGTGTGTGAAAATGCTTTGTGAACCCAAAAGTGCTGTATAATTGCAAGGTATTTTATTTAAGGCGAAGTTGAGTTTGGGGAACTAGCAGCAGTGGTTATTATTTTGTAATACAAATTCAGGATATCACAGTGTTCTTAGATGACTTTGGTGAAGTGTTTTTCAGTAACAAGCTCCCATTTTACAAAAATTGAATGTAAAAATGACAACAGCTAGACATGAGAAAGTTTGCATGTGGTTTAAAATTTGTAAGAAGTTTTAAAATATTTCTTGCTAATACTCTCTTCTTTTAAGTAAGATTCAGTTTTGTAGGATCCTACTGTGATCTGCTCATATGTAATGCACAAAAAGTATTAATAGTTTTCATTTAAATAATTTCAGGAAAATCTTGATATGTACTCTAGAGGAAAGCAAAAAAATGTTCAAAGAACTGATGAAGAAACCACTGATAATCAAGATGGCAGTGTAGGTGAGTGCTCTTTTAGTTGCCTATTGAAATATCTTTTTTCAAGAGGAAACTACCTTTTTGTGGGGAAATTATATCACTTGTAACCCTTGGAGACTAAGCAAAACAATAACTTTTCATCATAATATAAACCAACAGAGCTCTGTAGGAATGCCACTTAGTTGCTTAAGAAAATGCTTTGGTATCAAATATACTCAAGACACAGATTATTTCATTCCATCACTTAAATAATAGGATGGTTAAAAAAAATTCTCCTTAAGCATTTAGCTAATTTTTGCCTTCTGTCCTCAGCAAGGAATGGTATAGGTATACCATATATTCTGAGCAAAGGTATGGTATAGACTTTTAGATTTTAGTAAAATAATGTTGATAATTTGGATATTTGAGAATTAAGTTTAAAGAGACTTAATTTCTATCAGAAGCTAGTTTGTGAAATGCAGTTTTTCAGATGAGGTTACTAAAATGTCAGTGAAATTTTATTTTGGATGGAAATTTCATAAGCGGATAAAAAAGATAGAACATTCTTTCTTGATTCACTTAATATCTGAATCTTATTTTATATTATTGAGTAGTCTAATTTATGCTTGTTTAAGCAGTTAATTTTAAAGTGAGGCAAAAAAAAAGGTAAGGTTGCTTTAAGGTAGGCAAGTGGTTCAAGACACAAAATAATACTATCCTAATGCTGTAAGAGCAAGATTGATGAAAAAAGAAACTATGCATAGCAGTTACAGAGACAGTTGATAGTGGACAAAATATCTTGAAGTTATTGTTCATGGGCTCTAAAAATGGTGAACTTTAAAATTAAATGTCTAACTCAACTTAAAACCTATTTAAAATTTAGATACATGGTTTATTCTACTTTAAAGAATCCAGTAAAATAAGTCTAATGTATAGATCAAAAATACTCCGTAAACTTTTATGAGTACCACTTTAATAATATTTTTTAAAGTAACTATATCATAGGTATTATTAGTACACTAATAATACATATGTTATCTTATAGTGGTAAATTATTTACATTTCCTTTTTAATGTACTTTTCTGGTTTGCATTTAGAATGTGAGTCATACTGAGAATTTACAGCAGTAAAAAATGGCCATGCTATATTATGAAAAGATGACTGAGGAATATTTAGGAAATTGCTTTATTTTCCTCATTCTGCCCGCATGCTCAATACTTTTTTTTTAAATAATTTTTATCTTTTGTGTGTACTTTGCCCAAGTTTCCTCCTGTATCTGTATTCTTCCCTTCTCAAGGACAGCTGTCCCATAAAACAAAGAATATTTTTGAAAAAAAGAAAGGTAGGAAAACAGCAAAATATCAATATCAGAAAAAAATCTGAAAATAAATATTTCACAATTCTCAGCTTCCTACCTCTGCAGAAGAATAAGGGGAGGTATTCTTATATCTCTTACTGAAGTCATTCCTGTTTGTGATTTTGCAACATTCATTTTGGTTGTTTTGTGACTATTTTTTCCATGAACATTGTTGTAGTCATTCTGGTTTTTGTTTTCTTGACTCTGCTAATCTCTGCATCAGTTCATGTAGATAATTCCATGCTTTTCTGTATTCATCATATTTATCTTTTCTTACAGCACAATAATACTGAGTTATATTTATGTGCCGCAGTTTATTTAGCTATTTCCCTACATACGGTCATGTTCTTTGCTTCTGATTCTACCACAAAAAATGTTGCTATAAATATTTTGTTGTATATGGGGACTTTCTTCTTAATGACCTCCTTGGGGTATCTGCCTGTTAGTCAAACCACTGGGTCACTTTATTCTATAATTTCAAATTACTTCCCACAATGGTATACTGTGATTCATCGCTCTATACCAGTAAAGTACCAGTGCATTCATCTTTCCACATCCCTCTCCAGTATCAACTATTTGCATCTTTTGTCATCTTTGCCATTTTGCTCAGGTTGTAAGGTGAAATCTCATGCTGTTATTTGATTTGCATTTTTTTTTTTAAGTTCTTTGCTTTTTATTCTAGGCCAGAATATGTCAGACTAACGAAGAACTTCACCCAAAGTATAGATAACTTCTTTTTTTGCTAGATCTGTTGAATCTCTTATTCATACTTTATGGGAATTTTTATTTTAAAGAACTTTATTGGTATCTGGGCCTCAGTGTGGGGGAAGACAAATCACCTGAGTTGTTAAAGGGCCATAACTGGTCAAATTTCCTTCCAGCTACATACAAAATTAGTTACTTCTTTTAATGGAGAGCTGATTTGTATGTTGTTATAACTTCTGCAAGACTGATTTATAAAGTTAATGGTATAGTTCTAAGTGAGACAGTCTTAAATTTGACCAACTTGTAGTCTTTAATCAGGCAACATTTGTTAAGCACCTTCTATGTGCCATGCCATATAAAAAGAGGCAAAAGACTGTCCAAGGAACTTACAGTCCAGTGGAGGAGACAATGTGCAAACAAGGTATATGTAAGATAGGAGATAATTAACAGGGAGGAGGCATTAGAATTAAGAGGATTTGGAAAAGGCTACCTGCAGAATATGACATTTTTAGTTGAAACTACAGGAAGGTCAGTAGTTGAAGCAGAAGAGGGAGAGCATTTCAGACATGGAGGACAGCCAGAGAAAATGCCTTGGAGCAGATAGAGTGTCTGGTTCCTTGGAAAAGGAAGGAGGCCAGTATCACTGAATCAAAGAGTACATGTTGGGGGAGTAAGGTATAAGAAACCTGGAAGGTAGAAAGAGAGGGTAGGTTATGAGGGGCTTTAAATGCTAAGCCAATTTGTATTTGCTCCTGGAGGCAATAGGAAGCTACTGGAGTTTGAGTAGGGAGGTAGTATGATTGGATCCACTTTTTAGGAAAATTAGTTACTGAATAGAAGATCAATGGAGTGGAAAAAGATTTGAGACAAGCAGACCCAACTTGCAGTCTGTTGGAATAATCCAGGCATGAGGTGATGAGGGCCTCCACTAGAGATGTGGCAGTGTTAGAGGAGAGATGGGGAATATATTTTGGGAGATGTTAGTTACAGAAGTGAAATCAACAGATTGGATATCTGGGAGGAGAAAAAGTAAGGAATCCATGGTGTAAGGTTATAGGGTGTAAACCTAGGTTCCTGGGAGGGTAGTGTTGCCTTCGCTTTTGTACAGATTGAATTTAAGATGTCTGCTGGACATCCAGTTTTAGATGTCTAAAAGGCAGTTGGAGATATAACATTGGAGATGATCAGTAAGTGTTTGGGGCAAGATGGGTAAGTTTGAGAATCTCCAATATAGAGATGGGAATTAAATCCATAGGAGCTGATGAGATCACCAAGCAAAGTAGTATAGAGGGCAGAAGAGTAGAAGCCCAGGAGACAACCCTGAGGGACACTGTGATGAGTGGGTGTGACCTGGAGGGGGATTCAGCAAAGGAGACCAAGAAGGAGTGGTCATGCAAGTGGAGAACCAGGAGAGTGTGGTATCCTGAAATCCTATAGGGAAGAGATATCAAGGAGGAGAAATCAGTAACAAAGCTGCAGAAAGGTCAAAGAAAGTGAAGACTGAGAAAAGGCCATTGGATTTGGCGACTAAATGATCTTTAATAACTTTGGAGAGAACAGTTTCAATGGAATAGTGAGATCAAAAGCCAGATTTTAAGAAATTAAGTGAGTGAAAGGAGAGAAAGTGTAGGTACCTACTGTAAATAATTGCAAGGAGTTTTGCTAAAAGGGCAAAACAGATGTAGAACAATATTGGGGGCAGAAGGATGGAGTAAGGATTTTTTTGGAGGGGGGAGGGCAGGGCAGTTGGGTTTAAGTGACTTGCCCAAGGTCACATCTGTAGTAAGTCTGAAGTGCCTGAGGTTGGATTTGAATTCTGGTCCTCCTGACTCCAGGGCTGGTTCTCTATTAACCGCACCACCTAGCAGCCCCGAGTAAATAAAGGGTTTTTTTTTAGGATAGAGGAGACGTCTCGTGGGCATGTTCTTAGGCAGCAGAGAATCAACCAGTAGAAAAGGAGAGACTGAAAATAAGTGAAATATTAGCAAAACTTCATCACAATCTTTTGTAGATTATAAACCAATTGGTCTAAAATTTTTGTCTTCTAGTGTCTATTTGCTTTAAGCCTTAAAAATTAGAATACTGTTAATAATAACCAAAGCTAGCAAGAGTTCCAAAGTAAGAGACAAGTGGGAAAGTAACTCCTTTACTATTTCTCTGTTACAGCCATGATACATACTACCTATGGTGCCTCCATATCCCTCCTATCCTTGCATTGTTCAAGTTACCTTGAACTATAACTAACTATACAAACTAGTCCTTATTTTTTCCTTTGGTGTTTGCAGACCACTTTGTATGGACAGTAATCCAGCCAACTCCCTTCCCCCCAAAAAGCTTCCTTCATATTTTTATTCTAAATTAACTATAGAATTTTTATTTGTATTGTTTATTATTGTATGTTATTAATTATAGAATCTTCTGAAGAAGGTGAAGATCAGGAAGATGAAGATGAAGACGAAGATGAAGATGAAGATGGAGAAGAAGATGAAGATGAAGATGAAGATGGAGAAGAAGATAATCAAAAACGCTATGATCTTAGACAGAGGAAGACTGCTGTACATTACCAGGCTCCCCTGGAAAGTAAGTGCTGTATGTAATTGTTGAATGGAAGGAAATTTTTTTTGCTAACTTTATTTTTCCTCGTAGTTAACAACTGCCATTCTTAATTGGTATTTTTCCCCATTGACTCCCATTCTAGTCAAATACTTTTTGTGTGGGTTTTATTCTCTTATAAATACCGATAACTTAGCCTTTAGATACCCAGCAATGGAATCTATTCCAGAGTAAGTTAGATGCTATAATATAAACTCAGTTCTGATCTTAGTCTAAAACAGATTGTTTTATAGGACATAGTATGAGATAGAATCCAACCTTTTGAAACACTTTTTTACTATTTTTAGATTGAGTGTTCAACTGTTTTCACTGATTTGAATAAATGAAACTACTTTTTCCTCATTTATTATATTTTAGTACTTAAAAATATTAAATCATTGTAGGATAAAACTTCTGGGACAAGTGAAATAAAAATATTAAATGCTGCTATGCAATAATGTTTTGTTTTTAATTAAGGAAGCAGTTTGTGAATTTTGAAGTCCAAATATTTTATAACTGTTGTAATTTTTTAAAATTTTAAATAGAACCTCGACACCAGAGAAAGCCTAACATGTTTTATAGCGGCCCAGCCTCTCCTGCAAGGCGAAGATACCGATTTAGTTCTGCAGGACCAAGAAGTCCTTACTGTAAAAGGATTAACAGGTACCAGTGTCTCAAAAACTATGAAAACATTTGGGGTAGAGTGGTAGAATTTTAGGCATCATACTGTGTTTCCCCGATAATAAGACCTATCCCGAAAATAAGCCCTCCCCTTACTGTGTAAGATTCCTCTAAAATAAGCCCTCCCCCTAAAATAAGCCCTATTGAGATTGCTACTGTAGTGAAGGTGATCCCCTGCGCTACACGCTACATTACGGTACCCTCTGTATGCACCGTCTCTCCTCTCCCCTCCCTCCCGCCGGGTGAAACGCACGCCGCACTCCGAGCTGCATCCAATCAGAGCTGCAGCAGTGAGCGCGTCATCCTGTTCTTCCCCAGTGATTTGCTTGCTGGCGCCATTGAGAGCAGTGCCGCGGAGGAGAGCTGAGGCAGGACAACATAAGCCCTCCCCTGAAAATAAGCCCTCTGGTGTTTTTCTTTCCAAAAAATTAATAAGACAGTGTCTTATTATCGGGGAAACACGGTATTACCCCTTACACAAGAATTTTCCTCATAGCAGGGGTTCTTTTTGTTTTGTTTTGTTCCACAGTTCTGCAAAGGCGTTGGACCCCTACCTTTTTTATTTCATTTATTTTGATTTGGGGAGAGGTCTTTATTAATTTGTTTACTTTTAGTTTACAAGATTCATTAC
>NW_027187460.1:30859045-30932035 GCF_028583685.1 Petaurus breviceps papuanus
ACCCCCATGGCGGCATACAATCAAGTATAGTATCTGCAAATACTTTCACATTAGGCATTAGTCAGGTTATAAAGAAGGATTGTATTAGATGGAATAAAGAATGGGAAAGAGGAAACAAAACCAAACGAGAAAAAGAAAAAGGGCAGGAGGTTTGCTTCAATCTGGGTTCAAATTCAGTTCTTTCTCTGGATGTAAACATCTCTCCATCATGAATCTTTTGGGGTTGAATTATGACTCTGGATTGCTGAGAAGAGTCCAGTTTATCAAAAGTTGTTCATCATACATAGGTTGTATCTGTAATTGTGTACAAATTCCTCCTGGCTCTACTCTTCTCATTCAGCATCAGTTCGTATAAGTCTCTCCAGGTAAATATGAAGTCCATCTGCTCCTCGTTTCTAATTGCACAATATTATTCCATAACATGCATATACCACAACTTGTTCAGCCATTCCCCAATTGATGGGCACCCCCTTAATTTCCAATTTTTTGCTACCACAAAAAGAGCTGCTATAAATATTTTTGTACATATGGTTCTTTTTCCCACTTCTGTGATCTCTTTGGGATACAACCCTAGAAGTGGTATTGCTGGGTCAAAGGATATGAAATTATTTATAGCCCTTTGGGTATAATTCCAGATTGCTTTCCAGAATGGTCGGATCAATTCACAACTCCACCAGCAATGGATTAGTGTCCGATTTGACCACATCCTCTCCAGCATTTGTCATTTTCCTGTTTTGTCATCTTAGCTAATCTGACCATTGAGATGTGGTACCTCAGAGTTGTTTTGATTTGTATTTCTCTAATCAATAGTGATTTAGAATATTTTTTCATATGCTTATAAATATCTTTAATCTCTTTCTCTGTAAACTGCCTATTCATATCCTTTGACCATTATCAATTGGGGAATGACTTGTATTCTTATAGATTTGACTCAGTTCTCTGTATATTTTAGAAATAAGTCCTTTATCAGTGACATAGGTTGTAAAAGTTCTTTCCCTCTTAATCCTGGTTGCATTGGCTTTGTTTGTACAGAAGCTTTTCAATTTAATGTAATCAAAATTATCCATATTGCATTTTATAATGCCCTCTAATTCTTGTTTGGTCATAAAGGCTTCCCCTCTCCACAAATCTGACAGGTAAACTATTCCTTGCTTTCCCAGATTGCTTAGAGTGTCAGCCTTTATACCTAGATCATGCACCCATTTAGACTTGATTTTGGTATATGGTGTTAGATAATGGTCTATGCCGAGTTTCTGCCATACTATATTCCAGTTTTCCCAGCAGTTTTTGTCAAATAGTGAGTTCTTATCCCAAAAACTGGTGTCTTTAGATTTATCAAACAGTAGATTACTATAGTCATTGATTGCTGAGTTTTGTGTACCCAATCGATTCCATTGATCCACTACTCTGTTCCTCAGCCAGTACCAAGTAGTTTTGATGACTGCTGCTTTTTAGTACAGATTAAAATCTGTTACAGCTAGGCCACCATCCCTAGCATTTCTTTTCATTAATTCCCTTGATATTCTGGACCTTTTGTTCTTCCAAATGAATTTTGTTACTATTTTTTTAGCTCTATAAGGTAGTTGTTTGGTAAACTGATTGGTATGGCACTAAATACATAATTTAATTTAGTTAAAATTGTCATTTTTAATATATTAGCTCATCCCAGCCATGAGCAATTGATGTCTTTCCAGTTAGTTAGATCTGACTTTATTTGTGTGAAAAGTGTTTTGTAGTTGTGTTCATATAGGTCTTGGGTTTGTTTTGGCAGGTAGATACCCAAATATTTTATAATGTCTACAGTAACTTTAAATGGGATTTCTCTTTCTATCTCTTGCTGTTGAATTTCATTAGAAATATACAGGAATGCTGAGGATTTATGTGGGTTTATTTTATATCCTGCAACTTTGCCAAATTTATTTATTGTCTCAAGTAGTTTTTTACTTGATTCCCTAGGATTCTCTAAGTATATCATCATATCATCTGCAAAGAGTAATAGCTTGGTCTCTTCTTTGCCTAATTTGATTCTTTTGATTTCTTTTTCTTCTCTAATTGCTACTGCTAAAATTTCTAGTACCAGGTGATAGTGGACATCCTTGTTTCACCCCTGATCTTATTGGAAATGCTTCTAGCTTCTCCCCATTACATATAATACTTGCTGATGGCTTTAAATAGATGCTACCTATTGTTTTAAGGAAGGCTTCATTTATTCCTATACTTTCTAGTGTTTTTAATAGGAATGGATGTTGTATTTTGTCAAAAGCCTTTTCTGCATCAATTGAGATAATCATGTGGTTTTTGCTAGTTTTATTGTTGATATGATCTATTATACTGGTGGTTTTCCTAATATTAAACCATCCTTGCATTCCTGGAATAAATCCTACCTGATCAAAGTGTATTATTTTTGTGATAAGTTGCTGTAGTCTTTTTGCTAATATTTTATTTCAAATTTTTGCATCTGTATTCATGAGGGAGATTGGTCTATTTCCTCTTTTCATTTTTGGTACTCATAATTTGGTTTTCTTCTTTCTTTTTTTTTTATCATATTGACTAAGGGTCTATCAATTTTATTGTTGTTGTTTTTTTTAGTTAAAAGCCGTAAAACCAGCTCTTAGTTTTATTTATTATTATTAATTCAATAGTTCTCTTAATTTCAATTTTATTAATCTCTTCTTTGGTTTTCAGTATTTCTAATTTAGTATTTAATTGGGGATTTTCAATTTGTTTTTTTTTCCTAGCTTTTTCAATTGCATGCCCAATTCATTGACCTCTCTTTCCTCTAATTTATTCATGTATGCACTCAGGAATATAAAACTTCCCCTAAGAACTGCCTTTGCTGCATCCCACAAATTTTGGTATGTTGTCTCATTATTGTCATTCTCTTGAATGAAGTTACTGATTGTTTCTATGATTTCTTGTTTGACCCACTCATTCTTTAGGATTAAATTGTTTAATTTCCAATTAGTTTTTCATGTCTTTCCATGGCCCTTTATTGCATATGATTTTTATTGCATCATGATCTGAGAATGATGCATTTATTATTTCTGTCTTTCTGCACTGAGTTTTGAGGTTTTTATGTCCTAGTACATGGTCAATTTTTGTGTATGTGACAATGTACCGCTGAGAAGAAGATATATTCCTTTTTATCCCCATTCAGTTTTCTCCAGAGATCTATCATACCTACCCTCTCTCAAATTCTGTTCACCTGCTTAACTTCTTTCTTGTTTATTTTGAGGTTGGATTTATGAAGTTCAGAGAGGGGGAGATTAAGGTCTCCCACTAGTATAGTTTTCCTATCTATTTCTTCCTCTAATTTCCTTACCTTCTCCTCTAGGAATTTGGATGCTATACCACTTGGTGCATAAATGTTAAGTAATGATATTGCTTCATTCTCCATGGTGCCTTTTAGCAGGATATAGTTTCCTTCCTTATCTCTTTTAATTAGTTCAATTTTTGCTTTATCTGAGATAAGGATTGCTACCCCCCCCCTTTTTTTTTACTTTTGTTGAGGCATTATATATTTTACTCCAGCCTTTTACCTTTACCCCGTGTGTATCCCTCAGTTTCAGAAGTGTTTCTTGTCAATAGCATATTGTAGGATTATGATTTGTAATCCATTCTTCTATCCACCTCCATTTTATGGGAGAGTTCATTCCATTCACAGTCACAGTTATGATTATCTGTTTCTTTCCCTCCATCCTATTCCCTCCCCTCTTAATGCTTATATTTATATTTTTTCTCCCCTTCTCCCTTCCTCTCCTTAATAGTTTTCCTTTTGACCACCGCCTCCCTTAGTATTCTCTTATCAGCCCCCCTCCCTTTTCCTCCTCTTCCCCCTTACTTTTTCCCTCCCTACTAACCATCCCCCCCTTTCGTAGCCCTTTCTTCCTCCTGCCTGTAGGATATTTTTATACTTAATGAAGTATGTTATTTCTTCTTCACACCAAGAGTGACAGGAACAAATCTCATGCAAAGCTCCTCTCCCTCCCCTCTTTCTCTCTATTATGATATGTTTTGTGTCTCTTCTCCGTAGAGTTCTATGCTTAACTGGTTGTTATTCCCTCCTTGCACCAGACCCAATGAGGGAAAAGCTCATATAATACTCATCTCCCTTCCTTCTTTTCTTCTGCTATATTGTTTTTATGCTGCTTTGTGTGGCATAATTTACCCTTTTCCAATTCATTCATTCCTCTTCTTCCATTGCAGTCCCTTTGTAGCCCTTAATAATATTTTTTTAATCGTCATTTTGTGTAATTTATACTCGTACCTTCTACTTGTCTATAAACAGTTTGCTCTTATTAAATAACAGGGTTGTGTGTGTGTGTGTGTGTGTGTGTGTGTGTGTGTGTGTGTGTTTTCCTTGTTTACCTTTCTGTGTCACTCCTCCATCTCGTAATTAGAGGTTGAATTTTCCATAGAGCTCTGGCTTTTTCATCAGGAAGTTCTGGAAATCTGTTATATCATTGAATGACCATCTCTTTGCTTGGAAGAATATGCTCAGTCTTGCTGGGTAGGTGATCCTTGGTTGTAACCCGAGCTCTTTTGCCTTGCGGAAAATTGTATTCCACTGCCTCCGATCTTGCCGTGTAGAGGCTGCCAAATCCTGTTCGATCCTCACTGTGGTTCCTGGATATTTGAATTGTTTCTTTCTGGCCACTTGAAGTATTTTATCTTTTACCTGGTAGTTTTGTAGTTTGGCCACAACATTTCAAGGACTTTTCAGTTTGGGATCTATTTCAGAAGGGGTCTGGTGGATTCTCTTGATTTCTATTTTACCCTCAGGTTTTAGTATCTCAGGGCAGTTTTCCTTAATGAGCTCTTGGAGAATGTTGTCCAGGCTCATTTTTTCATCATGATTTTCTGGTAGGCCTACGATTCTCAGATTATCTCTCCTGGATCTGTTTTCCAGGTCAGTTATTTTTCCATTGAGATGTTTTACCACTTTTTCTAATTTTTCATTCTTGTTGTGTTTGACTAATTCTTGGTTCCTCATAGAGTTATTTGGCTGATTCTAGTTTTTAGCGAATCATTTTCATTGGTTAGTTTTTGGAGCTCCTTTTCCATATCATACACTTTTCTTTTTAAGGAGCTGTTTTCTTCATTATAATGTTTTTCTGATTCTGCAATTTTGATTTTAAAAGAATTATTCATTTTGTCTTCTATCTCTCTCATTTGGTTTTCAAAGTTCCTTTTGAGCTCATCTAGGAGCTTTCTGTGCTTGTTTCAGCTGTGGGTGTGGAGTCCACATTGTCTCCCTCTGAGTTTGGTTCCTCCCTCTGAGGTTAGTAGGACTCCAGAGTCTTTGTAGTCTGCTTTCTACCCATTCTGCACCCTTCCTCTAGGGTTCCCAAGCCTTTACTGTTGAGGATTTTGCCCTGGGGCAATAGTTACTATGTTTTGGGGGAGGCTGGAACAGCTGGGGTTCACTCTGCCATCCTGGTCCTTGAAGGTCCTGATAGGGGCTTTTTAAAAATTTCTGGGCTATGGAGTGGTAGTCCCAGGAGTATTTGCTGTCCTGGACAGGGACCCTGCATTTGGTTCTTACCTTGCTCTTTCCAGTCCCAGCCCTTTGGTGATAGGCCTGGTAGTGGCCCTTGTGGTTGGTGGCATGACTTGCCCCCCTCGTTGATCAGGCCTCCTCCCAGCCTGCCTCTGTGCGCCGTGCCATTGCTTCTGATAGCAAGAGTTCTTGACATAGATTGTGTGAAATTGTTTTAAAAAATATTTCTGTAGCTATATTTAAGTATACTTGGTTTCCTTTGTAGTTCTATTTTATTTTGTGCATGTAGAAACTTTATTCTGAGAAAACATTCATAGTCTTTCCTAAACTGCCAAAGTGGGGTCCTCCAAGATCCAATAAATGGTTAAGAACCCCTGCTCCTACAGTATTCGTGATGATTATTTCTCCTGCCTATGCACCCCCTAGTGAGGGAGGCTTGCTGTTTTGCTAGATAGTGGTTATTATTAAGCTATCATATTGAGCAGAAATCTACCTCCCTTTAATTTTGCCCTCTGAAAGAATGTATAACTAACTGTTCCTTTTCAGGGCATAAAATAACTGCCTTTCAAATATTCAAACAACTATCATTCGTCCCTCCAAAGTGTTCATTTCTCCAAGCTGAACATCTTAGGTCCTTCATCTTATCTTTATGTGACATAACTAGCAGACCCTTTGTTAATTCATTCTAAAATTGTAAAGTTCTCTCAAAAGTTACCTTCACAAATTGGATGACAAGATACAAGGTGTGATCTAAATATACAGTTGCATCCACTGCTTTACTTAATTTGGATATAGTATTTTTTAAATGCTGGCTAAGTTTGCAGTAACTTTTTTCCTGGGGCATGACACTGTTGCTCAGTGAGTCCTCTCTCATTGACCTCTGAAGTCTTCAGTTCAATAAATAAGTATTTATTAAGTGTTTATGCTGTGCCAAGCACTATGGTAGGCACTGTGTATATACATGTACAAAGAAACAATCCCTATTTAGGAGGAGTGTGTATTCTAATGGAGAAGATAAAAAATAAATAAAGCATAAATGCAAAATGAAAAAATACAAATATATTGGCCAGCTAGGTGGCAGAGTAAATAGAGCACTGGCCCTGGAGTCAGGAAGACCTGAGTTCAAATTCAGCCTCAGACATTTAACACAAAACTAGCCCTATGACCTCGAGCAAGTCACTTAACCCCAATTGCCCTACCTTCCCCCCTCCAGAAAGCAAAAAATACCCCAAATACATAGAAAATAATTAGATGCAAGATAGTTTGGTGGAAAGGCAGTAGTAGTTGGGAAAGATCAGTAAAGGCTTCATGCAGAAAATGGTTCTTGAACTGCATATTTTCCCCTGAAACATAATACTCAGTTTTGCTGGATAGGTGATTCTTGGTTTTAATCCCTGCTCCTCTGCCCTCCAGAATATCATATTCCAGGCCCTTTGATCCCTCAGTGTAGAAGCTGCCAAATCCTGTATTATGCTGATTTTGTTTCCACAATATTCAAATTGTTCCTGGCTGCTCGTAATATTCTCTCCTTGATCTGGGAATTATGGGACCTGGCTATAATATTCCTAGGAGTTTTCTTTTTGGTATATTTTTCAGGAGGCTAGTAAGTGTGTCATGGGTCTGAGTCCAGATTTGAACTCAGGTCCTCCTGCCTCTAGGGCCGGTGCTGTATTCACTGCACCACCTAGCTGCTCCATTAGCTTGTGTTTTTTTTTTTTTTTCAATTTTGTATCTATTGTGGTACATTTTACATATATTCTCATAACTGTTGTAACTCTGTAAACAAATAGTTCAAGAATGTTCTTATTTTATACATGAAGAGCTGAAGCTCAAACATTAAATGACTTACCCAAGGACATACAGCTAAGTGGTGGGAGTGACGTTAAAAGTCTAGCTTTCATTGTTTTTCACCTGTAATATGGATGAATAAAAACAGGAAGAAGTTTTAAAGTGGCAGGCAAGAGAGTTAAAGGGCCTTCCCTTAGAGCTTTTGATCATTTTCTCTATTTCTCCCCCTTCTTTTTTGAAATTGGGTCTTCCTCTATTGCCTTGTCTGGAATCAGACCTAAATCTATCAAAAAGAAAAAAGAAAGTAAGTTAATTTGACATGACTTACTTTTAGTAAACCCGTGCTATCCAAGCAATCATTTGTTGTAATATTCTGCCAAGAATTTTGCTAGGAATCTGTAAAATTCACTAGTGCCTGGTTATTAGGATTTACTTTTTGAAAACTAAGGTATTTGTTCTCTTGGCCCCAGACACTTATTCCATTTTTTGTGATGTCATTCATATCTACAAGTGTTTTCATCATCCTAAGATATCATAAACTTAGTACTAGAAGGGACCTTAGATGTCATTTAGACCTATCTTCTCATTTTATAGATGTGTAGCTGAGATCCAGGGAGCTAGTGATGATTTACTCAAGAATACTCAGGAAGCGTCAAAGCTCTGGGGTCTATTGTGTGATTTGTCTAGTCTTAACCATCAAGTTTTTTAAAATTACCATGTTTCCCCGAAAATAAGCCCTCCCCTTACTGTGTAAGATTCCTCTAAAATAAGCCCTCCCCCGAAAATAAGCCCTATTGAGATTGCTACTGTAGTGAAGGTGATCCCCTGCACTACACGCTACATTACGGTACCCTGTATGCACCGTCCCCCTCCTGGGTGAAACGCACACTGCGCTCCGAGCTGCATCCAATCAGAGCTGCAGCAGTGAGCGCGTCATCCTGTTCTTTATTGAATTCATTATTGAATAAAGGTACATTTTTTTGTTCACATTTACCCGTTTATTAAAATTGCTGTCAATGTTCATTAAAATAAACCCTCCCCTGAAAATAAGCCCTCTGGTGTTTTTCTGTCCAAAAAATTTAATAAGACAGTGTCTTATTATCGGGGAAACACAGTAGCTAACTGTTTTCTAAATATCTTCCTAATCCTGGACCACAGTATCTGAGTCTTCTAAAATCTAAAATCCAGGTTTCCCCCGGTCTCTGGGGAAGGTAATCCATCCACTCATTAGCTTCACATACCACCCAACCTACACTTAGGACATCCATACTCTCATTCTGTTACCTCCCCTTCTTTCTCTTTTTACCTCACCAAAACACTTCCCTGGTCACCACTCTCTTATAAGTTGATTTCCCCTATTAGAAAATAAACTTCTTTGGGGCAGGTACTGTTTTGTGGTTTAGCTGTTTTGTTCATTGTTGTTTGTGCATTTTTTTTGGTGGAGAGGATTGGGTTTTTGTTTTGTTTTTATTCCTAGTATTTAGCAAAATGCATGTCAATTTAATAAACATTTAATAATTTTTAAAAATTCATTTATTCCTTTTTAATTATCTTTTGAAGAAGGTCTTTCGTGGTAAGAGACTGAAACAAAATTGGAATTGAATGTTATAAAGTCATACTATCCTTTTAATATCATTGTAGTTAATTCCATCAATCCCAAACAGTTCTTTTCATCCTACTTGTGTGCAATATAACTTTTTTAAAAATAAGTTTTCATTTTTCTTAGGGCTTTATCCTTCTGATTTCTTGTGTAACCACATTGTTTTCTTTAGGTACCTTCCCTTTCCTCCTTTATCATTGTGAATTTTTAAAAAATATATGTTACATGGATTGTTCTTATGTAGTACAAATGTAATTAATATGTAATATATATACATGTCGTGCATATCATTTGAACCATCCTATTGGAATTTGTGGCCACATGATCTTGCCTAGCTTTAAAAAACCATTTTTAATTTAGTAATATTGGCAGAATATTCAGATACACAAGATGGCATGCAATAGGATCACTTGTGCATATGAGATGGGCTTATTAGCCTTTAACGCCAATCAGTACCAGTAGCAATTGCTATGAATATGCATATGTATTTCAGGGGTAGATTTGCAAAATGTAATAAACTCTCTTCTTCAAAGGCAGAACCAAAATATTTATTTTGGAACATCACTGTTAGGATATTAGAAAGTAAGATTTAGCAAGGTACTCATCACCAATCCAGGGAGCGCTGACATCTCAAGCATTCTTTCTGTTAGACCTCCCCACAAACAAGTTCCCTTAGGCAAATTCCTCCCACACTGGGCTCCATGTGACTCAGGCTGTATCACAGTTCAGAGCTGGGTCGGAGCTTGAAGTAGGTCAGGGAAGATCTTCCTGTTCTGTTAACATTATGTAACCTTGACAAGGAAAAGGACCACTTCCTCGAGATGGGTGGAGGAGATAATGAGGGAAGATATCTGGGTCTTTTAAGATGAGGAACAAGAGAAAAGAAGGAGCTCTCAACAAATTACTAAGTTTTACCTGTTTGTGTGTGTGTTTTTGTCTTTTTAATTTTGGAATTAAAATAAGTATTCCCATAACATAGTAAAATAAAACATATAATTGCACATGAAACTGCAAATCTACTATGTACAAGGTGCTATGCCTTTCAAATATACAACAAATTATCATGTAAATTTTTTTCTTCCACCCTTATCCTGCCATTAGGCACAAATAGGAGGGGTGTGTGCGTGTGTGTGTGTGTGTGTGTGTGTATGTAAAATTGTTCTGTGCATACTTCTATTTACCAGTTCTTTCTTTGGATGCAGATAACATCTTTTTTCATGTGTCCTTTATAGTTAGTTTGGATTAAAAAAAATTTTTTTTGCTTTTTGGAGGGTAATTGGTGTTAAGTGACTTGCCCAAGGTCACATGGCTGGTTTTTGTGTTGTGTTTGAGGCTGGATTTGAACTCAGGTCCTCCTGACTCCCAGGCCGGTGCTCTATAGTTTGGATATTTATAATAGTCAAAATAATTTATTTGCTCAATGTCATTCTTAAAATGATATTGCTGTTACTGTATACAGTTTTCTCTTCCTTTTTTTTTGGAGGGCAATTGGGGTTAAGTAACTTGCCCAAGGTCACACAGCTAGGTTGCAGTGTTCTCTTGATTCTAATTGTTTCACTTCATTATTTCGTGCAAGTCTCCATATTTTTCTAAAATCATTGAATTCATCTTTTCTTATAGCGCAGTAGTGTTCCATTGCAATTGTATACCACCACTTATTCAGCCATTCCCCAATTAATGAGCATCCCTGCAATTTCTAGTTCTTCCTAAGTTTTTCAAGGAAATATAAGGCAAGATTCTCAGGTTAGAGGGGGAAAGGGAGAGAAGTCACAGAAGGTTTGAGGAGAATTTAAAAGTTTTGGGAAAGCTACTGTAGTAAGTAGAATAGTGAATAGATAAGAGAGGTATAAAAGGTTTGCCCTGCTTGCAGTGAGTGCCCAGTTGAGAGTATATTTCACAAATTTGTAGTGTATCCAATCAGCAGTTTCCCAAATAAAATTAATTTATTTTTATCTAAATAATAAATGTCTGCAATATTTAAGAGTTTCAGTTTGAAGATGTACCCAAGAAACCCTTTTTATGCCAGGACAAATATAAAGACTTGATAAACAAGAATGCATGTGTGTGTTAGAAAATGAAAGTCTCTTTATCTTGATATGGGAGATAATCAGATAAATTAAAAGGTTTTTTTAGTTTATTTGCCAAAGATATTCAAGTTTCTATAAATTTGTTTACATTTTATTGACTTGTGATATGGCTTATCTGGTTTTATTGGGTTTTTCCTTACCATTTTGGTTTCTGTATCTAACACAATGCCTGCATATAGTAGGCCCTTAAAGGTTTGTTGATTGACTTTTTGCCCTTTATTCAACATGACTGGTCTTTTTTTCTTAATGTAATATTTAAGGCGAAGGCATGCAATCCATAATAGTGATTCTACATCTTCTTCCTCTTCTGATGATGAACAACATTTTGAGAGGCGAAGGAAAAGAAGCCGCAATATAGCTATTAGCAGGTAAGTGATATAAGTATTAAATCCTCATCAATTTTAAGCCTCCTTTTATACAAAGCAAAGTTAGAGTATCACCCTGTGAAATGCATAAAGTTTGTTTTTTTTTGGGGGGGGAGGGTTTGGAGTAGAATAAATTGATTGGTTTGCAGGCATGATCTTCATATTTTTCTCATTCTGTTCTAGAAGGTTACAGTGTTCTTTGGATATGATTCTCTGAAGCCCCAGATCTATTATTTTTTACTTTTTCATGCTCTACTTGATTCTCATCAAGATTGTTGGTTACTGTAGTTTCTAATCTGCTTAATTATAGCTTCATTGACAGCTCAACACTATTTTCTGTTGAGAAGATCTCTAAAAACAAACTAGCTCCCCTGATCTAGGGAGTGTTTAAAATATACCAGATTGTTTTACTCTTAAATTAAAGTAGGAAGCAGGTGACAGGACAGTGAAATTGACTATAGGACATGCTGAGTGAATGTTAAATTGGATTAAATTGCCAGTTTGGGATAATTTTACATAATATGGTTAAGTCAGAATATAAACTTTCTCCATATTCAATCATATATGTGTATATTTCAAAGCCAAAATAAAGATTTTTAAAATTTCATATCTCTGCTAATGTCCGTCAGTTGAATAACCAAAAATTGTTTGTTTTAGTTTCATCAAAAGGAGTGTATCTTTAGGAATTTTAAATTAAGGAATACTTTGAATAAAATGAATAATATACTCTTAATATGACTTTAGTGTTTAGATAGTATAGTTAGAGCAGTGTCTCAAATTAGTAGATAGCTTCCTTGGGATCATTATATCTCAAGGAAATTATATTTATCAATGATCTAATTGTAAAGTTTCAAAAATTAATATTTTTCTCTGGGCCCTAATATCCTAATAGTAAAATAAAAGGGTTAAATGGTTAAAATTCTATCTACTTCAAAACTGCTATAATCTTGTGTAAAATTTTTTTGTCCTCTAAGCAGTGGCTTTATAATATAATGTTGTTTTTTAAAATAGGTGCCTTCCATTGAACTTCCGGAAAGATGAGTTAAAAGGAATTCATAAAGATAGAATGAAAATTGGTGCAAGCTTGGCTGATGTTGATCCAATGCAAATTGATTCTTCGGTGAGTGTTGAATGCAATGTGTACAAGAGACAGTTCTACTATAATGAAACTTACGTAGTTTCCCTTCCACCTATCTCCCACTCTCCAAAAAAGAACCCCATGCAAAATCATGCAATAAAAATCAGAGTTCATGAGGAAAATGAGACTAGGGTGCACAATGCTCAAAAACGTTTTCAGTGACATTTTTTTTTTTTAAAGCAGTTGGGGTTAAGTAACTTGCTTAAGGTTACGCGGCCAGTTATTTTGTGTGGGTGTCAAGTATCTGAGGCCAGAAAAGATCCTGGGTCTCCCAACGCCGGGGCCGGCGTTCTTACTCACTGCACCACCTGGCCACACCTTCAGTGACATTTTTTAAAGGATAATCTAATTTTAAAAAACAGCACAGTTATAAATGTCTCATGTGATTAAGAAATAGTAAAAACTACAATAAGTAGTGTCCATATCTTATACTTTGAACTGACACATGAGTGAGTTGGGGAGGCTACACAAGGCCATTTTGCACAAGGGTGCAGGATGAGGGTGGTTCAAACCAATCCCTCTGTGCCCATAGCTTCTACTGCCCCAGAAGATAGATAAAATGTTACCCTTTACTTGCTCTGGAAGTGGGTGTCAGGAAGGTTGTAGCTTGTGAGTTGTAGTGAAGTGGTACAATTTTCTGATTCTCTTGCTCACAGAAAAAATCACCCAGAAGCACACTCAAAATTGAGTTATACTCAAAAACAATTCTCTAATGTATCTATAGTGTTGGGAACAAATTCACATTTTCAGAATGTGCCTTATAACAGAACTGACTATAGAACTTTGGTTTTAATTATGCCTCTTCACATAGAATGCAAAGTAGCAAAAAAAAAGCAGAACTTATCTTGAAAGCAAACTTTTATGGACCTCTCATTTGTATTTCTTTAGTGCAATCTATCAGTGCTCCAGTTATTTATGTATATTAGGACCAGTAAGTGATATTTTGTGTTACTGAGTTGTACTATTTTGTTTTGGGATTTAAAGATTTGGATATAATTAACTACTGAACTCCTTCCCTTTTAGGTACGATTTGATAGTGTGGGTGGGCTTTCAAACCATATTGCAGCTCTAAAAGAGATGGTGGTCTTTCCGTTGCTTTATCCAGAGGTCTTTGAAAGATTTAAAATTCAGCCACCAAGGTAACGTTACATTGATAGCTTGTGTTTTCAGGTAAAGAAAACTACATTATAATATTACCAAGAAGAGTGATGAACTGCTGTTGAAATGTTGCATTTAGGCCTGAAGCAGCAAGAAAAATTAAGCCTTTGCAGTGCCCATTTCTTTAAGTCTTTATGGGCTTTTGAAATACCTTACTCTGCTGGAGCCTGCTTAAGCAACTGTTGTAAAACTCCCAGCCTGAGAACTCCTCTGTGGCAGGATCTGTTTTCTTATTGGAGAGGTGATGTGGTACACACCACCTTATTTCCTGAGTGGCTTTAGCAGGTCATTTAACCTCCCTACACTTCAGTTCCTCATGGGTTAAAGGAAGGGCTTGGATTAGATTGTCTCTAACCCCTTTCACCTCTAAATCTATTATCCTATCACTTTTCTCATAACTTTAGTCACATGTAGCTTTGTTGTTCATGTTTCCCACAGATCCTGAATTTATACCCAAACTTTTTTTTATTCCTCTTTGGTTATATGTACTCTTCCTTACTTCCCCAGCTTTTCTGTAGAATGCTCTAGAAACTTTTTTACCCTAGAAAGTTTAGTCCATCCCCGAATAAACACATTAGAAGTAGCCTCTGCCCCTGTCTCTGCTGTCCCTCATCTGTCTGTCTCCCTAGTTCCTCTCAGAATTTCCATTTTAAGGAGGAAGCTCAGGCCAGCCAGATCTTCATTGCCCTCTAGGCTGCACTCTTTTCCGTGCTGTCAGGCCCTCCCCACCTCATCCCTGCCTTTTGTCTCCTCTTTTTCTCCTCCGCCCCCCAGCCCACCCCTTTCAACTTTATTTTTCTGTGTGGTCCTCTATTAAAATGTAAGCCCCTTGGAGTTGGGGACAGTCAATTTACTTGTGTTTTTATTCCCAATACTTAGCGTAATGCCTGGCAGAGTATGCGCTTAATAAATGCTTGTTGACTTAACTGCCATATTTCACTGCTGAGTAAGTCTGATCTAGGTGGCACAATGAAAGGAACGCTGTACCTTGAGTCAGAAAGAGACCGGAGTTCAGATTCAACCTCAAATAATTACTAGATAAATGAGTCTGGGCAAGTCACTTAACCCTTTTTGCCTTAGTTTCCTCACCTGTAAAATAAACTGGAGAAGAAAATAGCAAAGTGCTCCAGTATCTTGGCCAAGAAAATTCCAAGTGGGGGTCATGGAGAATCAGACATGACTGAACAGCAAAAAATTTTGAACTTGCCAAAGCCATTAAAACCTCCAAATTTTTTTGAGAACATTTGCTTTTGTCCATACTTCTCTCATATTATACTTGGGAAATTTAATTATTTTGGTTCTCAAGTATAAGATTTTATATTATTTCTTTAATTTTAGCTTTACTTTTAGTGTAATGTGCCGATCTCTGTCATCGTGTGTATTAGCATTCCCTGCTACTTTTGAGTCGTAATAGCTAGTATTTCCATAGTACTTTGAGGTTTACATAGTGCTTTACAAATTTTAAAAAATTTTTTTGCTTTTTGGAGGGGGGAAGGCAGGTCACTTGGGGTTAAGTGACTTGCTCAATGTCACACAGCTAATAACTGTTAAGTGTCTGAGGCTGGATTTGAACTCAGGTCCTCCTTACTCCAGGGCCAATGCTCTATTCACTGCACCACCTAGATGTCCCAACTTTACAAATATTTAATCGTCACAGCAACCCTGGGAGATAGATACCTTATCCCCATTTTGCGGATGAGGAAACTCAGTCAGACAGAAGTTAGTAGCTAGTAAGTTATAAACATATTCTATCTGTGCTTTTCTCTAAGTCTTTGATAAAAATGTTAAATGGCACAAAATCAAGCACAGATTCCTGGGATATTACACTGGAGTTCTCATGCCAAGTTGACATTGAACCATTAACTGTTCTTTGAATCTGGCCATCTAAAAAGTTATGGATCTGACATATAATTGTCTAATTCATCTCTCTGTCTTCCCTATGAGAAATTATGAGATCCTGAATTGGATACTTTGCTAAGATCTAAATAAAATTATAGAGTTACCCTCATCTGTTAATTTGTATCATTGCCCTAAAGGACATGAGGTTCGTTTGGTATGACTTGTTAACTTTTAGGGGGAAAAAATTCAAGGGCTAAGCTCATCCATTTATTTCCTAGTGTCTATGTTAGGTTTTTTTTTTTTCTTTATAAGCAATTGGGGTTAAGTAACTTGCTCAAGGTTACAACAGCCAGTTATTTCTGGGTGTGGTGCTAAGTATCTGCACCCTGATTTGATCCCCAGGTCATCCCAACACTGGAGCTGGTGCTCTTACTCGCTGAGCCACCTGGCTGCCCCTAAGCAATTGGGGTTAAGTAACTTGCTCAAGGTTACATGGCCAGGTGTTTCTGGGTGGGTGCTAAGTGTCAGAGCCCAGATTCGATCCTCAGGTCGTCCTGACACTGGAGCCGGTGCTCTTACTTGCTGTGCTACCTGGCCTCCCCTGTGTTAGTTTTTTTAATAAGCTTTTGTCAGTGTCTTTTATTTTTTAACATCAGTTCCCCCCAGTATCCCTTCCCTTGCCCTCTCCAGAGAGACATCACATAAAACAAACATTATTTCTTTAAAGACAAAAGAAAAGGAAAATAATGCATAACTGCTCAGTACATTGAAAAAGTATAAAAATCTGTGCAATGTAAAACAGACTTTTTTAATTTATGATCAAATTTTGCCCTGTTCTTCTGAAATTTGTGCTTTTATATTACCAAGGTGATAGTATTTAATTGATATACTTTATAATACCTGCACAATTTTCTGTGTTTCCACTCAGTTGCTGTGGACGTGTTCTACTTCTTATGTAATTGTTCTCAAGACAACTTAATTGTGATATGTGAATGTATAATTCTGCAGTTTCACCATGTATATCAGTTTGGTTATTTATCATTCCTCAAAATTACAGAGTTCAAATTTCACAGTAATAACTATTCCTTACAATAAAGCTTACTTGAAAAGACTAAAAACAGATTTATAAAGTTTACTTATAATGCAGTTAATGCTCAGTACAATTGAGTTGTAAGTCTTTGATTATTTGCTTGTTCATTAAGTAAACTCATGAAAATTTGTCACTGTTACATTTTCAATTTGTGATTTGTCTTGCCATTTAAAATATACTGTTTTGCAGGGGTTGTTTGTTTTATGGCCCTCCTGGAACTGGAAAGACACTTGTTGCCCGAGCACTTGCCAATGAATGCAGTCAAGGTGATAAAAGAGTGGCCTTTTTTATGAGGAAAGGTGCTGACTGCTTGAGCAAATGGGTAGGAGAATCTGAACGACAACTACGTTTGTTATTTGATCAGGTAAGAAAATTAGGTTAATCTATACCCAGTACTTTACTACATCAGGCCTGGGGGGGAGGGGAAGACTTTGACACTATCTTTGAAATTGGATAAACATTCAGTAGAATACTTTAATATTTGAATATATTAACAAAATAGAAACTTCGGATTTTTACTGAAGACAACGGTACCTTGTATCAGTGATGAGTGGTGTGCATAAAATTGAACCAAGTACCTATAATTCATTTCCTAGAAACTTGGCTATCTTTTCCCATCTACCAAAAGTAAACTCTTGAATTTTAATTTGATTTGTATGATTGTGCAGTGCTAAATTTAAGCTAGAGCAGAAATTTGACAGAAATGGAGATTAATTTTATATTTGTATGTTCCTAATATTTGTGGTAACACCAATAATACTAAATTTGCCTTCAAGGCTTATCAGATGCGTCCTTCCATTATTTTCTTTGATGAAATTGATGGCTTGGCTCCTGTTCGATCAAGCAGACAAGATCAAATTCACAGGTAGGATTTTTTTACAAGGAATTTTCTTTATTCAACTTCTTCGTATGTCAGTGTACATTAGTATTCTGCTGGTGGCGCCTAATGAATTCCACTAATTCTCACCTTATTTGATTGCCACATTCCTAGTTGGCTGATGTCCAAAGGCAATAAGGATTGTGCATCCAGTATACTCTTGTGACCTTAGCATTTCCATGCAAATTAGTCTTAGCACTTTTTTAATTTTTTTAAAAATTGTTCTGAAGAGAAAAAGAATACAAAGAGCATTTACATGTAAACAACAGAACAAAAGAAGATTCTGTATGAAACTGAATTTCTTTTTTATACAACTTTTTAAAATATACACATTCACAATAAATCCTACTCATAACTTTTCAGATTCCTTGCTTGTCTAATCTCTTCTGAATTACCTTCTGTTCTTTTCTTTGCATTTAAAAAAAATACTACAATGGCCTTTTTTTGGCATCAAGTCTTCCTACTCCTCCTGTTCCTCCCAATTAAAAATCAAGAAAATGAGAGAAAGAAAACCCTTGTATTAAATAGGCATAGTCAAGCAAAACAAACCCACAGCGTGGTCATGTCCAAAAATATGTCTCTCTCTACACTTTGTTGTCCATCACATTTCTGTCAAGAGGGAGATAACAGTATGCTTCATCACAGCCCTACTGAAGACAGTCTTTCAGTTTTTTTTCTTTGCACAATATTGTTCTTATAGAAATTGTTCTCCTGATTGCACTTCAGTTCACATTATCCATAATTGTCTGAAATAATTTCTTTGGTCATTTACAATATAAGTCATATAATATGTTACATTCATATACCACCGGATTTTTGTTTTTGTTTTTTCATCCATTCCTCCATTGTGTTAAGTAGCAATCTAAGGAAGCTTCTTACATTTTAGTTCTTTTCTTTTCTGGTTTTAATCCCTCCAAGACAGGATGTTTGTTTTGTGTTTGACTGTTCTTGCCCAGTATTATCCTCTATTTTAACAGTTCCCCACCCATTCCTCCACATTTGTATATTATTATTCTTACCCTAATTATGACAAAGAGCAAATTCTACCATCTTCTGTCTCATTTATACACTAGTATATTCCTCTTCTTTCTTTCCCCTTTCTTTCCTTTTAAAACCTCAGAACAATCATTTCTCCCACAGAACTTGTTTTTCTTATTTAATTCCTAATGTTTACTTTTGAAAATATTAGCGATCATTTCATCTCCACTTATTAAAATGTTAGCATTTCATCATCATTCAGCTTCTTTGCAGTTGTTTAAATAAAATTACCTTTCTAGGTTTCTGTGGACTCTTGTATTTCAGAGTTCTTACTCAGCTCTGGTGTTTTCATCAAATATACTTGAAAGTCGTCTGTTCGATTAAAAGTATGTTTTTAGGGGTGGCTAGGTGGCGCAGTGAGTTTGGTTCTGGCCTCAGACACTTACACACACACACACACACACACACACACACACACACACACGTGCATGTAACCTTGGGCAACTTACTTAACCCCGATTGCCCTCCAAAAAGGCAAAAAAAAAAAATGTTTTAAATGTTTTTACTCCCTGTAGAATTATACTCAGCTTAATGGGGTAAATTATTCTTGGTTATAAGCCTATATCTTTTGCCTTTTGCAATATGGTTTTCTAAGATCTCTCATTTATAGTAGAAACTTCTAAGTGTTAGGTGATCCTTAATGTAGTTCCTACATACTTGAACTGTTTTCTGGACTTTGCTTTGACATGGGGAACTCAGGATTTTGTCTGTGACATTTCTAGGACTAACTTTTGAGGTTCCTTTTACAAAATGAGTAGATTCTTATGCCATCTGGTCTTAATGAGCAGTTTTCATTATGATTTCTTGGAAGTTTAATGGCCAGGCTTTTTTTCTTTTCTTTTTTCCTAATCATGATTTTCAGAACCAGTGATTCTTAAGTTCTCTTTCTTTGATTTGTTTCCTGAACAATTTAAGTGGTTTGCCAGCTATCACACAGAGGCAGAACTAGCTCTTAAGGTTCCTTCTTCCCAGTCAAGTGCTCTTTAATTATAATAGATATTTATACTTCTGTCTTTGTTTTTATAACATTGGTTCTTTTTATGACTTAATTGAAATTGTGTTCTGGGTCAGTGTAGCACCATCACAATATTCACGGCACCAGTGGTGACTGTAAATACATTGGCATAGTTTTAATCACAAAATATAAGACTCCATATAGAAGACAGAAGCAAAACATTTATTCATACAACACCAGAAAACCAAATCCCAACACAAGGAAACCAAATCCATCACAGCAACATAGAAGTTAATATACCACAATGCAGTAGAGAGCCACGCGCTGCATCCTTTAGCCTTCCCACAAACCAACACTCACAAGCCTAGTTGTCTCCCTGGGTGCGTCCTTTCTCTCCCACCATCTAGCTTCTCTGACTCCCAGCTTCCTGTGGGCTCTGTTCCACCCTTCTACAAACTCCTCCCACCACAGGGCCATGTGATGACATTCAGCCTATTGGGGGACAGGGAAGGTCTTCAAATTCCCTTAGACTTAATAAGGGTCAGGAAAGATCTTCAAATTCCCATTACCATTACAATCAGGAATTGTACTTTTGGCATGTTGAGGGGGAAAAATTTTGTTCAACAAATGCTTTTTGCCCCCAAAAAATTCACTTATGTTTTCTTAATTAAACAGTAAAAAAAAATTTTTTTCCTTCAAATGTGATTGTTTCTTTACAGAGTTTACTTTTTACTGTGATAAATTCACTAGAAAATTCAGCAGAGAACTGTAAAATATATTCATTTAAATTCATAATATATTAAAATGGTTAATTTTCAAATGGATCACCTTGATTAAAAATTCTTTTCTAGTAGAATGAAAAAAAGACAGCAAAACTTGTTGGATGAAATTTCATGTAACTTTAATAACTGTTCCACTTTTACTGAACCAAAGTTTTATGTGTGTTTTTGTGGTTTTTTTTTTTTTTAGTTCCATTGTATCTACCTTACTAGCACTTATGGATGGATTGGATAGCAGGGGAGAAATTGTTGTGATTGGAGCTACCAATAGACTGGATTCAATAGATCCTGCTTTACGAAGACCTGGCCGATTTGACAGAGAATTCTTTTTTAGCTTGCCTGATAAAGATGTAAGGACTTAATATTAATTTCATTTCTCTTTAGTAAATCTTTTTTCAGTACAACATCCACTTACAGTATATAGTCAGATTTCCCCCCCACTTCACAAACATGCACATTCACAAATGCTCACATGTAATACATGCCTGGAAAACAGTGATTCTAACTAGTAGTGCATGATTTTCCAAATAACATATAGTGTAACAATTTTAATATTAGTTTGTAAGTTAAAATTAAAAGCAAAACAGTGAGAGGCAACATGGTATGCTGGTAGAATGCTATTCTAGGAGTCAAGAAAGACCTCGGTTCTGATATATACTGTACTAGCTTTGTAACTATGTTAAGTTATTTAATTTCTCAGAACTCCAGGTAACTTGTAAGTTACACACAAAATTTGCTGATCTGCCTTGGTAGAAGGAGTCTCCAAACATGAAACCATATATCTAGATATCCTTTCCATCCCACTCAAGAAAACAGAAAGTCAAGCTAATTAGGGAAGCTGATAGTTGAGGACTTGAGAGGGGGAAAAACACTTGTGAGAAATGAAACAGGAAGTCAGGGTAAGGTGGCAAGTGAAGACAAGATTATAGATGATAGACTAAGAAAGAGGGGAACAGTGGAGTAGCTGGTGGTGAATTCAGTGGGATTGAAGGAGACTAGGGGAGGTAAAATGACATGAGGTTCTTGCAGAGAGAGTTCCAGAGTGATTGCATTCTGAGTGAAGTTAAGGTGTAGCCATATCACTGAAGCACTAAAATGAGGTCGGATATAGAGTCTGCTGAATTTGAAGAACTCAAGAGTTGGGTCATGAATGTGAATAAGAATTTTGCCCAAAATTATGACAAGGGATATTGAATTGTTGAGGTCATTAAACATGTGACAATGTCCTTAAATTGATTGGATAATAACAATTGGGAGAAAATTGAATTACTTAAAATTTGCTAGAGGAAAGTGAGAAACACTGTTTTTCAATTTTCTTATCTATAAAACAAAGAAGTTTAAACTTCAGTCTCTTTACCTGCAACATCCTATGATTCTATGACTATAATTCTTTTAAAAAAAATTTTTAATTTTATTTTTTAGTTTGGATTGGGACATGTTCATGGCTTTAGTCACTTAATGACTATTCCATGAACTTAGTCATCAAATCCAGCAAACGATTTTGAAATATATATCTTTTGCCTGGGGACAAAGCAAATCCATTAATCTTGAGTAAATGATTAAAAATTAATACAATCCTAAAAATAATTAAGTAGTATTACTTCATCTTTGTACATTGACAGCTAGTATATTAGTATCATAAATACTGTTTCTTAAATTCTAATAGACCCTTAAATTTCTCCTAAATATATATAAAATAGATATTAAAGTGTGAATTAGCAGAAAAATCATACATTTAGAAATTAAGCAGTAGGATGGAAAAATAACAGTTCTTAACAAAATATTAACTACAAATGGTACCTAAAGCCTCCCCTTTTTTCATCTTAATTTCATTTCTTCACTTTAACCATCAGTTATTTTTTGTTTAATCCATTCTAAAATGTTTAGCAGTCAAAGGTCTTTGGAAAAGTGATATTGTTCCTTTAAATTTTTTTAAAGAGTGGTTTTATTTATAGGCTCGAAAAGAAATTCTAAAGATTCACACAAGAGATTGGAATCCCAAGCCATTGGATATATTTCTTGAAGAACTTGCAGAAAAATGTGTTGGTAAACATTTTTTTTAAGGAGTACTACAATACTTAATAAATTACACTGTACTGTTGGGTTTTTTGACTTAGTTTTTGGGTTTGGTTTTGTTTGAACCTTGAATTTTTTGAATTTATAGCAGGTATTGGAGATTTCTTTGTATTTGTTATCAGCCCTTTAGTTTTTACCATTTCCTTCTTGCCCAAAACCTGTATAGAATTTAGAATAAATTATTGAATCATAACATAAGATTTGTGATAGGGCAACCTCAGACGATTTATTATTTTATTCCTTTTCTTACCAACTTTGGCTCTCATATCACTATATATGTGACTTTGAATATGTCCATTTTATCTTGTTGGCCTTTACTTACCTCATTCATAAAATGGAGTTGATTTAATTTCTTTTGCCACTAAACCAAAATCTTTGCTTGCAACTGTCCATATGCTTTTCATCTGGGAGAATTGGGAAATTTATTTTTGCTTAAAGTTTATTGTTGGAATATTATTGAACTGTCTTTAACTCTTTTTATTCTCTTTCTATGATAACATTTTTTAATAGGATACTGTGGTGCAGATATTAAGTCCATATGTTCTGAAGCTGCTCTGTGTGCTCTACGTAGACGTTACCCTCAGATATATACAAGTAGTGAAAAACTACAGTTGGATCTCTCTTCAATTAATATCTCAGCTAAGGATTTTGCAGTAGCTATGCAAAAGATAATACCAGCTTCTCAAAGGGCTGTGACATCACCAGGACAGGCACTGTCTGCTATTGTGAAACCTCTCCTCGAAAGTACTGTTCATAAGATCTTAGGGGCCATACAAAGAGTATTTCCACATGCAGAACTTGGAACAAATAAAGGACCAAAGTCAGGTATAATAAGTCTTAAATAAACAAGAGTCTTACTTGTATTTAAAGGACCTTGAGTCCGTGTCATATAAAGATTGGTTGAAGGAAATGGAGATGCTCAGTCTAGAGAAGACTCAGGACGTAATAGATACTGAAATTAAAAGAACTATCCTATGGAAGGAGGAGTAGACTTCTATTTGACTATAGAAGGTAATGGGAGGAAGTTTACAAAGAAGCAATTTAGGCTTGATGTTAGGAAAACTTCCTAAGAAAATAGAATGGGGGCAGCTAGGTGGCAGAGTGAATCTAGAGCATTGGCCCTGGAGTCAGGAGGACCTGAGTTCAAATCTGGCCTCAGACACTTAACACAAAACTAGCCACGTGACCTTGGGCAAATCACTTAACACCAATTGCCCTGCCTTCCCCCCCAAAAAAGCAAAAAACAAAAATAGAATGAAATACCTTAATTGTAGGTCTTCAGTCAGAGACTGGGTGACCACTTATCAGGTGGTTATATCAGAAATTTCTTTTGGGTATTGGTTAAACTAAATGCCCACTGAAGTCCATTCCTTTCCACCTCTTTAAAAATGTTATTTGCAAATGTGACATTTTTTAAGGAAGGTAATTTTTATACCTAATAGTGCACTAGATTTACATTTCCATGAATTTAACCTGGTCTGCCAGATTTAGTTTGTGATATGTTTTCATCAGTCATTTGTCATCTATTACCTTCATAAAAATTGGGGTTTTTTCCCTAGAAAAATTCCTAGGAATCTTCCCACTCCTCTTGCCTCAGTTTGCAAACTATAGTACAGTCTGAATCTGAAGTTAGTAAACTGTAGCCATTGGGTCGCTACCTGTTTTTGTCTGCCTGGAGCTAAGAATGCTTTTTACATTTTTAAATATGATAAATTTATTTTAAAATTTAAATGTAATTCTTAGCTCTTAATGGAATCTCTGCTCTAAATAGCTGTCTGCCTTACCATCAATTGAAACTTACCCAGTGAAGTTACTAATATGGAATATGATATTTTGTTTTGTAGATGTTCCTGGGCCTCTACTAGAAAGTGACGTAGCATATAGTGATGATGAAGCTCTCTCAGTATATGAAAATGGACTTTCTCAGAAACCCTTCAATAAAACAAAAGAAAATATTAATTTCCTTCATCTCAATAGGTATGATTTTTTTGTGTGTTAAGGATACTTGGCACTCTGAAACTCAATTGAAATCAAAGGGAATCTTTGGTACCTGATGAATTAAATGTTAAAGCAACCTTAAGGACCTCTAATAGATTTTAAACAAACATTTCCATTTATAGCAACATTTGAGTGAATTTACTTGAATTTGTATTTATGCAAATTTGTATATCATCTGTCGTGTACACTTCGTATTTTTAGCTTCTGTTAGAAAATACATTCAGTTTTGGTAAGGTTGTTAGTATTTATACAGTAACATAAAATGCTGTTATTAAGTTTCTATATAGATTAGTTTGCATGAAAACTATGTATCAGAGAAATTGGGAAGGATAATATCACAATGATATTTGTTAAGGTGGGCTAAGTGTAGTTAAGCCTTTGAATTCAGTAATTGGGAATGGGATTACTGTTTTAGAACATTTACTAAAGCACTTGTTAAAAAATGAAATACATTCACTGTCATTTTAGAAATGCTTATCAGCAGCCTACATCTTTTCGACCAAGAATCTTGATAGTAGGAGAGCCAGGATTTGGGCAGAGTTCTCACTTGGCACCTGCTGTGATTCATGCTTTGGAAAAGTTTACAGTATATACCTTGGACCTTCCTGTTCTTTTTGGAGTCAGTACAACATTGCCTGAGGAAACATGTGCCCAGGTAGGTCAGTGTTAACAAAAAATTAAGTGTTATGCTTAAAGTAGTCTCTTGCAGAAAAAATTTAGAACATTTCAATCTTTGATATAGTGGGCAGCTAGGAGGTACAATGAATAGAATGTTGGGTTTGGAGTTAAGAAGGCCTGAATGCTAATCCTGGCTTGGACACTTAATAGCTATGTGACCCTGGGCAGGTACTTATTCTTCATCCTCAGTTTCCTCTTTTTTAAAATGGAGATAGTAATAGCACTGTTCTCACATGGTTATTATAAAGATGAAATGAATAAGTGCTTTGTAAAACATAAAGCATTCTATAGATGCTAACTATAATTATTATAGTAATGAATAGATCTTTTTGCTCTTTTTAATTTCCATCTTCGGATCTGAGTTTCTTTTAAACAGCCACTAAAGCTAACCTTGATTTATTATAGAACTTTAATAACTAATTGAACAAGAAGACTTTTAATAGGAATATTTTTTCTTTCTTTAAAATTTCCTGTGAAACTCATTATTCCCTTGACAGCAGTTGAAGACATTATATAATATTATAAGACTTAACAGACTTCATGGTTGATGGGGCAGCCAGGTGGTACGGTGAATAGAGCACCGGCCCTGGAGTCAGGAGAACCTGAGTTCAAATTCAGCCTCAGACACTTAACACTTACTAGTTGTGTGACCTTGGGCAAGTCACTTAACCCCAATGCCCCTGCATTCCCCCCTCCAAACACCCTCCCAAAAAAATCAACAGAATTTATGGTTGCATGTAAATATATTAGAAGAAACTTCTTTAAAAGTAAAAATTTTATAATTCATGGGTTTTTCTAGAAGGTTAAGTACACTTTAAATATGCTGCCTCTCTAACTAAAACTGATAATGTTTCTCCTTTTAGGTGATCCGTGAAGCCAAGAGAACAGCCCCAAGTATAGTATATGTTCCTCATATCCACTTGTGGTGGGAAACAGTTGGATTAACACTTAAAGCTACTTTTACCACATTATTACAGAACATTCCTTCATTTGCTCCAGTTTTATTACTTGCAACTTCAGATGTACAACATACTGCTCTTCCAGAAGAGGTACCTTTTTTTTTTTTAATGCTGTCTTCAGACTAGTTTTTATTTAAGTACAGAGTAAATACAAAAGGGGCTTGAGTCTGGACCTTGAGTCTTTTTTTCCTTTGGTCCTGCCAGTACTATCCTAGAGTTTTAAATTATGATTTTTATGGGGCTGTCTTATAGATGACACTCCATTATAATTAAATTCCACTTTGATGGTTTGCAAAAATAATCTACATATCTTAGACTGAATTCTAATGCTGTAATGTGGTTCGGGGCTAGCACTGTCCTATTGCTTTGCCCTTTTTGCAGTCCTTCCCTTTTGGTAACTTGTTCTGTTCTCCCATGCCCATCAGTATCTATTTCCTTCCATCTAATTCGAGTTTCATAGACTATAATTCAGGGGAGAACCAAGGTATTCGTTAGGCACTTTTTCTGAATTTTAATTTTTTTTCCCCAACAAGCATTTTTTTCTCCCCCACCCTTCAGAACCGCTGGACTAATTTATAGCTCTACCAGCAGTATATGAATGTGCCCTTCTAACATTTGTCATTTTCTTTTTTGTCATCTTCAGAGATGCTTAAATTTGCATTTCTCTTTGGTGGTTTGAAGCATTGTTGGGTTGTTTGTTTTTTTCATGAGTCCTGATAGATTGAATGACATGGAGGAATTCTTATTCACATTAATTTGTCAATTGAAGAAGTTATATTCAAGAAACATTTCAATTGTTTTCCAGGTGAAAAAGATGTTAATCACCATAGATAGAAAACTGCTCACAGTTTGGCAGGAAGTATAAACTCTCTGCATTAAGATGACTTGATAGTGTGAACATTAGATTGGGGAACAGAGTGACTGAGGTCTACAAGACCAGTAAGTTGATTATAATTGATAGGACTGGTGTTAATAGGGGTATGGAGTACTCTGGTAGCAGTGGGAATAGAAAAAACTGGGCTCATTGCTATATATGTTGCAGAGATAGGATTAACAGAACTTAGAGGCTGTTTAGATGTGGGGCAGGTAGTCATCAAGTATTAAGGGTCCATTATGTGTCAAATACTGTGCTGAGCATTAGGGATACAAAGAAAATATACTGTCCAAGTGTTCACAGTCTAATGGTGGAGATAAACAAGATATAGACAGAATAAATTGGAGATAATCAACAGAGGGAAGACACTGACATTAAGGGGGATCTGCAAGGACTTCTTGTAGAGGGTGGGATTTTAGCTTGGACTTGAAGGAAGTTAGGAAGAGATGGAGATAAGGAGGGAAAGAGTTCTAAGCATGAGGGGACAGCCTGTGAAAATACCCAGTCAGCAGATGGGATATTTTTTGTGGGGAGCAACAAGGAGGCCAGTGTCACTAAATGACAGAGCATTGTGGGGCAGGTGGTAAGGAGACTGACTGGAAAGGTAGGAAGGGTCTAAGTTATTGAAGACTTTAAAAACCAAGTAGGAATTTGTATTATATTCTGGAGGGTAATATGAAGAGTGACTGGGGAAAATGATCAGAAGAGTTAAGAATGACTAAAATCTTGAACTGGGTTCCTGCAATAATGATGGTGTGCTTCAACAGGAATGGTGGGACAGGGAGAGGCCTATTTTGTAGGAAGATAAAAAAATCATAGGATTTAGGCTAGAAGGGATCTTGGAGGTAATTAGCCCCACCTCTTCTTTAAGATCTCAGGCACATAGAGATCAAGTGATTTGCCATGAAAGGAACAACCACAGAAGTAGCAAAAGAACCAGGAGAGAGATTGATGTTGTGGAAGTAAAAGAAGAAATAGATATTCTGCAGTGACGACAAATTTTATAGAGAGGACAAAGTTGAATCTAACAGTTGTCATTTAAAGAGATGGATTTCAATACAGGGACTAATGCCAGATAGAGGTTGGAGAGTAAATGATTAATAAGAAAGTGAAGCCATTGAGTAAAGACCACTCCTTTATAGTACACCAGAAGAGAGAGAAAAGAAAACAACTTTATATGGTGGTGTGATCAAAATAATTTTTTAAAAGAGAGTAATATCCTGAACATGAAGTATATACCTTCTCCTTGAGGAAGAATGTATCATTAGAGGGGGAGGTGCTGATAATTAAAGAAAGAATGGAGCAATCAGTTGAGCAGAGTCTTAAGCAACTAGAAGGTGATAGAGTCAAGCGAACAGGGACACTAGTGTGTAAGCATGTGGTGTCCCACAAGTTCAGTTTTAAGCATTAAAACTTAACCTTACTCTGACCCTTTAAGCTAGTCAAGATTAAAACTACACTTAAGACTTGTGAGAAACCCTGTATATAGAAACAACAGCCAAAAAATGTTTGTTTGTTTTTTTTTTAATGGGGGAAAGACAGCAGTGATATAATGGTAAAGATGACCAAAACTTTCTTAGCAGAATGCCCTGAAAATTGGAATGGGTAATAGAGAGAATATGAAATCAGTGAAATAAGAAGAGATATCAAACGAAAAGCAAAAAAAAAAAAATAGAAGTGGGATGAAAGACAAAATTAAAATGTAAGGGATATAATATTTTTAAAAATTGGCTTGAGGGGCGGCTAGGTGGCGCAATGAGTAAAGCACCAGCCCTAGACTCAGGAGGACCCGAGTTCAGTTCCAGTCTCAGACACAACACCCACACAAAAAAAACTAACCATGTAACCTTGGGCAAGTTACTTAACTCCAATTGCCCTTCAAAAGGCCACACCAAAAAAAAAAATTGGCTTGAAAAATGGAGATATAAGAAGTATCAAACACTCTAAAATCCATGATCAGAAAAAGTCTTGGAGGTTGTAATGTAAGAAATTATTCATGAAAACTGCCCAGAACTCTTAGAATCAGAGCCCAAAGTAAAAATAGAAAGAATTTAATGGTCACTTCCAGAAAGAAACTGCAGAATGCAAACTTCCAGGAATGTCCTAGAGAGCTTCCAGGTCAAAGAAAAATGCTACAATTTCAGCCAGTAAGGAATTCAAGTAGGAAGGAGCTACAATAAGGATTACATAAGGCTTAGAAGCTGCCACTCGGGGCAGCTAGGTGGCACAGTGAATAGAGCACTGGCCCTAGAGTCAGGAGGACGTGAGTTCAAATTTGGTCTCAGACACTTGACACTTACTAGCTGTGTGACCTTGGGCAAGTCATGTGCCTTGCCTTTCCCCCCCCTCCAAAAAAAAAAAAGAAGCTGCCACTCCCAAGTAACAGAGAACTTGGAATATAAAGGTTTACAACTAAAGGAACCTTTCCAACAAAACTAAATATAATCCTAGGAAGTGGGGTGGGGAAAGGAATGGATCTTTAATAGAATAGATTTTTTTTTAAGCTCTCCTAATGAAAAGGCCAGAACTGAGTAGGCTTTTGGAAATGGAAACATTGGGTACGTGGGTGGGTGTGATCTGTTTAACTGGAAGGTCATATGTAGAGATGAATAGCTAACATGTTCATATGGGGATAAGAAATGTGTCTTCTCAGAAACCTAGTATCTTTAAGGGTCATAGAGAAAAAAATGACAGGCCTATGGGTGGTTTTGTTCTGTTTTAATGATCTTAGAAGAACGCAAAAATAGTTGGAGTGGGTATGATACTGGGAAAGGAAGGAAAATCACTGCTTAATAAAGGTGCCTGAGATGGTGAGTATATATAGTCATGGAGAAAAGGTGAGGTGAAGAACATCCCAAGAACCCTCACTTTCATCCAAATAGGATAAAAGGAAATTGAACACAATTATATCAGAGTGAAATATATTAAATTCAAAAGGGAAACAGAAAGGAAAGATGAAGAAGGATATAAGGTGGGAGGGCAGGAGATCGTAAGAAAAACAAACTCAAATATTTGAAGGAAGAACATGAAGACAGGATTAAAGTAAAGGAAGGAATAATGAAAGCCTGGCATTGTGGGCCAGGTAGGACAAAAGAAGAGCTATTAGAGAAGTAATAAGCCGTGGCTAAGATCACAAGTGTCAGCCACAGTCCCTCTGTTCTGTCACCTTATTTGTAAATAGGGAGTAAAAAGGAGAAAGTACAAGAAGGCAGGAGGGAGAGAAATACACTAATAACTATGAATGGACTGAACTCTCACCCATAAAATAAGAGGAGAGCAGAATGGATTAGAAAGTTGAATCAGTAATATGTTGATTTTTATTAAAATAAGTTTTTGATCACTTCTGTTTCTTATATCATCATAGTTATCCCAAGTATCCTTCCCCTTCCCAGAGAGCTATCTTGTATAACAAAAGTAATTTTTAGAGAGGAAAAAATCATCAGGACCATTAGTAATTGAAAAACTCCTAAAATGTGCCATTTTTAACTCCTTGAAGGAATAAATTGGAGTATCTCTTCATTCGAGTCCTTCTGTATCTTCATCATTGTTACATTAACTTTTGGTGTGCATTGTTCTTAGAACTTACACTGTAGTTACTGCCTGTTTTCTTAGTTCTGCTTTCTTCACTTTGCATCAGTTCATACAAATTTTTCCATGTTTCTCCCTATCATGCATCATTTCTTGCACCTCAGCAGTATTCTGTTACAAGTACCACAATTTGTTTGACCATTCCCCAGTCGAGGGGCATATACTGTTTCCAATCTGTTACTATCACAAAAAAATGTTGCTATAAAAGTTTTGGTATGTGTAGGGACTTTGTTTTTATTGATGACTTCCTTCGGGTATAAGCCTAGTAGTGGAGTCTCTGTTTCAAAAGTTGGACATTTTACTCAGTTTATTTGCATAATTCTATATTATTTTCCACAGTGGTTGAACTACTTCATATTCCACCAAAGTATTCATGCGCCTATTATTCCATAACCCCTCCAACCATCACTATTGCCATTTTTTGTTATTTTTGCCAGTTTTCAAGGTATGAAATAAAACCTCAGGGTTACAACACTTTCAGTGTTATTTGTTACTATACAATGATGTTTCTCTGCATTAAAATTGACTCACACTCTCAAAAGAGGAGTGGTGAAAAACAGGATTTCATTCTATTGCTTTGATAGAGGTAGGACTACTATTGATATTTACTGTTCTTGGTAATTAATGGACAGTATTAATTGAAAAATATGTATACATAGAATTTCAAATGGACACACTTGTATTTTTAAATCCTTATCACTAAGATATGCTGTATAATAATTTTTTTAAAGGAGTGGTCAGACAGATGGGAGAGTGAATTAGGAAAGAGAAATATCACAAAAACCTAAGGAAGAACACATCTAAGAGGGAAGAGGGGTTAATCAAGAGAACAAGAAAGATAAGGACTTAGAAAAATTAATTCAACTCAAGCAGTTAAGAAATCTAATTGATGACCAGCAGTGGCTTTGCATGTGCTGCTTTGCCTGATTTCAACTCGGCAGAACAAGATTCCCCCCACCCTGGTGTCTTTTTCCTCTTCTCTTCCCTCCTCACCTTTGCTTTCCTGCCTTCTTTTATGTGTTGTCTTTCGTCTTCCCCTGTCAGATTGTAAGCTCCATGAGGACAGGGACCATCTTTGTATTAATTGTATCCCCAGCACTTAGTACAGTGTCTGGCACATATTAGGTGCTTAATAAATGTTTATTAGATCACAAGGGACTGAGAAGTGAGTGAGAGTTAGTAAATGGCAGTAACAAGAGTAAACAAGTATTTCTAATAGTTTGACTGTGAAAGGAAAGAAGGATTATAGGCCAAAATAGCTTGAAAGGATGACGGGATCAGATGAAAGGTTATTTTTTAAGGACAAGGGGAAGATCTGAGCAGCAAGTAGATTAGGAAAGATTATCAAGAGAAGAAATGGGGGTGGCTAGGTGGCGCAGTGAATAGAGAACCAGCCCTGGAGTCAGACACTTAACACAAAAACTAGCCTTGTGACCTTGGGCGAGTCACTTAACCCCAATTGACTTCCAAAAAGCAAAAAAATAAAATAAAGAGAAGGAATGAAAGGGCAGATTCTCGAGGTGATGGGATCAAGTAAAAGTAAATGGTAAGGGTGGCTAGGTGACTCAGTGAATAGAGCACTGGCTATGGAGTCAGGAGGACCTGAGTTCAAATCTGGCCTGACACTTCACACACACACACTAGCCATGTGACCTTGGGCAAGTCATTTAACCCCAATTGCCCTGCCCTCCGCCCTCCAAAAAGCAAAAAAAAAAAATTTTTTTAAAGGTAAATGGTAAAGTTAAACCTTGGTAAGAATAAAAAACACCCCTTCAGAAACTGGAGCAAAGGAGGAGATAATGGGAGATAACTTAGCAGATGTTTGCATTTTGGAATAGGGAAGAATTGTTAGCTCATACCAAATGGTCTTTTATTTTCTCAGTAAATTTTTAGGTAAAGTCTTACAAGAGGCAACATAATAGTTAGTAGGAAGGTTGAGAGAAGAAAATTTGGAGCTGTTGCTGTTAGGGGAAGCTTAATCAAGAATTTGTTAGGAAAGAATAAAACGATTATCATGCAACAATGAAAACCCAAGTGAAATTAGATAAATTCTTAGTGGATCCAGTCAGTATGACTGTGTGACTTCTTCAGTGACATTCAGCAGCTGAGTGGCAGAGTGAAGACTGATGGGCCTGACTCTGCATGACCCCACTTTGAATTTTCGTGGCAAAGATAATGGAGTAGTTTGCCATTTTCTTCTCCCCCTCATTTTACAGATGAGAAAACTGAGGTAAACAGGGTTAAGTACTTAGGGTCACCTACCTAGTAAGAGTCTGAGGCCAGATTTGAATTAATGTAGATGAGTTTCCTGACTCCAGGCCCAGCAGTCTTCACTCTGCCACCTAGCTGATGACTTTAGGAGAATAATAAGCAGTGAAGTAACTGGGGGCATGATTTAGTGTATATTATTTTAGAGTGAGTGAGCCAGAGCAAGAAATGAAAAAAATTGTGATTAGAAATAGGAATTTCAGCATTCTAGATCATAGAGGTGGAACCTTAGTGGGTGTTTAAGATCAAGTTTATGATCATTACTATGTGTAGCTGAGGTACAATAAAGGTCATGAGAGATTATGGTAGAGCATGAGAATTGAGATAATGGTCATAATTTTTGAAAGCCAATACCTTTAAGTGCCTAATTTAATATAGCATAGCACAATAGTTACAAATATAATTGTTGCCATCTACTAACTTTTTATTTAATACACTAAGAAGAAAAGACGGGTACAAATAATTAAGACTAAGAATTGTAGCAAAAAGAAATGAATATTAAATTATACTTAACAAATGTGAGTTATATCTATATGCATTTTAGAAGCAAAATGCAAGGTTAAGAACATAATTGGACAGGGGTCAGGTTGCATAACTGGGAATTCCCTCTCTAAGATGAAAAGAAACTCTTTTTTAATCATTGTAAAATAATTGTAAAATTTTATGGAAAAAGTGAGATTTTGGGATTTGTTTCCATAAGCCATACTCAGATCCATCTTCTTTACTTTATAATTGTACCCTAATCATTTCAAAACCAAAAAGCTTTATATTAATTATGTATATTTAAAAGAATATTAAGGGGCGGCCAGGTAGCACAGCAAGTAAGAGCACCAGCTCCAGTGTTGGAATGACCTGGAGATTGAATCCTAGGCTCAGACATGTAGCACCCACCCAGAAACACCTGGCCATGTAACCTTGAGCACGTTACTTAACCCTAATTGCTTAGGGGCAGCCAGGTGGCTCATCGAGTAAGAGTAAGAGCACTGGCTTCAGTGACGGGATGACCTGGATCAAATCCGGGCTCAGATACTCAGCACCACACCCAGAAATAACTGGCTGTGTAACCTTGAGCAAGTTAGTTACGTAACCCTGATTGATTTAAAAAAAATATATATATATAGGTAGATATACATATATATATATAAATATGTACTATATTGATGATTTAATAGTGACCATCAGTAGCTTGGTGAAATTGTAAAAGGCCAATTCTTGCATTATCAAAAATTAAATGTTTAGGTTCCTTGTTTCTCCCTTTTTACTATTTCCTAACATTTGAACCCTCTACTGCTCATTAGTACCTATACTATAAGGTGAAAAATGATATTAAATTAAAATCAATTAATTTTCTTTTTAACATCTTGGTAAGAGTGTTGGTAAGAAAGCATATTAAAAGTTTTAAATTAGCAAATTGTATTATTTCACTTAGGTATATTGAATACACTCTGATAACCAAATGACTGAGAATCCAGAGAACTTCTGTTACAAGATTATTTTCTTACAGTCTATCTTAATTTTTTTTTTCAGGCTCTAAGTCCCATGGGCTTATGCTGATTCTTACAGTTGGTGTTAGGGCTTCAAAAAACAATTTTATTTTTAAAGACAGCTGGTAATAAAATATGTCAGTGCTGAATTAATTTTTTAGTTCATTAGGATCATAAAAATCAACTTTTTTCTTCTCAAAGAAAATAGTGCCTCACATTTACATAATGCTTTAACATTTTCAAAGAACTTTACATATCTCATTTGATCACTAAATGACATTAATTAGATTTTATATTCTTTGATTCAATGGATAACTGTATAATAACTTGTAGCTTGATACTGGCAAAAGAGTATAATATGAAGAGCTTCATTAGATGTGGCATAAGATTTTTTTTAATTAAATTTTTTTTCCAATTAGCAAAAATCTACTTTTTCTCCCTCCCTGCCCCCATTGAAAAAGAAAAGCAAAACTCCTATTATAAATATGTACAATCAAGCAAAACAGATGTCTCATTCCATACCTGAATCCTTCGCATATGTCATCATTAAGGTCCCAGAATTGTTCTTAGTCATTATGCTAATTGATATTCCTAAATCTTTCAAATTCTTTGACTATGCAACATTGTTGTCTTTATGTAACTTGTTCTGTTCATTTCATTTTGTATCAGTTCATACTTTTTTTCTCAGGTGTCTCTAAAACTATCCCCTTTATCCATTCTTACGGCATGATGGTATTACATGACATATGAATATACCGTAACTTGTTCACAATTGATAGGTTCATCAATTGATAGGTACCCTCTGTTTCCAATATTTTGCCATCACAAGAAAGAGACAAATATTTTTTGTTGCTCTTTTTTTTTTTTTGGAGGGAGGAAGGCAGGTCAGTTGGGGTTAAGTGACTTGCCCAAGGTCACACGGATAGTTTTGTGTTAAGTATCTGGGCCAGATTTGAACTCAGGTCCTCCTGACTCCAGGGCTGGTGCTTTATTACACCGTGCAACCTGGCGGCCCCCAGAGATAAATATTTTGTATGTCCTTATATTTTGTTTTTCTTAGGCCTAATCTCTCCCTTAATCTACCCTCTACTATCCTTTTATACCCTTTTCTGCCTTTTTCCTCCTGTTTTCCTTTTGAATGAAATACATTTCTGTATCCAACTCTGTGTGGCATAAATATGAAAATATTTACAATGTTAAAAGAAAAGTTCTATAAGTTGGCACCAGTTATTTTACAAGCATTCCGCTGAGACTCAGAGTTACAAGATCAAAGGACTTTGAGATAGAAGGATCTTAATCTAACTCCCTCATTTTATGGATGAGGTCACTAAGGCATAATAAGAGAAATAACTCATATTGGCATCATTTTGCATCCCAATATGTGAAATTATTTTTCCTGTCTTTCCTCTCTTTTTCTCCCCTACATAGTCCTCTCTTCACCCTTTTCCATTTTTCTTCCAATGAACATCTTGGGACATAACAGAACTATTCTCAGCCTTTCTGTCAAACTAGCCTACTACCCTATGGCTTCTAATGATAATAGGGTTCAGAGGGAAGCATTATCTCCCAATATTATCATATAAGCAATTTGTCCTTATTTAGCCTCTTATGATTGTTTTTTGACGTTTACCTTTTTTTGTTCTCTTGACTCCTGTATTGGTACTTTCCATTTTCCACGTAGGTGCAGTCTTGGAAATCCTTTATTTCATTAAAAGCCCGTTTCCTGTTTGATTATATTCAGTTTTGCATCTTAAATTACTTTTGGTTATAAGTCTATATCCCTTGCCTTTTGGAATGGCATACTAGTAGCTCTCCATTCCTTTATAGTGGTGACTGCCAAATCATGTGTTATCCTGACTGTGGCTCCTGGATACTTGAATTTCTGCCTGCCCAGAGTATTTTTTTCTTTGACTGGAAACTCTAGATTTTGCCTAAAATGTTCCTGGGAGTTTTAATTTTGAAGTTTCTTTTAGAATGCTTTTATTTTCACTTTACCTTCTGGTTTTAAGAGGCTTGTGTAGTTCTGTGATTTCTTGAAATATGATATCTAGGCTCTTTCTTTTTCAATCATGGTTTTTAGGTAGTCCAATGAAACTTAAATTTTCTCTCCTTGGTCTGTTTTCCAAGTCACTTATTTCTGACTTTTTAGCTTTTTGTTAAGGTAGGACTCTGTCTCCAGAGTGGATGGCAAACTGTCCCAAGCTTCAGGGGTTTTGTGCAGCTGTTTTCACTGATACTTCTAGGGACCCGTAAATTTTCAGCTCTTCCAAGGTGGTATGATCAAAGGAAAGGTGTTTACTTCTCTCCCAGCCTTTGCTGTGGTCTGTGAGTGACCCTAAGCACTCTTTTCTGTGTTTGGAACTATGGAGAAGATTCCCTCTCTGCTTCTGCCACCCCAGTGCTTCTCCTTGCTCCAGGACTGCAACACAGATCTAGGCACGGGCAAAGCAAGAGAATCCTGCCTCAGTGTCTGCAAAGAGATCCGTGCAATCCCTGTCTGATCAGTTGCTCAATCCCCCCACTATCTGTGGGCCCAGAGCTCCAGAAGCTGCCACTGTTGCAGCTGGGGCCAGACTGCTCACCCAGGTCCAACAGACATTTCCTACTCACCTAAGTTGTCTTTGACTTTTGTGGGTTGAGAAATCTGGAAACCATCACAGCTGTCAGTGATTCAGCCCCCTGAGTCCTGCAGGCTCTGGCCCATCTGTTCTGGTGTGGCCCATACTAGACTGCTTTTCTCTCAAGACAGGTACAACAGAGCTTTCCTGTCTACCTTCCAGGTTGTCTTGGGCTTGGAATTTGTTTTGCTCTGTCATTTTGTGGGTTCTTCTACTCTAGAATTTGTTGAGAGTAATTTTTTATGGTTATTTGGAGGGGTTTGGTAGAGTAAATTTATGGGAGTAAATCCTTGCTTTTACTCTGCCATCTTGGCTCTGCCCCTCCCACTTGTTTCTGAATTGAAGTACTTTGTTTTCTTTATAATAATATCAATAAATATTTGTGGAATAAGGAATAATAGAATGATTTATGTAGATCACATCCTAAAGAAGCTTATGGTCTGGTAGGGGAATTAAGACATTTACACAAGCATATGTACACAAGAATGTGAAAATGCAATGGTAAACTTAAAAAATTCTAATACAGTTCAATTAACAAATAATTATTTAATACTTATTATATACTTTGGAGGGGAAAAAAGTATTTTTAGTAAGTTTACATCATCCCTGCCGACCATTACAAATCCCTAACTTCCCACAGCATGTCTCACATTAAATCTCTACTAATAATATTGCTTTCTTTTCTTCAGTGACTCTAGTGGATAAGAGACCTGAAGATATGGCCACTCTGGGTTCCTTCCATTCCAGAAGTCTTCCCTAGTTAGGCCGTGGCCTACAGAAGAAACTTAGACTAAAAGCTTTTCTTAAATTACAAATAATATAATCAAGATATTTACTATACCAGCTTTAAAGTGTGATGGTATTTTAGAAGTTTGCTAGAAGCAACAGGCATTTTGTTTCCTTGGCAGAAAAGATAGGATTCGTTGCTAGAAAGTTGCCACTACCTTCTGCATACATAATTTCACTTGTAAGAATAACTGAATGTATTTTCATATTAATTCTAAACCAGAGTATTAGTAGCCATACAGTATAATTAGAATGTGCTTTAGCTCATGGAAGTTAATTATAAGAGTTAATTTTTAATTTCATTTGTGCCACTTACTGCCAATATGAGCTTTGGAAAGTTATTTCTGTTTTTGTGCCTTAGTGACCTTATCCATAAAATGAAGGGATTAGATTAAGATCCTTCAATCTCAAAGTCCTTTGATGTTGTAACTCTGAGTCTCAGCAGAATGCTTGTAAAATAACTGGTGCCAACTTACAGAACTTTTCTTTTAACATTGTAAACATTTTCATATTTATGCCAGTGCCCATAATGTATATACTTGAATGAATCTGTGATCTTATCATTGTTTGTATTCTTACTAACTACATAATGCAAACAATTCTCATTTTCTCATCCTGTGCAGGTCTTAGCCCTGTCCTCCCATAAATCCTCTACAAAAGGTCACTCATCCTGGTTACCTTCTTCTGGTTCTTTTTTCATTCTTCCCCTGCCCCTCAAGCTTTTGTTTCGTTGATGATCTGTTCACCCATTCCTCACAACTGTAGAATAGTAGAAGCCCTGGCAAAATAAGTCAACATATTGGCTAGGTCAGAAAATATATGTCTCATTCTGTACCTTTAGCCCATCATTTCTGCCAAGACAAGGGAAGCATTAGCTTTATGAAGTAGTAACTGGTCATTTCATTGTTTAAAATTCTTAAGTCTTTCAAAGATATGTTTTCTTTTATATAATTGGAGTCATTATATAAATTTTTTTCCTAGTTCCGTTAATTTCACTTGTATCAGTTCATATAATTCTTCCACATTTCTTTGAGTCTTTCCTTTTATGTCATTTTTTTTTTTGATGAAATGCTATTCTACTACATTTGAATATCATAATTTTTTCAGTTATTCCCCACTTGATGGCTACCTCTGGTAATCATATAACTGTTTTAAGGGAACACCACTTCTGTTCACTGGTGAATGTTTAGCAACTAGTTAATCCCCACCAGCCATACAGATCCTAGCCTAACCATGCCTTCCCATCCAATATAAGTCTTGTCCTTTTCCTCCCATAAATATGCCACAGGGGGTCCACCCAACATGTTGGAAACCTTCCTCACTTTCTTATGATACATCTTCCCAATGACATCTTTTTTTCAGAGTTACTCTTTGGTTATGTGTTAATGCTTGCTTACATCTTCCACGTGCTTTGCCATTGCCTTCTGTAGTGAACTAATTTTTTTTCTTCTAAGACTTATATTGCTATCCTTTAGCATACCAGAAGAATTTTGATATTAAAGAAATGGACCTTTGTTCTCATGGGAAACATGGGGTTATAAAAGAAACTTTGTAATTTATTGAAGGCGGTCCTTCTCACTCTCCTCCCATTAAACTCTGGGCTTGGTGTGTTATCCATTTGTACCATCTCTCCAGAATCTACACACTAAGTGAACTCTAAATTGTCCATTCAAATGCATGTAATAATCTGGGCCTGTATACATTCTTTATCCACTTGTTCTTTTTAATGTGGATGATGAAACCAAATTCTATTAGGTGTTTACAAATCTTTTCCAGAATGTTTTAGGAATTAATATAGCCAGTACCATGTCATTTAGAAATGGTAGTGTCTGAGAGCCTTCACTGTTTACAGAAAATCCTTTTCCAACTTGGCTTGCATGCCCTGTTTTATGCCCTCAAGTACAGAAAACCTTAAAATCTTTACATAAAGAAGATTAAGTTGCAGGAATGAGCGGTATGGTTTAGAGAAGGAATCTCTTACCACTAGGAAACTGGATCGGTCAGTAGTTGTTGCAAATGTGACTCCATTCAAGGTGCTAATACGGACCTTTATTTTATTAGTATGATATGAAATTGAAAATAGGAAGTAGAAATACAAGATTTTGCAGCTGATTAAATGTGGGAGAAAAAAAAAACCAAAAATGAAAGATTTTGATTATACAAATGGTGATGCTAGTGAGAAGGAAGTCAGAAGGTGGAACATTTTTAGCTGAAAAAAAGAGTATGTTTGGTTTTAGAATATTGAATTTCAGGTGCTTATATAGAACATACAGTTGAGATGTTGGCATGGTGGGTCAAGCTCAGAAGAGAGATTAGAGTTGGGACAGAAGAGATATTCATCATGTTACCCATATTCTGTTTTTTTGGCAGCTAAAAAGATAATCTTTTGAATCATTCAGAATTTTTTTGCAGTTTAAATCTTTATGTTGTAAGGGCTAAGCTATCGCTTAATGTGAGCATAATTATCCTTTACTACTTGCTAAAATGCATTGTCACTGGCTGTAATTTTTTAGGTTTGTATGTCAAAAACAGTCAGTTAACAGTCTTCCTGCTATGTTGAGTGACTGGTTGCATAAATGAGTGTATTCTATCCCAGGCACTGCATATGTTGGATCATAGTAATGGATGAACTTGAGAGCAAGTTAGACTTGGGTTCATCTCCCACCTCAGACACTTAATGGCTCTGTGAACCTACACCAGTCTTTAATATCTGAAGCTGAGTTTCCTTTCCACCCCTGATGAAAAGGATAATAATTAGCACCTTCTTCAAGAAGGTTGTGAGGATCACATGATTTTAAAGCATTTCTGCAAACCTAAAGCACTATAAAAATATAAGCTTATACTGAGTTTAGTTTACAAAACTTTTTCTCTTTTTTTTTAGGTACAAGAATTGTTTATTAGTGATTATGGGGAGGTTTTCAATGTCCAATTGCCTGGTGGTGAAGAAAGAACACAATTTTTTGAGGATTTGATTCTGAATCAAGCTGCTAAGCCTCCTGCATCCAGAAAAAAGGCAGGTTAGTGTCTACCCTATAATTTAGTTAAGTATGGAGAATTTCTGGATATGGACAGCTGGTATAGTGATTGGACCTCGAGTATATGAAGATTAGTTGAAAGAGCTAAAGTTATTTGTTGTGTCCCATTCATTATCTCTTAGCTCTTATAACACCATTATTTCATGTCAGCATAGTTTCCCCAGAAATATTTCCTTAACCACGTACTTTTTAGGTAAAATTAACAGCATTTTTATCCCATATTGTATTGAAACTGTGACTGTATACCTCTTGTTACACATAAGTTTCTGGTTCCTGGTTTATGATTTAATATTAGGAGGTGAACAGCAAAGGTTGTTTTCTAAAATATTTGGTTTATTTTAAGTTTTACAGGCACTGGAGGTCCTACCAGTAGCTCCACCACCTGAGCCAAAACCCTTGACGGCAGAGGAAGTAAAACGGCTTGAAGAGCAAGAAGAGGATACATTCCGTGAACTTAGAATTTTCCTAAGAAATGTTACTCATAGACTCGCTATTGACAAGCGCTTCAGAGTATTTACCAAGCCAGTTGATCCTGATGAGGTATCTTAGTTTTAGTTAAACAGATAAATCCTCTTAGAAATCTAGACATGCTACCTCATACATTTTGTATAGTGGACCTGACCATGAGCTTATGCAATATAAAGCTGTCTGGCTATATATTTTGAGGGTATTTCTTTCAAAGGTATAAAAAATAATCATGTCCTTTTATCTTTTTTATTTTCTGATCCAAAGTCACACTTCAGTGGCTCATGGATCCAAGGTAATGCTGTTTTTTCAAAGTCTGTGCCATAAGATTTCAAATTCTTGGCATAGAATACATGAAGCTGGAAAATATCCACATACAGGCCCAGTAATAAGAACTTTTTATCTAAGAATCAGCCTAGATAAATTTAGTTAAGCTTAAAACCAAAGGGGTCAAGGTTTTATCCACTCCAGTGAAATTGTGGGTCCTTGGAGTTTTAGAATATGTTTAAATCCAATAACTACATTCATAATTTCTCAGGTCACCTGTCTGAATTTGACAGTAGGTACTTAGTTGGACAGAGTGAAAATATGGTAATAGTTTGAGAAAACTTTAATTTGATATGTCGGTATGCAACTTAATATCTTATTCCAGGTAGTGTTTGATATACAAAAGGAAATGAGATGAGAATTCTGACTTCATTGAACTTAGTAGTTCAAGAAAGAATTTATTTTTAAATAATTCTTCAACAATTAGATGCTAATTTAGAATTCTTCAGATATAGCATTGAGAAATGAGCAGTCTTTGGATTATGCAAAATGGAGGAAGGACATTTCGTAGGGGAGAAGCAACGCAGACCAAAGCCCATACACAGGAAAAAACACTGTTTGAAAATGACAATAAGGAAAATAGTCTGACAAAAGCAGAACATTCTTAGGGGAAGTTGAAAATCAATTTGGATAGGTAACTCATTTAAATGTAGATTTTATTCATATAGCTAGCTTAAGGTAAAATAGCTTCTACTCAGTGGTGAATTTATTAGAGGTGTTGTTTCACTTGTAGGTTCCTGACTATGTCACTGTAATAAAGCAGCCAATGGACCTATCACTAGTTATCAGTAAGATTGATCTACATAAATATCTGACCGTGAAGGACTACCTGAGAGATATTGATCTCATCTGTAGTAATGCCTTAGAGTACAACCCTGACAGAGATCCTGGAGGTGAGTGTTTTTCCCCTTAAAAATAGTTGAGGATAGAGAAGACAACATTTGTGACTGTGTGCTATTTGAATTTTTATTTTTATTCGTTGGTGAACATTTAAAATGGGAATATTTTAATTCAGCTCAACATTTATTAAGCATTTAACTGTGTTTAAGGCATTTTGGAAAACAAGTGAATCTTATTGCCCTCCAGGTGTTTATATTCCACTGAGAGCATTCAACATAGGTGAAAAAAAATAATCCATTTAAGGAGTAAAAATACACTTAAGAAAATTTTGTGGAGGAAGAGAACATTTGAGCTAAGATTTGATTGAAAATAAGAATTCAGAGAGACAGAGTAAAAGAGGGATCCTGTATTCTAAGCATTGGAGACTGCCGGGAGAGTACCCAGAAGCAGGAGATGGGATGACTAATTCAAGTGATATTTTGTAGTTCCATTTGAGAGAGTAATATGAAATAAAGGCAGAAGACTTTTAAATATCGGGCTGAGGAGTTTGCATTTTATCCTAGAGCTATTAGTAGACTACTGAACCATTTTTGAGCAAGAGAACGACAAAATCTCTGCCTTACAGTTATTTTGGCAGCTTTGTAGAGGATTCATTTCAGAGGGAAAGGATAAAGCAGAGAGATAATTGGAAGTCTGTTACAATAGTCCAAGTGAGAACTGATAAAAACCCTGAATTAAAATGGTACAGGGAGGAGGACAGAAACGTGTTAAAAGTTACAGTAACAAGACCTGGCATCTGATTGGTACCTAGTGCGAGGGATAAGAAAGACGTACAGGATGACTCTGAGCTTCCTGAACCTGCCTGGATGAGATGGTTAGGTAAGTGGAGAGGAGATTCAGGGAGAAGGGGAGTAGGTAAATGCAGAATTAAGAGGTGTTGAAGGGAAATGGGAAAGGAAGCTGATTTTGTGTAACTCTAGGGATAGATTCAAGCTTCATAGATAGACCTCCGTCATTTCTGTAAAGATAATTGTCAGCTGATTGAGTCAAGGAACATTTAGAGAGAAGGAAGTGACATTGGCACTTCACTGATGGAAATATTGATGATGATCTGGTCAGAGGAACTAAAGAAAGCATGGCCAGTCAGATAGTAGGAGAGCCAGAACCAGAAGAGCTTTGTCAAAATATGAGCCAAGGGACGAAAGAATATTTAGAATATCTAGGGAGGCTGTTGTAGACAACAGTGAGGGGGGAAAGTCGCAAAAAAGATCAAAAGGATGAAGATTGATCAAAGTCTGGAGTTTAACAGTTAAAAGATGATTAGTGATAAGAGCAGCTAGGTGACTTAGTGAATAGAGCACCGGCCCTGGAGACAGGAGTACCTGAGTTCAAATCACACTAGCTGTGTGACCTTGGACAATTCACTTAACCCAGTTGCCCTGCCTTCCCCCCTCCAAAAAAAAAAAAAGATGATTAGTAATGTTTGAGAGAAGTTTCAGTAGATAGGGCTCAAAAGTCAGATGTCGAGGGGTTGAGAAGTGAGTAGGGGGTAAGAAAGCAGCTATTTGTAGACTCTGCTAGAGTTTGGTGGTAAAGGGAGAAGGGCGAGGTGGTAATAGCTTGAAGCAGTGTCACTTGTCACATCAAAGTTTAAAGACAGGAAACCTGAGTATGTGTCTGTCCAGCAGGGGAAAAGATGCTAGAATGAGAATATTCAGGAGGAGGAGATGAATAGGGCTAACTCCCAGAAGAGACTAGAAAGGGATGATGGGAATAAAAGGCTTATATATGAGTTGTGGCAAGAAAGAGAACTGGCTTGCTCTTAGAGATTGAAGCAAAGGTTTTGAGGATGAATTAAGACGAAGAAGGGTTTTCAGGTCTGGAGTAGAGGAAATGAGGAAGCTCAGACGTATGGTTTCTTTTTTGGTGAAGTTATCTACTAAGATGGGATAGGAATGGCCTTAGAGAATTGAGGGAAAGATTTGAAAAACCTACTATAGGAAGTAGTGATAGGGAAAGAAAAGGATTGTTTTTCTGAATCCGGTTGAAATTAAATAGCATAAATTTATAGTGAACCCATTCAGCATGGCTTCCTCATAGAGGTATTAAGGGGTCTTAAAGTTGGGGGGCATCTACCCCAAGCATGTGAAGACTTCCCCTGGTGGAATGGGCAAATGAAAACAGTTTGTTCCAATGGCCATGAAAGTGGCTAAAGTAGACACTGTGGAGGGCTTAGAGCTTGGTTAGACATCAGAGATGTCAAAGTCATCCACTGCATCCTAAGCCTTCGTCAGTCATCTTGACTTTGTCTTGCCACCGGAATCTGGAAGAGAGTGCAGCCAACAATTTGCAACTCTGTCCCACTTAATCCAATTTATACATGAATCAAAAGATATCACCCATACCATCTTACCATTTTTGCCCATGCCAAAGTCCTGTGATGACAGGCAGGTGACAAAGTAGCAGGTATGGATACTCTGGGAACTGTGGTCACAACCTTGCACACAGGCAGCCCAGGCCATTGACTGATTTTCTCACTGTATTGAAGCACAGTAGGATTAGGCAGCCCTCTGGGTATCCGAAAAGCAAAGGAGGCTAGTAAAGGTGCCCTAAAAATTATCTGCCTTACCCAGTCCTTACCTGCTTACTGCAGCAGGTGTGGATCCCACCATGTAGTTAAAAATAAAAAAATTGTATAAAAGCTTGTACAAAGATGATTCCTCCTCACCATCAGTATATGGAATGTGCACACACTTAGGGATGACCAAAAAATCCAATAGATCTGAAAGATGAACAGCCCTTGTTTTGAGAGAACTCAGCAAGTACTACATTCGAACAGCAGTCCTGAGTGAAACAAGGTTGACAGAAGTTCAGCTTACTGAAGTCAGAGCTGGACCCATGTTTTTCTGGTGTGATCACTGAGATGAAGCTGCTGTAAGCTAGTCAACAAGTTTACATGCCTACCAAACGAAGAGAATAACACTCTTGATAATGTGATTGCCACTTTCAGGAGAGTGCCACAACACCATCATCAGTGTGTATGCTCCCTCTATAATGAACTCTGTTGAGGTCAAAGAAAAATTGTATGATGACGTGGAGACCATTTCGAAAGAGGACAAACATAATTCTGAGTGACTTTAGTGCAAGAATAGGCACAGACTGCAAGACATAACAAGGGAGTCTTTGGGAGGAATGGAATCAGTAACAGCAATGGTCACTACGGAAGACTTGTGCATCTCATGACCTCATTGCTAACACTGTCTTTTGTTTACCTAAATTCAATAAAACTTTGTGAATGCACCCTCACATCAAACATTGGCATTAAATAGTCTGTCATTTATAAGAAGTGACGAAAGCAATGTGTGGCCCAGAGTGCTAGACCAATCATAGACTTATCCTCTCTGTTTCTAAATGTTTCCATTCAGCAAAAGCTCCAGCTCCAAGGCAAGATGACTTCCAGAAGATTTAATGTCAACAGATTAGATTGCTTCTCTGAGTGGGAATAGTTTGTTACTAACTTGGAGGGAAAAGCTGTACCAACACATGGCAGCAGTGGAGAGAAAAGAAGTATACAGCTTTCAGAGATTCAGTGTACAGCACTGCATTTACTCATCTGGGTCAGAAAACTGGCAAACATCACAACTGGTTTGACAAAAATGATAGGGAAATTGAGAATCTACTAAATGAAAAATGCCATCAAAAGTAAAATACAAGCAAAGCTCAGAGAGATTCAGGATTCTTGACTCAGTAAGAAGGTGGATGAAATTCAGTTTTACCCTGATAATAATAATCTAAAGGGCTTATTATGTACTAAAGGCTATGTGTGAGCCCAAGACTTATAGTGCTTCTTAACTACTCAATGCTGATGTGACCACATTGATTAGTAAGGACATGATCCTGGAGAGATGGGCTAAATATTTCCATGGTATTCTCAACAGACTGTCATCTCAGGTGGAAGTCAATCCCCCTCTTGACTGAATTTCCATCTGAAGAAGAGTTTTTGAATGCCATTAGACTCCTCTCATGTGACAAAGTGCCTAGTACTGATTCTATTCCAGCCAAGATTTACAAGGCAAGGGGATCTGCTGCTCATTCAAAAGCTGACTGAAATTTTATAGGCTATATGGCAAGAGGAGGTATCCCCAAAGATTTCAAAGTTGTTTCCATTGTCATCTCTCTAAAGAAAAAGGAAATGTGTTGTCCTTTGACAATCACAAGGGGTTCTATCTCTCTTAGTCGTTGCTGGCACAGTTCTTGCCAGAGACCTTAAGAGGCTTACCTTTCCCTAGAAGATGGTCATCTACCTAAGAGCCAATGTGGCTTCAGAAAAGGATGGGGGAATGATCAATATGGTGTTTGCTGCTCAGTAACTCCAGGAGAAATGGCTAGGTGCAGAACAGAGGTCTGTACACAATGTTTGTCAACCTGACCAAGGCTTTTGATATTGTCAGTTGTGAGGGCTTAGGGAAAATTATGGGGAAATTCATCAGTTTCATGATAGCAGGCTTGCCCAAGTTCTGGATAATGCATGATACTCTTGTGGTTCCCGGTCTTCAATGGTGTGAAGCAAAGCTTGCTCCCATCCCTTTTAGGATGATATTTTCAACAGTGTTGTCAGATGCCTTCAGTGAGGAAGAACACAGCATCAAGGTCAACTACCACACTGATGGTAAATTATTTAACCTGAAAAGGCCACAAGCTAAGACTAAAGTGGAGAGATAGTTGATGCATGATTTTTTATTCACAGATGATTATACACTCAGTCCAACCTCTGAAGCCAAGCTGCAGTGAAAAATTCTCTGTTGCTTGTGCTAATTTTGGCCTAACAATTAACACCAAGAAAAAACAGGTGCTCCACCAGCCAGTATCACACCATCCATATGTGGAACTGTTGGTTACAGCAAATGGAGAAGTTTTGAGTACTGTGGATAAGTTTACTTACCTTGGCGCAGTGTATTTTCCGTGGATGTACACATTAATAATGAGGTTGATGCATGCATTGCCAGAGCTAGCTCATTGTTCAGGAAACTCTGAAGGAAAATATGGGAGAGAAGAGGTTTTAGACTGCCTACCAAATTGACAGTCTCCAGACCTGTTGTCCTGACCTCACTGTTGAATGCCTGTGGAACCTGGTTCCATGCCAGAAAACTAAATTACTTCCATTTGAATTGTATTAGGAAGATTCTGAAGATCACTTGGCAAGATAAGATATTCTTTCTTGAGCTAAACTGCCCAGCATTCAAATTCTGCTTCAGAGAGCACAACTCTGATGGGCTGGCCACTTTGTTCAAATGCCAAATATACATTTGCCAAAAAGACTATTTTATGGAAAACTGACACAAGGAAGGTGCTCATATGGTGGTCAGAAGAAGCAATACAAAGGCATTCTCAAGGTCTTTATGAAAAACTTTGGCAATTGCATGACACAGGAGACACTGGCAAAGGACCACTGAGTATGGTACACCCACATCAAAGAAGGTGCCGTGTTTTATGAGTGATTATATTGGCTCAAAAGAAACATGAGATGCACAAATTTAGAGATCCCCAAATATTCATATGGACTGTTTGTACTCAACCTGTGGTAGAACTTTCTGAGCTCTTATTGATCTAATCAGCCACATTTGGACACTGTACCGGTGATGACATTTTAGTCCTCTTCAAGAATGAAGAACAACCAGTCTATTTCACAATTCAGGAGAAGTCAGATTCTGATGGTGACCCATAGTTCAGGTTAGGGCAACACACAGTGGAATAATTCAGGAATACAATACATTGTATGTACATGGTTCATCTGTTTAAATCTAGAGTCGAAACTGAAATGAATAAAATGAAGCCAGAGTAGACCTGGCCATGTCCTGAACTGGAAGAATAAAATAAAAGGAACTGATTCAGGGGACCTGAGGCAGAAGAGATATATGGACAGGAGAAAATTATAAAGAGGAATTTCAGGATTCAAGATCATGGAGATTATAGATACAATTTAGTTCTCCTACCCCCTCTCTATATACATACACATGCTTTATATTTCACTTGGTTTTTTTCTTTCTTTGATTTTTGGTGGAGTTGAATCTTTGGTCATTCAATTTTGCCATTGAAATATTTCAATAGAGGGGAAATGATGATAGAGTAGATTTAAAGAAGTCAGTATTTTCATGGAAAAAGGTGGAAATTTAGATGAGAAATTTCATCATTCTAAAATTTTATTGACAGGGGTGGCCAGGTAGCACAACGAGTAAGAGCACCGGCTCCAGTGTTAGAATGACCTGGAGATCGAATCCCGGGCCCAGACACTTAGCACCCACCCAGAAACACCTGGCCGTGTAACCTTGAGCAAGTTACTTAACCCCAATTGCTTTAAAAAAAAAATTTTATTGACAAAAATAATTTTAAAGTTGTCCTTTTTACCCCATGACACAGCCAGGGTTAAAAATCTATAAATTAAGTAATGTTGAGAAATAAATCATAATCCACATAGAATTTGGTCTTGGTGAATAATAAAAAGTAAAGTAGTATTAAGTTTTATCTTGACTTTTCAGATCGACTTATCAGACACAGAGCCTGTACTCTAAGAGATACTGCTTATGCCATAATTAAAGAAGAACTTGATGAAGATTTTGAACAACTTTGTGAAGAAATTCAGGAGTCTCGAAAAAAGAGAGGTAAAAATTTTATATCAGAAAAGTGCGTTGAGGTTTTAGTTAGCTTTCTAGTGCCCAAGATACTTATTTCTTTCTTTTTTCTCAATTAGGTTGCAGCTCTTCCAAATATGCACCATCTTACTATCATGTAATGCCAAAGCAGAGCACAGCTTCTGTTGATGGTAAAAGATCAGACCCAGAACAGAGTGAAAAGCTGAAGGTGCTCAATGCCCCTATAGCCTGTAGTACCCCTTCACTATACACTGGTAAATACTCTTGGATTTTTTTCCCTTTTTGTCTTTTTTTTTTAACATCCTAAAACAAATATGCAATTCAAGATGTTTTAAAATACAAGACATAAATCAGAAGCAACAATTAAAGGAGAATATTTGTAAGTGTTCAATAAATACTTGCTGAATTTAAATGGAGAATAATGGCCTTATAGTATCTCTTTCCCCTATAGATGGTGTATATAAGAACACCAGCTGATCTGTACTTGAATTCAAGAAAATGTAGTTCCTACTCTTAAATTACTCAAGGCCAGTAGTAGATGTTGATATATATACAATATAAATCAGAGTAACAACTGCATAAAAGAAGTTGAATAAATTAACAAAAGAGATTGAAGGTAGAAGGATTATTTCTAGCTGGGGAGATCAGGGAAGGTGGTTCCCAATCAGTTAGGGAATCAACACTTATTAAACACCTACTATGTACACTGTGGATACAAAAAGAGGAAAAAGACAAACCCCCAAGGAGCTAACAATCTAATAGGGAAGACAGCAAACAGATATGTACAAATCAGCTATATACAAGATAGGAAATAAATAAGAGGGAATGCTAAGAGAAGTTAGGAAAGTAGGAGGTGAGATTTTAATTAAGACTTAAAAGGAAGTCAGGAAAGCTGGGAGGCAGAGATGAGGAAGGAAAGCGCTCTTGGCATAGGGGACAGCCAGAGAAAATGCCCAGAAGTATCTTGTTTGTGGAACAGCCAGAAAGCCAGTTTCACTGAATTGAAGAGTACATGTTGGGAAGTAAAGTGTATTAAGACTGGAAAAATAGGAGATCTGGATTGTGAAGAGCTTTGAATGCCAAATAGGATTTCATATTTGATCATGGAAGTAATAGGGAGCCACTGGAGTTTGAGTTCAGGAAGGTGACATGATCAGACCTGAGATTACAACAGGTCAGAATGTGAAGGTACAGGACACAGGGGACAATATTTTCAAAAGCACAGAGGAGACACTGAACACAAAGTCAAGTCAAGGAGTAAAGTACTCCAATTTGTCCTAAGCAGAGGTTCTTAACCTTTTTAGTATCATGGACGAACCCCCTACCCCTTGTCCATTTGGTAAATCCTGTAGACTCACAATAATGTTTTAAAATGTGTAAAACATAGAATTACAAAGGAAACCGATTTTACTGAAAAATAGTTATCAAATTGCATTAAAAAAAAAGTTCAAGGACTTTAGGTTAAGAATCTTTCGTCTAAGATCAGAGTGCAGAGAAGAGAAGTAGCATGAAGCAAGGGAAAGGTGTCAGCTCATATGGTAGACAGCCTTAAATGCCAGGCCAGTAAAGAGTTTATGTTTGATTCAGTATGCTATTGGGAACTTGAGAGTGGTTATGTAGATTTGGAGTGATAGGACCTTGATTTTTAATTCTGGTTTTCCCATTCTTTGGACAAGTCATTTAATGTCTCTTGTCTCCGTTTCCTAAGCTTTAAAATAAGATGGCCTCCAAGGTCAATTTTAGCTCTATTCTAATCCTGTGATGAGAATGGTCAATTACTTGGGCATCAGTATTAAAGATGGCTCAAAGAAGGCAGGGGTTAGCCACAGAGAGACTTTGCTCAGCCCTTTGTGCCATTTGAGAAACATTCTCTAGGTTATCTGCGTCCCAGACAGACATACAACACTTGAAGATGTACAAAAGTGAAGTGTACAGAAGTGAAGATGTACAAAAGGCCATTACAGACAGTGACGTTTATACTTTACATATGTTGGGTTGGAGCTTCCAGCCCAGTAATAAGGTTATTGTATTTAGGAAAAGGTGAAAGCATATTACTGTAGGTTAATTTATAAATTCAAAAACCCCTGGATAACTATGATAGAACATAAAAAAGAGCTATCCTGATATTTAAAAGTTGCCTTCCCTAAACACAATACCGTGTTTCCCCGATAATAAGACCTATCCCGAAAATAAGCCCTCCCCTTACTGTGTAAGATTCCTCTAAAATAAGCCCTCCCCCGAAAATAAGCCCTATTGAGATTGCTACTGTAGTGAAGGTGATCCCCTGCGCTACACGCTACATTACGGTACCCTCTGTATGCACCTTTCTCCCCCCCCCCGGGTTGAAACGCACGCCGCGCTCCGAGCTGCATCCAATCAGAGCTGCAGCAGTGAGTGCGTCATCCTGTTCTTCCCCAGTGATTTGCTTGCTGGTACATTTTTTTGTTCACATTTACCTGTTTATTAAAATTGCTGTCAATGTTCATTAAAATAAGCCCTCCCATGAAAATAAGCCCTCTGGTGTTTTTCTGTCCAAAAAAATTTAATAAGACAGTGTCTTATTATCGGGGAAACACGGTAGTCACTTGGAACTTTGTCAAGTAACTTGATTTCTGAGATTTCCACAATAGCTTGCCTCAGTCATTCCTTCCCAGCAAAATGCTAATAGCTGCTGTTTTAGATGTTTTCCTCTTGTCAAGTTGAACTGATGAATTTTCAGATTGAATCACAATGATGTGTAATTGCCTACCTTGACCAAACCATTTAGTTGGATACTTGTTAGAAGTTGTTGCCTGAAGCAGCCAGAGATGAGTGATATGGTAGGAATGGGGGCTAGAGGCAAAAGGAGTGAGAGTGATGGGTTCACAGTAAGCAGGAAGAAGTGGGGCTACTGGGTGGAGCAGGAGATTTATCAGCTTTGGGGCCATTCCATTTGGAAATAAGTCATATACTAAGTTAAAGTTCTTTCGTGCTATTAAATATTGTGGGTGGGAAAGGTTTGGTTTGATTTTGATTCTTGGACAGGAACTGTGATTTTATTTGTATAAGGAGCTCCCAGTGAGGAATTTCCTCCACCAAAGCAAATGAGTACCTTCTATGCCACTTATATTCTTAGAGTTGTCTGGGGCACCAACTTGCATTGTATCACACAAGAGGACTAGAATACATGTACTCCTGACTTCAAGGCTAGCTTTTTATCAGCTATATCATGTTACCTTTCATTAAATGTTTAGTATTTACATTTATAATTGTGAACCCTACGTAGTGATATCTTTCTATTATTACATTGTTAAAATTCTATTTGTAAAGTGGCCAAGAGCTTTCTTTACTCCTAGTTTTGACATGGGAAGAAGTGGATGAGACAGTCTAGAGTTGGAGGAAAATGGTTGATATTTGCCAGTGGCTTTGTTTTAATGCCCATTTTTGTCTTTGTTAGCTCCATCTAAGAAAAAGATTCGAAGAAAGAGTAAGTGGTACTTTGGCACCATAAAAAAAAGAAGGAAGATTTCTCAAACCAAAGAAGATAGCAAAAATACAGAAGATGACAAAAATGAGAGTGATGGAGATCAAGAAAATCATGATACTAGTATAGATCATAATGAGGCTGAAGTCACAGGAGAGTCTTCAGTGGAAGAAAATGAAAAGCAGCAAAATGGTTCTGAAAGTAAAATTGAAGTGGAAAATAAAAATATTTGTGTTACTTGTGATACTATTGTGAATGAACCTGAAAAGGAAACTAAGAAGACTACAATAAATACAGAATGGAGAAAAGACAGGATAATTTGCAATGGAGAAGTTACTAACTCTCAAATTACAGAATGTTCTGAAGATGTTGAGGCAAAGGGTAAGTAGTCTTCCATTTAAGCATTTTTAAATTATGAAAATTAAAAAACTAATGACATGGGGGCAGCTAGGTGGTGCAGTGAATAAAGCACCAGCCCTGGAGTCAGTAGGACCTGATTGAAATCTGGCCTCAGACACTTAACGCTAGCCATGTGACCTTGGGCAAGTCACTTAACCCCAATTGCCCTGCCTTCCCCCCTCCAAAAAAAAAAACAAAAAATGAGATGTATAGTGAAAAGAAAAATAATTAGCAGACAATTTCACTTATATGCACCAAATAATCTGATAAATTTATAAATAAAGTTAATGGCATAATAGAAAAAGGATTTTAAAATATGTGTTCCCCAGATCTATCAGTTCAGTAACTCTATTAGAAGTTGTTATTCAGTCATTTCAGTTATGTCCAACTCTTCATGGCTGCATGGACTTCTGTCCATGGGGATTTCTTGGCAAAAATACTGGAGTGATTTGCCATTTCCTTAAGGCTCTAGTGCCAAAGAGAAGTTCAATTCCTTTCCTAAGGCCAGACTTGAACTCATGAAAATATGTCTTCCTGATTCCAAGTCCAGTGCTATGTCCACTTCACCACCTAGCTGCCCCTTCTGAAGATAGAGTGAGGGCAAAAACAGGAATAACCAAGAAAGGAAGGAAACAGATAGCACCTACTTTGTGCCAGGTACTACAATTAAGCACTTTACAAGTAGTGTCTCATTTAATCCTCACAGCAACCTTAGGAAATACATGCTATTACTATCCTCAATCTACAGTTAAGGAAACTGAGATAGAGATTAAATGACTATTACACAACTACTTAGTGGCTAAAACTGATTAGAACTTGGGGCTTCCTGCCCCCAGGCCCAATGCTCTATCCACTAATAATAACTAACATTTATGTAGCACTTTCTGTGTGCTAGGCACTGGGCAAAGTGCTTTGCAATTATTCTATCATATGATCCTTGCAAAAACCCTGAGAGGTAGCTGTTATTGTTATCCTGGTTTTACAAATGAGGAAAATGAGGCAAACAGGTTAAGGGACTTACCCAGCTAGTATGTATCTGAAGTTGAATTTTAACTTGGATCTCCTTGACACCAAACCCATCTCTTTATCCACTGTATCACTAAGCAGTTTAATTGCCTAGATAAGAAACTCTGAAATGAAAAAGAAGTGATTTCACATATACTTTGTCAATTTTATTTTGTGGTGAAAATACCAACTAACATTTTAGAGTATTAAATAATTTAAGCAAAATGGCTCGTAATTAAGACATAGGGTAAGCAATTTCCCCACAAAATAAATTCAACTGTGATTATTCCAGTATCATATTCACAAATAAATTCGCTTTACCAAACTTAATCCCTTAACTATTTTGTTAAACAACAACAAAGGCTTTTTTGGGGAGGGTGGAGTCAACCAGAACCTTGATTGAACAGATGAATACCAAGTAAATCAGATATACTTAATGTATCCTAGATCAGTACTTTTACTCTTAAGTTAATTGTAGTACTTCTGACTACTAGTAGGTCAAGAATAAGCTTAATGGTTTGTTTTTAAAGGTATGTTCATTTTTATGATGATAGACAATTTTATATTCATTCTGAATAATATTAGTATTAATCATATTGATAATCTTCATGTTACCAATAGAAAAAACCTTACTTCTATAAACATACTCAACATACTCCTCTTGCATTAAGCGATTAATGACTTCATAGTCTGACCATTTAGCCAGTTCCATGTCTAATTACCATCTTATGTGTCTCCAATTTATTCTATACAAATAATTTTAAGATTCTTTATCCTAATGTGACATATCTTACACAGTAAAATTCACAAGAAAGAAATCACACATCTGAACCATTTTATTAAAGCTAGAAATGATTAACACATGGAAAAATCAAATAAACTTTTCCCCAAGTACTCATAGCTCTCCCAAAAATGTCACATATTTCATCAAAAGAAGTCTTTAATAAATTTTAAAATTCATAAATAATAATACAAAGTGTGATTTTAGACAACAAGGCAGTATTTGTTTGAGGAGCTGATATTGTCAAAGTTTCCTCAAACAAAATAAAATAGTGTATTACTACTGTTACTTTTTTTATATCTATTTTTAGAGGAAAGTGGTTTATAAAGCTTAAAACACTATGTAAATTTCAGTTGTATTTTATAGGATTATAGATTTGGAGCCTCAGGGGACCTTAGGGGCCACAGAGTACAATTCCCTCCTTTTATATAAGAAGAAATTAGAACTTAGAGAGAGGTTTAGTGACTTACCTGGAGTCAGAGATCTTTTCAGCATCAGACCCTGGTCTTTCCTGACTTCCAAGGTCCATAACTGTTGAGTTAGTAAGAGATGCCATACATAGCTAGTTCTAGAGTCAAACCTGACCTACCTTAAAGCATAGGTTTGACCAGGTGTCTGTCTCTCTCCCCAGGTGTCTGCCCATCTCTCTGTCTCTCTCACACACACCCACACTCTCCTGTGGTTCCCCTATACCTTCAGGAGCAAATATAAAATCCTTTGGTGTGAAAAGCCTTTTGTAACTTGGGACCCATCCTACCCCTTCCTTTCTAGTATTTTTACAACTTAGTCCCCTTCTTATACTCTGTCATCTGGACACTGGACTCCTTTGCTTTCCTCACGCAAAGCATGCCATCTGCCAGCTCCAGGCATTTTCACTAGTTAACCTCCATGCATGGAATGCTCTCCTTCCTGCCTTCCTTCAAGTTCTAGCTAAATTCCCAGCTTCGCCAGGAATCCTTTGCCCTTCCTTCTGAATTCTAGTATCTTCTCTCTTTTGATTGTTTCCAGTTTATTCTGTATATATGTCATATTTTTTTTTTGCATTTTGTCTCCTTCATTAGACTGAGCACGTACTAGCTTTTCCATTTCTTTGTATCTCAGTGCTTAGTTATAGTATCTGGTATTAGAAGTTCCTTCATGAGTATTTGTTGATCAACTAACTTGCCCCTTCCCCACCTTCACTTCTCCTTTTGGCTGTCCTATCCCAAGTTCTTTGAATTTACTGAGATTAATTTGTCTTTCTCGCTCCATTTCATACATTCTTTTTATCCCTTTCTTTTCCATCCAGTTAAAGCAAGTGGTTCAGAATCTAATCTGCTATCCAAGTTTTATTTAGTATTTCTTTTACTACACCCTTTTCTAAGAAGTTTTGCTTTGCCTTTATTTCTCTTCCCTTCCAGTCTTCCTGAATTTCATTCTGATTAATTTATTCATTCTATGCTCTTAATTGGGGGATAAAATTTCAGAAGTGACAGATTCAAGCTCCTGCTTTTATCCAATTTCTTAAAGTCTTTGTGGATTTTACCCTGTCTTCTTTTTTTCTGCTGGCTTCCATTTTTTTTCTCCAAGTGAAAGTTTTTATATTTTTTCCAATTACATGTAAAAAAAATTTTAACATTTTTAAAATTTTAGAGTTCTAAATTCTCTCCCTCCCTTCTCTTTCTGCAAAACTAAGCAAGCAAGCAGTTTGATGTAGATTATACTTGTACAGTTGTGCAAAACATTTCCATATTAACCATGTTATAAGGAAAAAAAAAAACAGACAAAAGGTTTTTAAAAATATGCTTCAGTCTGTGTTTCAGGCTCCATCATTTCTTTCTCAGGAGGTGGATGGAATTTTTCATCATAAGTTGTTTGAAATTGACTTGGATCATTGTATTACGGAGAATAGCTAAGTATTCACAGATGAGCATCTTTACAATATTGCTATTACTGTGTACAATATTCTCCTGGTTCTGCTTACTTTCCTCTTCATCACTTCATATAAATCTTCCCAGGTTTTCTGAAACCATCCTGCTCATCATTTCTTAAAGCACAGCTTGTTCATCAATTCCCCTTAATTTCCAGTTCTTTGCTACCACAAAAGAACTACTATGAATATTTTTGTACATGTGAATCTTTTTCTTTTTTCCCTTTAATCTTTTTGGTATAGAGACCTAGTAGTGGTATTGCTAGGTCAGAAGCTATGCACAGTTTTATAGCGTAATTCCAAGCTGTCTTCCAGAATGGTTGGATCAGTTCACAGTTCCACCTACAGTGCATTAGTGTCCCAGTTTTTCCACATCCCCTCCATCATTTGTCATTTTTCTTTTATATCATATTAGCTAATCTGATAGGTGCAAGGTGCTGCCTCAAAGTTGTTTTAATTTGCATTTTTCTGATCAGGGATTTAGAGCATTTTTTCATATGACTGTGGATAGCTTTGATTTCTTCTTAGAGAGAAACTTAATATAAAAGATTTTTTTCAGTTACCTACTTTCCTTCTAATCTTAACCACATTGGTTTTGTTTGTGCAGAACCTTTTAAATTTGATGTAATCAGGGCAGCTAGGTGGTTCTGAGTAGAGTGCTGGCCCTGGAGTCAGGAAGACCTGAGTTCGGATCCGGTCTCAGACATTTAACACACACAAACAAAAAACCTAGCCGTGTGACCTTGCACAAGTTACTTAAACCCACTTGCCCTCCAAAAAGCAAAAATAAATAAATAGATTTGATGTAATCAGAATTATCCATTTTATATTTCATAATATTAGTCATAAATTCTTCCCTTATCCATAGATTTGACAGGTAAACTATTCCATGCTCCCCTAATTTTCTTTTATATCACCCTAAATCATGTACTCATTTTGATAGGGGTATGGTGTGAGATGCAGATCTTTTTTTTTATCAAATGTTTTATTAACTTCTGGTTTATAACATTCATTTCTATAAGATTTTGAGTTTCAAATTTTCTCCCCATTTCTCCCCTACCCACCACCCCAAAATAGCGATCCCACTGGATATCTCCTCCACCAATCTGCTCTCTCCCATATCTTCTCCCATACCCCCTCCGACTTTCCAGTAGGCCACAGTGGTTCTCTATACCCCAGTGCCTGTATATCCTATTTCCCAGTAACATGTAAAATACTATTTAAAATAGTGTGTGTGGGTGTGTATTTTTAAACATTTGATTTTAGAACCCTGAATTCCAGATTCACTCCTGTCCTCCCCTGTCACCAACCCTTACTGGGAAGATAAGCAATTCAGTATAGGTTGTACATGTGTAGCTCTGCAACACATTTCCATAGTAGATATATAGTAAAAGATTGACTATATTTCCCTCCCTCCTTTCCCACCTCCCACTTGTTCTATTCTCTACTTAGATCCTGTCCCTTTTCAAAAGTGGGTGCTTCCAACTTCCCTCTCCCCCAGCCTGCTCTCCCTTCCATCATCCCCTCTCTCATCTCCTTCCCCCCTACTCTCCTGTAGGGTGAGATACTGTTTTTAGTGTATATGTCATTCCCTCCCTAAGCCAAATTCAATGAGAATAAGGTTGACCCATTCCCTTTTGCTTTCCTGTTCCTCCCTTCCATTGTAACCATTTTCCCTTGCCTCTTCTGTATGAGATAGTTTACTCCATTCTGTCTCCCCCCATCTCCTCATTATATACCTCTCTCTCACTTCTTAATTTTATCTTTTAAGTTATCATCCCTTCCTATTCAGTTGGTCCTGTGCCTTCTGTCTATGTATATCTGTACACATATATACACACATTCACATATGTATTTATACATAAGCCCATATACCCTCCTATATAGACATATATGTATGTGTGTATATTTATTTATATATATATATATGCATTTCTGTTCTCTTCAACTATTCTCATACTGAGAAAAGTTTCATCAGTTACAATTATTGTTTTTCCATGTAGGAATGTAAATAATTCAACTTTGATAAGTTCCTTATGATTCCTTTTCCCTGTTTACCTTCGCATGCTTCTCTTGCTTCTTGTATCTGAATGTCAGATTTTCTATTCAACTCTGGTTTTTTCATCAAGAATGCTTGAAAGTCCTCTATTCCACTGACCATAATTTCCCTTGAAACATGGTACTCAGTTTTGCTGGGTAGGTGATTCTTTTTTTTTTTTTAAGCAGTCGGGGTTAAGTAACGTGCTCAAGGTTACACGGCCAGTTATTATTATTTCTGGATGTGGTGCTAAGTATCTGAGCCCAGATTTGATCCCCAGGTCATCCCAACACTGGAGCGGGTGCTCTAACTCGCTGTGCTACCTGGCTGCCCCTGGGTAGGTGATTCTTGGTTTTAATCCCAGCTCCTTTGACCTCCGGAATATCATATTCCAAGCCCTTCGATCCCTCAGTGTAGAAGCTGCCAGATCCTGAGTTATCCTGATTGTGTTTCCACAATATTCAAATTGTTTCTTCCTGGCTGCTTGTAATATTTTCTCCTTGATCTGGTAATTCTGGAACCTGGCTATAATATTCCTAGGAGTTTTCTTTTTGGGATCTTTTTCAGGAGGTGATCAGTGGATTCTTTTAAACTCTATTTTGCCCTCTGGTTCTTTACATCAGGGCAGTTTTCCTTGAGAATTTCTTGAAGGATGATTTCTAGGTTCTTCCTTTGATCATGGCTTTCAGGTAGTCCAAAAATTTTTAAATTATCTCTCCTGGATCTGTTTTTTCCAGGCCAATGGTTTTCCCACTGAGATGTTTCACATTGCCTTCTATTTTTTCATTTGTTTGGATCTGTTTAGTAGTATTGATTTCTCCTAAAGTCACTAGCTTCCATTTGCTTCAGTCTAATCTTGAAGGAATGATTCTCTTCAGTGAGCTTTTGAGATTCTTTTTCCATCTGGCAAATTTGGCTTTTTAAGGCATTCTTCTCCTCATTGCCTTTTTGAACCTCTTGCCATTTGAGTTAGTCTATTTTTAAGGTGTTATTTTCTTCAGTCAGGTTGTTGACTCATTTCATAATTTTCTTGCATCATTCTCATTTCTCTTCCCAATTTTTCCTCCACTTCTCTTATTTGGTTTTCAAAATCCTTCTTAAGGTCCTCTATGGCCTGTAACCAGCTCATTTTTTTCTTGGAAGCTTTTAGTGCACGAATTCTGACTTCACTGTCTTCCTTCTGTTCCATACTTTGAACTTTTTTGTCCCCAAAATAGGAGTGTAAAGTTGGGTTGCTCTGCTTGCTTTGCTTCCCTTGTTTGCTCATGTTGCCGCTGAATTACTTGACTTTTGGACTTTTTGCCACAGTAGGACTCTCCCACCAGACAGAAGAGCTTCATCCCAATCGTTGGGTTTTTCTCAGCTGCTGAAGGTATTAGTTGGGTCCTCTCTCTGAATCCTCCACACGCTCTGGCAAGCTGGTCACACACCCCAGGACCTCCACCCTAGACTGCAATCCAGATCCAAGCAGGTTAAAGCAAGAGCGATTACCCATCAGACTGGTTGCTTTGTCCCCCTACAATCTGCAGGCCAGGAGCTGAAGCTGATACATGGCAGCGGCTGCACTGCTGTGGCGCCTCAGCGGCTTCTCACCCCAGGGGCAAAGGCTGACCACACTCCCAAACTACCAGATCCCAAAGTCCACATTGCATTGACCTCTCACTTTGTCCTTAGCTTCTGTGGGTTGATAATTCTGGAAACCGCCACAGTTGCTGGTGATCTGAAGTCCCTCCAGCTGTGGCTGGTCAGGCCCACCCTGAGGCTAAAACCTCTGGCTCCCGTGGGGGTGGGGTTGACTCCCAGAGCGCTGTTCTGGATGCTTTCTGCCGGGCTGTCCTTAGTGGGAGGTTAGCTTCTCTGTGTCATTTTCTGGGTTCTGTAGCTCCAAAGTTTATTCAGGGTCCCCTTTTACATGAATTGGGGTTGGTGGAAGCTGGAGTCCAGAGGAAGTCCTGTTTCTACTCCACCATCTTGACTCTGCCCCCTGAGGGTCTTTTTTCTGAGATGCAAATCTATACTAGTTTCTACCAAACTGCTTTTTTTTCCCAGCAATTTTTGTCCAGGTGGTGAGTTCTTGTTCTCTAAGCCTCACTCTAAGAAATAATAGATCATGACGCTTGTAGCATTTGATAGAAAAAGTGTTGCATGTTTGTAGTTGATCTGTGTCTCAAATCTAGAGGCTCTGACTTCCCTCTTTGCTCACCATGATAAGTTTCTAATCCTAATACCATGTTATCTTATCTGTGGTTCCACATCTTCTATCAGTCTAGGTTTTGGTGTCCCTTGGCAACTTACATTCCCTTTCTTAAATGGAATATTGTCCAAAGAAATACAATCCTTGCTCAGGGAAAGTGGTTCGCTAATGTGAAAATTCCTTTCCATTTGAAGCCCATTATTAGGTCCCTATCTGTTACTGCAGACATACGTCTTTGCTATATGAATGTTGTTTACCCTAGTGTTCTCCTCTGGCATATATAATTCTCCTTCCATCACTTGTTGAGAGACATAAAAACTTTCCAAAGGAATGGGTACAAGTGTAAATCCACCCCATTGTCTTCACCTCGTAGAGTCCTTCTTTTCCTTAATAATGCAGCTCAAGGCGTCATCATTTCTATGAAAACTTTACTGATCCCACTAACTACTAGGGCCCTCCTTAATTATTCTGTATACATTGGTATATATTCACTTTATATTTATGCTACATATATTTTTATTTGTATTTACTATCTTCCCAATTAGAACAGGCTCCCAGAGAGTAGTAGGGATTGTTTATTATGTGTATGTTTTTCTCACTAGCACCTAGCACAGCACAGTCACATAGGTGCAGTGCTTAGTAAATGTACTGATTGAGCTATGATTTTCTTCAAGTTAAGTAATCTGACCACCTCTGGTTTTCTTTTTAAACTTTTGTAGGCATTCAAATACCAGTCAAATACTGGTCAAATACTCAAATACCAGTCAAGCAGTAGACATTTATTAAACATATACTATGTACCAGGCACTATGTCTCTCCTCTCAAGGAGTCTGAAATCCTATGGTGGAGGATGATACACAAAGGAAGGAGAAAAGGTGGGAGGGCAGGGCCCTGTCACAGAGGCATGATGAAAATTTAAAGGAGTATAGCTAGGTGGGAAATGAAGAGATAACTAGCCTGGGCACTTCTTTTATAGGAGGCTTGGGGGTTATTTGTCTCCCTAGCCCCCACCTATAGGAGCAGAGGGAAATAATGACCTAGGGATGAATCTCAAGGTTGGTTCAGTCTTGGAGGACAAGTTTCCTGATTATGAGGTGCTTTTCTTGTGTTGAATGTTGAATCTACTAGGGTCTAGTTTGTAAGATGTTATTTTGTGTTAAAGTGTGAATTCCTTTCGCTTTTTTGGAAAGTACTATTTATCTCTTGCAATTTCTCTTGAATGCAGAATAATTCGGTTATTCAAATCTTCTTTCTTTTCTATTTAAAGGTCTTTTTCCAGCCTACTTCTATCTTCCTCTCTTTCCTAATGCTTCTTCTACACTGCTACTAGAATAATCTTCTCTGTAGATCTGATAGTGTGCTGGAAAATCTTGACCGATTGCATTGCAAATTCTCCAACTGCGCATTGCCTTACTTTTCCATCTTTAACTCATGTTACTCCCCTCCACATACTTCTGCCAGACTAGGCTATTCTCTGCCCCCTACTAAACCTATACTGTACAATTTCTCTTTTATTTCTTTGTTTACGCTGTGGTTCTCTTCCTCTCCCTCTATTGTACATACCTTTCTAGTATACTTACTTAGCATATACTCACAACTACTGTATGTTAAACGTATTTTACTTCCCTACTAAACTGTACCATGAGGACAGAAACAAATGTTTTATTTGAACTTGATATCTCTCCTGTCACTTAGTACAATACTCTTCATACAGTTGCTTAATAAATGTATGTATAAATTTGAACTTAGATGTTTAATTTCCATATAATCTGTGCATTAAATGACAATTATCTAATCGACTTTTTTTAGAAACTTGTGTTCTTAGGATGACTCGAGCCAGACGTTCCCAGGTTGAGCAACAGCAGCTCATCAGTGTTGAGAAGGCTTTGGAAATTCTTTCTGAACCCACACCCCCACTTATTGTGGACCATGAACAGCTTAAAGTATGTAAATAAATATTTTTAAATGCTGATGTACAAATAATTTTTTAAATGTTAGCACCTTTCTTTACTTTCTTTTAGATTCCATATTATAAATGGTATATCACATGTTATCTCATTTAATCCTCACAAAATATGGGGTAAGTACTGTTATCCCTTTTTTATTTATGAATAAACTGAGGCATAGAAGTAAGATAGTATTTGTGAGGCAATACAGTAAGTAGGTACTTAATAATTACTTGTTCTTTTCCTCTCCCCCCAAGTAATTAAATACAATGCAATAAACTAGTTGACCCAAATCTCTGATAACAGGAAGAGCAAGATAATCAGGAATCATAATGGAATAACTTGGCCCATAATGGTTTAGCAGAAAAGTGAAAGAATTAGAAGAAATGTAGATAGTACTTAGGACAGAGCTCTTAAAAAGAAAACAAAAAGGGAAGTGAGAGTGTACTATTTAGGACATACAATGGGGAATATCAAGCAGGTTCTTAGTAGCAAATTTGGACCCTCAAAATACATTCGTGGGTAGCACAACATGACTATTATAGTTATGTTTTGCATGACTGCACAAGTATAACCTATATTAAATTGCTTGCCTTCTCAGTATGGGGTGGTGGCGAGGGAGGAGGGGAATTTGGAGCTCAAACGTTTTGATTTTTTTGTAAACATTTATTTCTTCTTAGTTTTTAGCATTCACTTCCATAAGATTTTGAGTTTAGAATTTTCTCCCTCAACTTCCCCCTCCACGAAGACAGCGTGCTATTTGATATAGGCTGTACTTAAACATTCATATTAAATATATTTTCACATTATTCATATTGTAAAGAAGAATTAGAACCAATGGGAGAAATCACAAGAAAGAAGAAATAAACAAAAAGAGAGAGGAAATAGTATGCTTCCATCTACATTCAGACTCCAAAGTTCTTTCTCTGGATGTAGATAGATTCCATCGTTAAGTCTTTTGGAGTTGTATTAGATCTTTGCATTGCTAAGAAGAGCTATCGAGGTCAGTCATCCCACAGTGTGACTGTTACTGTGTACAGTGTTCTGGTTCTGCTCATTTCACTCAGCATTAGTTCATACAAGTCTTTACAGGTTTTTCTGAAGTCTGCCTGCTCATCATTTCTTAGCACAATAGTATTCCATTACATTCAAATTCCACAACTTGTTGTGTTCCCCAATTGATGGACATTACCTCCATTTCCAATTCTTTGTCACCACAGAAAGAGCTGCTATAAACATTTTTGTGCAAGTGGGTCCCTTTCCTGTTTTTATGATCTTTTTGGAATACAGACCTAGAAGTAATGGTATTGCTGGGTCAAAGGGTATGCAGTTTTATAGCCCTTTGGGCATTGTTCCAAATTGCTCTTCAGAATGGTTAGATCTGTTCACAACTCTACCAACAATGCATTAGTGTTCCAGTTTTCCCACATCTCCAACATTTATCATTTTCTTGTTTTGTCATGTTAGCCAATCTGATGTGTGTGTGTGTTTCCTCAGAACTGTTTTAATTTGCATTTCTCTAATCAATGGTGATTTAGAGCAGTTTTTCATGTGACTGTACTTAACTTTAATTACTTCCTCTGAAAACTGCCTGTTCATATCCTTTGACCATTTATCAATTGGGGAAAGACTTGTATTTTTATAGATTTGACTCAGCTATATATTTTGGAAATGAGACCTTTATCAGAGACACTTGACTGTAAAAATTGTTTCCCATCTTTCTGCTTCCCTTCTAATCTTGGTTGCATTGGCTATGTTTGTGCAAAAACTTTTGAATTTAATGTAATCAAAATCATCCATTTTGCATTTCATAGTGTTCTCTGTCTCGTGTTTGGTCATAAATTCTTTGCTTCTCCATAGATCTGACAGGTAAACTATTCCTTGCTCCTAGTTTGCTTATGATATCAGTCTTTATAGCTAAATCATATACCCACTTTGACTTTATCTTGGTATTGGGTGTAAGATGTTGGTCTGTGCCTAGTTTCTGCCATACTATTTTCCAGTTTTCCCAACAGTTTTTGTCAAATAGTGAGTTCTTATCCCAGAAGCTGGAATCTTTGGATTTATCAAATAGTAGATTGCTATAGTCATTGACTGTTGTCTTGTGTACCTAACTTTTTCTGCTGTTCCACCACCCTGCTTCATAGCCAGTACCAAGTAGTTTTGATGATTGCTGCTTTATAATACAATTTAAGATCTGGTATAGCTAGGCCACCTTCCCTTGCATTTCTTTTCATTAATTCCCTTGATATTTTGGACATTTCGTTCTTCCAGATGAACTTTGTTCCTTTTTTCTAGCTTATAAAATAATTTTTTGGTAGTTTCATATGACACTGAATAAGTAATTTAATTTAGGTAGAATTGTCATTTTTATTATATTAGCTTGGCCTACCTGATGAACAACTGATATTTTTCCAATTATTTAGAACTGATTTGTGTGAAAAGTGTTTTGTACATTGTGTGGAACTCAAAAGTTTATTAAAATGAATGTTAATAATTGTCTTTACATGTAAATGGGGAAAAATAAATTACTAAATAAAAAATACATAGGTAGAAGAAAATTTAACAGTACAGAAAAGAAAGACAATATCATTGGAACATAAGTTCTGTACAAGCCTGTGACTGATGTTAAAGGAATGTATGGAAATAATTTGAGAATTATTAGTCTTCCAGAAAAACAGTGGAAGAGGCTCAAAAGTACATTTATAATCAAGACTATTTCTAATTTATAAGAAAACATAAGGATTGTAATACAATATTCCAAAGATCAAAGGATATCAATTTATACCACAAAAGTTATTTTCATGCAAATATCTGTAAATTTTGCATTTTCAAAAGAAGTAAACTGTACACTTACATTAAATTGTAAACTTCTAGAGGGCATGGGCTATTTGGGTTTTGTGTTTTTGTATTCCTAACGCTGTCATCCATGTAGGCACTTAATAAACATTAAGTTTTTTTAATTGAATTAAAACTCCTTACATACACATGCACACATACACAAATATTTAATACATCTCTTCTTTGTAGAATCTTTTGAAGATTACTATTAAGAAAAGTCAAGAGTATAATATATTTCAGTTGGAAAAATTATATGCAATAATTAGCCAATGTATTTATCAACATCGCAAAGACTATGACAAGACACAACTAATTCAGGTAAGTTATATACATTTTATAATTGATATTTTGAACCATAGTGATCTACCATCATGACCTCAAAGTTTATCCATCCATCCACAATCCTAACAATGTCTTACACAATCAAATTAACAAAAATTAGAAATCAATTTTTTAAAATTATAAATGCCAAACTAATCATATAGATAGATGTATCAGCAAGCACCCCAGCGTCCCCAGGGTGGCTGCCAACACAGGTTCTTAGATCCGCTTTGTTAAAGGAAAGCAACTCAAAATGGGTTAACAAACTTACTTTAATCAGTCAAATATGTATCATTTACCTAGTTCAGGGGAAAAAGGTCAGCACCCTGAACTTCAGAGTATACAGACAAAATTATCAAGACAGAGAAACAGATGGTTTCCAAACTGTCCAACTATTACATCCATACCAAATCAACATCTGGGTTTTTCAAAGCCGGGGGGCTCTCAACAATGGCTTCCCATAGTCTCATCTGATCAAATCACACAACACTTCTCAAACTGCCCAATCACACAGCAGCAAGGTGTGGGCATTCCTGAAAACCAAGCCTCCTGCCACAGGTTCCATGTGACCACATTCAGCCTATTAGGAGGCAGAGTATATTTTCAAATCAAGGAAGGTTCTCAGAGTCTCTTAAGCCTATCAAAGGGCCTAAGGGCAGGGAAGATCTTTAAATTTGCATTTCCATTACAATAGAACAAGTACAATTTTTGTGCTTTGCCTTTTTTGGATTTCAGAAATACTTTTGAATAATTCTTAGAATGCTGGCAATTTTAAAAATACAACAAAAAACTCAGTTTAGAATTGACAATAAATAATTGCCAGAGCCTGGCTAAAGTTTTTCTTGACACTCCAAAGAGTTTGCAAAATGAATTAATAGGAGATATTTTTTACCTTGTTAAGAGAGGAAATTTTAAGGACATTAGCATGATTGTTGACATACAAATAAAACTGCGAAATGTATCTGAGAGTAACTCTGCTTGGAAATATTTCAATAGCTTGAGTGATTGCAGATATTTGAAAGATACAGATAGTATTTCTACTTCATTCCTCAAGTTCTACAATGTAGACTAGCTTTCTCCAGGTTTTATTCAAAGTTGTTTACTATAAATTCTTTAAACTTGAACTTGTTGAGTAATGCTTTAAAGCATGCCTATTTTTATATTCATTTTGATAACTTTATTGAATAATTATTTCACTTGGAGAATGGGGTGTTCAATTTTGCTAAAATTGATTTATCCTGTTTAACTCTGTTTCCTCCTCTGTAAAATGGTGATAGTAATAGCACCCACCTTATAGGGTTGTTATGAGGATCAAATGAGACAGTGTATGTAATAAAAGTTGAAATTTTTTATTCACTTAAATGGGAACAGGATGATTATCTTGACAGAGTCTCAAACTTAGAAGAGACTTCAGACACGTTTTAGTCCAGTCTCAGAATCACCAGGATTCTCTTCTAAAACAATAAAATTAGTCTTTTTCTTTTTAGAAACCCCACCTACTTCTTATACATAGAACTTTTTTCAAGGTTACATCCCTCAGTTTTGTATTCTTAGAAACACTGTAATTTGTTTATCAACTACAGGTCTTCGGTCTAAAAAACAAACCATCTGTTACACTATCAAATATTTTTAATGAAACCTCGTTCCAATCTGAGGAGGCTGTGAGCCCTTTGAAAGGTTTCAGGGTGACCTCTTCTGTGTTACAGTGTTTAAGATCATTAGTGATACTCTAGTTATATTGATCATTGACATAATTTGTTTTTGTTTTTCCAGACTAGTTGGATTGCAATTTTTGGGCACTAGTGAATATAAAGTATTGTTTATTGTAAATAGATAAATTTTGGCAAATTGTTCTTTGAAACTTTTTTGACTCTGGTATCAGATGATCAATCTTGGACTCAGTGTGAGGGTATTTAGGAAATAAAATAATAGCATTAAAACTTACTGGTTTTTTCTCTCTTCTAATCCTCTAGAAAATGGAGCAAGAAATCAAAAATTTTAGTTGTTCCAAATCATGAAGTTGTGAGATTCAGCTTCAGTTTGACGTCTTGTTTTGTTCTCTTTTGTTATCTCTACATAGCTAGTGCAAGATTGAATTTCCACATATTTAAGATATATTGTTATTAAAATACTGCTAAATAAAGTATTTAAACTGCTTTTAATTTTGTATGTGTGAGGTGGATGTTTAAGTTGATTTTGATAATACATGATTGTTTAATACTTAATGCTGCAATGTTTAAGTTTCAAGTACTCTGCAGGTCTGTTAAAGTTGTTTTGATAAGTTTATTTGTCCGAGGCCATTAATTGTTCATTAGATTTATGACCCTTTTTTCATAAGAGTATTTGAAGGTGAAAATCCATTAATAACAAATCTCTTGTCAACATTTAAAATTTCCCCAGACTTACATTTGGCACTGTTAACTTTGTCCTTTTTTTTCCTTTCCTTAATGGTGTAAATTAAATAGAAATATAATGCTGCATTGTGGCCTATCATTGACCTCTGTTCCTTCTTTTTTTTTTAGTAATTTTTTTTATCTCTATCATCTTCTGGATTCTGTAACTTTCCTTTCCTTGCCTCATTACCCAAGAACTAATGTTCAAGCATAGGCTTTGTGGTAAAGCTCTGAATATAAAAGAGGCAAAAAGCTTTACAAAAGTTTTGAACTTGAACACTAAAATTAAGATATTTGTAAAATACGTATTTTCCTAATTCTAATTTAGGATTTATAAATATCCATGTTTACATTTTCTTATGTATACCTTTGTCATGTTTTGTGTTGATAACTACATTTTTTTTTGGTGTTTTTAAAAAACATGAGATTTAGGTTTGAAATCTAAGCTTGTGGCCTTGAAAATTTGTGTTTAGACATCATATAAAGATACTTTGTTGTATACAGTTGTATAAATGTTATACATTTTGATATTTTGTATTAATTATACCAAAAATAAATTTCCTGGGTATCTTTAAATGGTTAAAATTCTTACTACAGTGTTTATTCACGATTTTAAAATGTTAATCCCCAAAGACGCTTTAAAATTTTTAATATTAGTGTAGTGTGGGTATTTTTGTGGGGGTAAGGAAAGTAAGTTTTAGTAAAGCTATTCTATATAAAGAGAGAGTCATTAAACTTTCAGTCACTCTTTATGTAATGGTCAATGTTATACTGCCTTTCATTCCTTCAGATATCATATTTTAACTACCTGGTGATTCTTAAAAAGCTTTCTAGAAACCAATTGTTCATCTTTAAATTAGTTGTTACTGCCTTAATTTATATAACCAGCTTTAAGCAGTACTATAAACATGAAAAAGCTTCCCCCCAAAAAAATGTATGTACCTGGATATAAATATTTTGCTTGTACTATGAAATTTTATATATAAATTATTACTTTTCCAGGTATGTATTTTGTAACTTTACCACTTCATTTTTATGTATAGTTTGCATAATAAATTTTTCAAGTTGAAAATCAGTGTGAATTTTGCTTTTGCCTTTGGTATTTTAAGCATAATTTTAAAGATAATGATTGGGAGCAATGGGACAATTACAAAAAGATGAATAAAGTGAAAGGTTACAAGGGGGGCTATCTCATCTCTATCCCTTTTAAAATTCATCATTGAGATGTCAAAAAAGAAACCAGACTACTAGAAGTCTTCAAATGAAGGGGGAAAACTTTACAAAAATATCACCTTGATTAGAATATTAAGCACCTATGTATAAGGTATGGTGCTGGGTATTGGGGACAAAGACTAAAATTAAACAGTCCCTGCCCTCAAGTAGTTTACATTCTCTTGAGGGTGGTGGGGAAATCACATGTAAACATCAAAGTAAATGCAAACTATATGTGTAGAAGGAGCTAGGTCAACAATTCTAGAGATCAGGAAAGGTCTTGTGTAGGTAACTGAAGGAGGACTAAAGATTCTGAGAGGGCAGATGAGAAAGCAATGCATTGCAGGCATAGAAAACCACCTGTATGTAGGGAATGAGTGGAATTTTGTGATGAGATGGGTAGGAGGCCATTTTGACTAGAAGAGTAGTGCATAGGTGAGATTTTTAAAAGTGTAGGCACAAAGTAGACCGAGAATTTTAAATGTCAGCATAAGTTAAATTTCGTATTTTATCCAAGAAGTCATATTACCCTGCCACTACAAATTCATGTGTAATTTCAAGCATATCTAAACACCTACACAGTATTTTTTTTTCTCATTTTCTCTCCAAGTTTTTATCATGTTATTGTATAGATTGTTTTGGTTCTGCTGAATAGTGTATTGGACCTGGAGTCAGGAAGACCTGAGTTCAAATATGGCCTCAGGCATTTAACTAGAGCAAATCGCATAAGTTCCCTAATCTATAAAAGAGATAATATTGGTACTAACACCCAGGGTTGTTAGGAGGATAAAATGAGATATTTGTAAAAGTGCTTGACAAACCTTATAATGCTGTTACATAAATGCTAGATAGTAAGTCTTCCAAGACTACTGTGAAGATGTCTCATTATTCCTTGTAGCACAATATTCCATTCTTTTTCTATAATTTAGCATTTCTCCACTTGATAGGTATTCCAACTTTGTTTCCAATTTTTTGCTACAACAAAAATGCTAAAATTACTTTAGTACATGAATCCTTTTCTTCTTGGATATCTGGGTGTAAGCCTACTAGTATTAAGTGATTTTTTGGATATGGTTCCAGATTGCTATCCAACAGATTTGGACTAATTCACAGCCACCCCAAAAGTACCTTGGTTGTCCCTGTTTTCCCACAGGCCCTCCAATTATTTTCCTTGTTTTTCATCTTTGCCATTCTGATTTAATATTTAATTTAATATTTCCCCATAGCACCTGTTTGAAACTTAGAATCATAGATTTAGTGATAGAAGGTACCATGGCCATGAAGTAAAACTCCCACATTATACAAATAAAGAAAATGAGGCTAGAGGTGGAGCCAAGATGGCGGAGTAGAAGCAAAAATTTGGTGTGGGTTCCTGCTCCAATTACTTCCAATACATGTAAAAAAAGTGACTAAACAAATTTTAAAGCTACAGAACCCACAAAGAGACAGAAACAAATCTCCCGCTGAAGGTAACCCAACAGGCCAACAGGAAGGGTCTATTGCACCAATCTGGGAGCTGAGCACAGTCCTGCATGATGAGCCCTGCAGTTCAGTGGCCAGAGCAGACTTCAGGAGAGTGAATCACCAGCAACTGTGGCGGTTTCCAGAATTCTCAACCTATAAACAGCAAAAACAAAGTAAAAAGTCAGTGTGGAACTTTGTTGTAATGGGGGCCTGGAAGCTGGGGGTTGGAAATGTGCACTCCGGCCCCTGCCCCTGGAGCAAGAAGCAGCAGAGGCATGGTGGCTGTGGGTAGCTGCCTCAGGAGCTCCTGGGCTACAGATTGTAGGGGCACCAAGTGACCATTCAGAGGGTAATTGCTTTTACTTTGACCTGCTTGGATCAGGATCACAGTCTTGGATGGTGGCCCTGGCGTGTGTGGCCAGTGAGCCAGAGCTTGTGGGGGCTGTAGAGACGGTGCCCTCCCAATAGCTCTGGCAACTGCTAAAACCCCAGTGATTTGGGACAAAGCTCCCTCCAATCTGGAAGCAGAGTTCTACTGTGGCAAAGAGCTCAAAAGTTAAGTAATTGGCTGCCAATATGAGCAAGCAGAGGAAGCACAAACGACCACAGAATCCTTTTTTGGAGACAAAAAGTATGAAGGCATGGAACAGGAATAAGACAGAACTCCTGCATCCAAAGCCTCCAAGAAAAATATGAATTGGTTACAAGCCATGGAGGAGCTCAAGAAGGATTTTGAAAATCAAGTAAGAGAAGTGGAGGGAAAATTGGGAAGAGAAATGAGAATAATGCAAGAAAATCATGAAAAGTGAGTCAACAGCCTGCTAAAGGAGACCCAAAAATACAGTGAAGAAAATAACAACTTAAAAAGTAGACTAACTCAAATGGCAAAAGAGGCCCAAAAAGCCAGTGAGGAGAAGAATGCCTTAAAAAGCCAAATTACCCAGATGGCAAAGGAATTTCAAAAATTCACTGAAGAGAATAACTCTTTCAAAATAAGACTGGAGCAATTGGAAGCTAATGACTTTATGAGAAATCAAGATATAATAAACAGATCCAAACACAAAAAAATAGAAGGCAATGTCAAATATCTCATTGGAAAAACCCCTGCCCTGGAAAATAGATCCAGGAGAGATCATTTTTAAAATGATTGGACTACCTGAAAGCCACAATCATAAAAAGAGCCTGGACAGGGAGTAGAAGCATGACCCTCCCGCAGCTCCGGCTTCCACCCTCCCCAATCCATGTAAAAAGGGGACTCTAAACAAACTTTGGAGCTGCAGAACCCACAAAATGACACAGAGAAGCTAACCTCCCGCTGAAAACAGCCCGGCAGGCCGGCAGGAATCGGCCAGTGCAGAGCTCTGGGAGCCAAGGCTTTAGCCCCAGGGCGGGCCTGACCAGCTGCCAGCCAGAGGGATTCCAGATCAGCAGCAGCTGTGGCCGTTTCCAGATTTATCAACACATAGATGCGAAGGACAAGGTGAGAGGCCAGTGCATTCTGGACTTTGGGACCCAGTAAGTGGGAGTGTGTGGAAACCGCTGAGACGCCAGCACAGCCTGCCAGCGCCACGTGGCGGCTTCAGCTCCTGGCCTGCAGAGTGTAGGGGGACCAAGCACCAGTCTGAGGGGTCATCGCTCTTGCTTTAACCTGCTTGGATCTGGATTGCAGTCTAGGGTAGAGGTCCTGGGGTGTGTGTCCAGCTTGCCACAGCGTGTGGAGATCTCAGAGAGGGCACCCATCTAATACCTCTGGCAGCTGAGAAAACCCCAGCGTTTGGGACGAAAACTCTCCTGTCTGGTGGCAGAGTCCTACTGTGGCAAAAAGCCCAAAAGTCAAATCACTGAGTGGCAAAATGAGCAGGCAAAGGAAACAAAGCAGACAGAAGATTCCAACATTACACTCCTATTTTGGGGATAAGAAGGAGCAAGGCATGGAACAGGAGGAAATCAGTGAAGTCAGAACTCCTGTACCAAAAGCTTCAAAGGAAAATACAAGCTGGTTACAGGCCATAGAGGACCTTAAGAAGCAGATAAGAGAAGTGAAGGAAAAATTGGGAAGAGAAATGAGAACAATGCAAGAAAATTATGAAATGAGAGTCAACAGCCTGACTGAAGAAAATAATACCTTAAAAAACAGACTGACTCAAATGGCAAAGGAGGCTCA
>NW_027187460.1:30932435-30942436 GCF_028583685.1 Petaurus breviceps papuanus
AAAAAAAAAAAAAAAGAGCCTGGACACCATCTTTCAAGAAACTATCAAGGAAAATTGCCCTGATATTCTAGAACCAGAGAGCAAAATAGAAATTGAAAGGATTCACCAATCACACCTCTTGTAAAAGATCCCAAATAGAAAACTCCTAGGAATATTACAGCCAAATTTCAGAGTTCCCAGGTCAAGGAGAAAATACTGCAAGTAGTCAGGAAGAAACAATTTGAGTACTGTGGAAACACAATCAGGATAACACAAGAACTAGGAGCTTCTGCATTAAGGGATTGAAAGGCTTGGAATATGATATTCCAGAGGTCAAAGGAACTAGGACTAAAACCAAGAATCACCTACCCAGCAAAACTGAGTATAATGCTACAGGGGAAAATATAGTCATTCGATGAAATAGAGGATTTTCAAGCATTCTTGATAAAAAACAAGAGCTGAACAGAAAATTTGACTTTCAAATCATAAGGAACTTAATTTTTTTTTTCTTTTTGCTTTTTTGGAGGGGGAGGGCAGGAGAATTAGGGCTAAGTGACTTGCCCAAGGTCACACAGCTAGTAAGTGTTTAGTGTCTGAGGCTGGATTTGAACTTAGGTCCTCCTGACTCCAGGGCCGGTGCTCTATTCACTGCGCCACCTAGCCGCCCTATCTTAAAGAACTTACTAAAGTTGTACTATTTACATTCCTACATGGAAAAACAATTGTAACTCACGAGACTTTTCTCAGTTTGAGGATAGTTGAAAGGAATATGTGTGTGTGTGTGTGTGTGTACACATGTATACATAGACAGGGCACAGGATCAGTTGAATAGGAAGGGCTGATATCTAAAAGATAAAATTAAGAGGTGAGAGGAGAAAGGGAAAGATAGAACAGGGTAAATTATCATAGAAAAGAGGCAAGAGAAAACTTAAAATGGAGGGGAAGAGCAGGAAGGTGAAAGGGAATGGGTCAACCTTACTCTCATTGAATTTGGCTTAAGGAAGGAATAACATACAGACTTATTTGGGTATGTTACCCTATAGAAAAGTAGGGGGGAAAGGGATAAAAAGGGAAATGATAGAAGGGAGGGCATGGGTACTTAGAAGCACACAGTTTTGAAAAAGGACAGGGACAAAGTAGAAAATAGAATAAGGATGGAGGGAAATATAGTCTTTCACAATATAGCTACTATGGAAACATTTTGTGTAACTACACATGTACAATCCATATTGGATTGCTTATCTTCCTAGTGGGGGTGGGTGAAGAGGGAAGGAGGGAAAGAATCTGGAAATCAAAGTTTAAAAAAAATGGTATTTTTACAGCAACTGGGAAATAAAATATACAGGCACTGGGGTACAGAAATCCATCTTGCCCTACTAGAAAGTTAGAGGGGGATGGAGGAGTATATATGAGAGAGCAAATTGGGGGAAGAGGTATTCAGTAGGCTTGCTATCTTGGGGTGGGGACAGGGGAAAGACTGGGAGAAAATTTGTAACTCAAAATCTTGTGGAAATGAATGTTGAAAACTAAAAATTTTTTTTAAAAGTAGAATGGGGTATTTCATGACAAAAAAAAAAGCAACAACTTGACTTGGAAAATAGATTCAGAAAAGAGAATTTAATCATGAAACTTCATAAATATGGTAACCAACGAGTGGAAAAATTGGATACCATACTTGAAATCATTAAAGAAAACTGCCCAGATCTATTAGAACAAGAGGGTAAAGTGAAGATAGAATGAATCCATGGATCACTTCTGAGAAGACACTCCAAACTGAAAACACCATGGAATATGATAACCAAAATGCAGAGCTTCCAAGCTAAAGAGAAAATACATGCAAATAGATGCAAATATCTAGAAAGTTTTAAGCACCAAGGAACCAGTCAGTATTACACAAGATTGTGCTTCAATTATTATTTTTTAAAAAGTATGGGGGGAGCTTGGGATACAATATTCCAAAACATAAAAATGGAATCAAGGCTTTTCCTGAAGAGGAGGAAGTTTGGATATTCTGAAGAGAAATAATCGACTTCTTAAATAGGTGTCTTTCTCTCTACAGCCACTTTGTATGTATCTATAGGTAACACATACCTATATGTTTGTATTGTTTCCCCAGTTACAATGCATGTGGACAGGAGCTGGGTTTTTTTTTTAAGCAATCGGGGTTAAGTAATTTGCTCAAGTTTACACGGCCAGGTGTTTCTGGGTGGGTGCTAAGTATCTGAGCCTGGATTTGATCCCCAGGTCATCCCGACACTGGAGCCGGTGCTCTTACTCGCTGTGCTACCTGGCCACCCGCACAGGAGCTGTTTTTGCTTTTTCTTTGTACTCCTAGTACTTAGCAAAATGGCTTGTACTTATTAGAGCAAGTGCTTGACAAATGCTTGCTGATTGATTGGTCAAAGAATCATGTAGCTGAGGTAAAAAAGTTATCAGGTGAGAGATCATCTGTCCAATAAAGGTTAGAGAAAGAAAACTGAACAATAGTATTACTTGCTCAAAGATAAAAAGAAAGTTATTTGTTGAACTGATTACAACAACAATAAAGAGGTCAATTGTCTTCTTAGGGCATGTGTCCAAGACATAACAGAGAACCTCACTCCTACTTCTGGTGATTCACTTGTGCACAAATGATACTGCCAGATGGAACATAGAAGCCATTGCCAATAATTATGAAATCTTGGGTAAGAAAATAAAAGACTATGGAATGCCGGTTGTGTTTTCCTCATTGTTGCCCATTGAAAGCAAGGGATGCACAAAAGATAAAGTAATGTGGTTAAGTAAATAGTTGGTTGAATGGTATATAAGAATGGGATTTGGATTTTGGACCATGGCTTAATATATATGCATACTATGCTTTGGACATAAAGACTTGGGGGAGGGGCTCAACTTTGACACCAGGCCCACTCTTATCTAGCCTTCCTTAAAAAAAAAAAAATTGGAGGAGACTCCTCCAAAAAATTTCCTGCCAAGAAACAAGAGGAAGAGACTGCAGTGCCCTTTCTTCCACCTAACCTTATCTCTAAGCATACTGCTTGCCTTCATGTTTCACTGTCTTTTTTCACAACTTTTTTTTTCTTCCAAAGGGCAGGGCATGCCTGTGAATCAAGACTGATTCCTTAAAGTCTTTCTTCTCCAAAGGCAAGCTATATCTAGAACAGATGACAGATTCCTGGTCAGAGATGGAGTGCCCCAAACAAAAGCTAGTAAGAATGTATTTGCTGTATGTCTTGCATATTTATCAAAATGGCTTTAAAAAAGATAGAGGAGGGAGAAATTATTTCTCTATGTCCCTCGGGCTAGATACATAGAGTAACTACAATGAAGGAAAAAGTATAACAATTTGCACCCAGAAGTTCATGGGACACAATACATGAAACAAACCAATGGTAAAATCCATGGCCTCAAATGCCTGTACACATATGTCCAAAGGTTAGACAAAAAGCAACAGGAATTAGTTACTAGAGCCAGGAGGCAAATTTGACCTCGTCACTAGTTCTGGATAGGACTTCTTAATTTTAAAAAAGGGAGGGGGAAGACAGGACCTGTTAAGGGGGGAAAGGGTGGTAGTGATGGAATCCTAATAAACCTGCCCTCAGCCCCAATATTCTAACTTCATTATAGGCCCAGCTGCACTGAACAGACCCACTGTGCCTACCTAACCCCCCTCCTAATGCCCACCCCCCACCAATGTCCTGGCTTCTTCATATATGCCTCACTGCTCACTAGAGCAACAGGTGCATCCATGAACTCTTAGTTCTCACAGAAACAGCAGATGTGTCCATGTGATGGGAACCCAGCCACTGCCTCTACCTAGTCACTGTCCCCAGACCCATTCCCACAGAAACAAATGTGTTCTTGTACTCAATCACAATCACATCATCCATCTAGCCCAAGACAGGACCGCTATACCTATCTGTCTGGACCAGACAGGACAATAGCTAGCCAATTGGAGGGCAGCATGACCAGAATGCTTAACCACTGTAGATGGGACCCCTCCTCCATTACCTAATCCCTTCACAAACTCCCCCTGCCTTTTTAATATTAATCATATTCCTATATTCTATGTAAAGTTTTATTGTGTAATCACCATCTTTATAAAAATCCATCTTGCTCTCTCTGAATTGCTGGTTCCTCTTGGAACTTGGCCTGCTTCATGAGAGGAGTCAAACTCAATAAATGCCTATACTTGGAGTAGAGGTGGTCTGACTGAATTCTTTAAGATGGTTCCACCACAAGACATCATGAAACCCCAACAGTTTTTGGGTGGGCAGAGGCCCCACTGCAACAGTTTTTGGCATCCCTGGGTTTTAAACCACAACAGTTACATTAAGGTAACTTGGTATTAGCAAGGCCAGGAACCAGAGGGCTGAAGCATGATGAGAATACTTGAGTGAAAGTTAATAGAAGGAGAAAAAGAAGTGATTTTTCTTAGTGAAGTATGCCAGAGACTTCCTAGAAAGAAAGGGGAAATAAGATAAGGAGTATTGGAAACAGATCAGAAGGCTGGCACAGAGGCATGGTATAGCAGTGATGGGGAACTTTAGTTGTCCAGACATCTGCTGGAGGTCCCCCTGTGCCAAAGGATCCTTAACTTACCTCAGGGATCATACTGTCTGTCAAGAAATGGGAGGAACCAATAAGGGGAAATTCTACTTTGGATATGTAAGGATATTTATAGAGAGAGATAGGAAGATCTGGTTGCTGGAGGAGAAATGAAAACCTTGGGGGGAAGTAACCACATTCCATTCTAGGGTCTGCGACAGATAAGGAAATAAAAGCATAGTCTGATATTCACTCTAGATTTTGGGAAAGTGTATTTCCAAGGGTTCAGGGAAAAGATAAGGTCCCCTGGACTAAAATGCTGTAAAGAAAGTCAGCCCAGGAAGGATAGGAGATGGTCAAGAATAAAAATATTAAACAGAAAGGGAAACAATTCCAATGATAGGAAAAATGGAATTTGTCTTACTCCAATGTGGATTCATAGGGCACACAACCCTCTTAGATTTTAAAAGAAAGTATATAAAAGACTGAAGACCATCCTCAGCACAAGGATTGAAAATGAGAGTGGTATGGTCCTAGAAAAAGTGGTGCCCAACTCTTCATGACTCCTTTGGGGGTTTTCTTGGCAAAGATACTGGAGTAATTTGACGTTTTCTTCTCCAGCTCATTTCCCATATGTGGTAACTGAGACAAACAGGATTAAGTAACTTGCCCAGGGTCACATAGCCAGTAAGTATCAGGCAAGATTTGAAGTCAGGAAAAGGAGTCTTCCTGACTCCAGGTCTGGTACTGTATCCACTGTACCACTTATCTGCCCTAGAAAAAGAATAAAGACTGCCGCTAAAGGTCAGAACAAACAGTCTGGCAGTAAAACATTTTTTTAATGCACAGAGGGAAAACAAAAATTATGCTGGTTCCTTTAACAATGTATACTTCTTGGGTTTTTTTGTTTTTTTGGAGGGGGGAAGTGAGGGCAATTAAGGTTAAGTGACTTGCCCAAGGTCACATGGCTAGTAAGTGTTAAGTGTCTGAGGCCGAATTTGAACTCAAGTCCTCCTGACTCCGGGTCGGTGTACTATTTACTGCATCACTTAGCCACCCCCTCAATATATACTTCTTTAAAAAACAATTTAACCAAAGTTCAGTTTCCTGTGCAAGTCTCTCTTTGTATATTGAAATTTTTGTGTTTGTTGATGATTTATTGTTAAGGTCACAATAAAAATGTCTATTTTTAAGAGCTAGGGATTTTAGTGGACTGAAAAATCAATATGGAAGTCAGCAGTGTAAATGTGGCAGCCAAAAATCTAATGTGATCTTGGGTGATAGTGAGGCATAGCTTCCAGGAATAGGGAGGTGATAGTTTCACTGTAATTCCACTCAGATCTCTTCTGAAGTACTTTGTTCAATTCTGGGTACCATGTTTTAAGAAGGGCATTAATAAGTTGGAGGGAGGGCAGAGTGGTGAAGGGCCCTGAGTTTGTCCCAAAAGAATAGTTGAAGGCACTGGGGATAGCCTGGAGAAGAGGAGATTTGGGGAACATGGCAGGAAATGGGAGATAATTTCCAATATATGAAAGACTAGACTTGTTCTGTTTGACCTCAAAAGGAAGAACCAAGAACAACAGATGAAAGTTGCAAAGAGGTCAATTTAAGCTTGATATAGGGAAAAACTTTGATCATAGAGATGATCAAAAGTGGAATGGGCTGTCTTGAATGATAAAAGGGTTTCCCCGTCCTTGGAGGTCTTCAGAGGATGGATGACCCCTTGTCAAGTGTATTATAATGGGGTATTTAGGGAGGACTCACACCTCTTGTGTGAGAGCTTGCTGAGCCCTTTTCAGGGCTACTGATTCACCTTTGGTGTTCGCCTGTCGAGTGATTCTCACCTGTGGCTCCAAGAAGCTGTAGCATGCACAGAGGGCTAAGCCAGGGTAAGGGTAACTAACAGGCTTCAAGTCCATCTGTGAGTTAGGGGGACGTCTACTACCACTTTGTGAAGACTTCCAGGCAGAATGGACTGATGAGAATAATTTGTTGCAAACATCACAAAGGCGCCTGAAGCAGGTGCTGTGGAGTGCTTAGAGCTTGGTTAGGCATGGAAGATGTCAAGGTCATCCACTGCATCCAGGACCATCATCCTGACTTTTGTCTTGCCACTAGACTTCCATGACTGGCAGACAGCGTGAGGCTGACAGCTTTATACAGCTCTTGACTCACTCAAATCCAATTCACACCCAAGTCATCACCCTGTGAAATTATTGGTCCTCTTTGAAAACAAAGGAGAACAATAATATTATAGCTAAAATTCCTTTCATTTTTGGAGGGCTAGAGATTCAGATAGAAAAAAAAAAAGTCCCTGCTTTCAAGGACCTCCTCCTGGGAGAGATAGCACATAGAATCTTCAGTTTCTGAGAAGATGAAAAGGCATACTGAATATGTAACAATTCCCTCCCCAAATCTCCCTCTCAGAATCTTTCTCTTCCTTCAAGACTCAGCTCAGGTGCTACTTTCTCTGTGAAGCTTTTCCAGATTTGTCATTGTTAAGACTCAGCTCTTTCCAATGACCCTTTATTTACTTTTTGTTTAAAGTGTACTTGCTATATTCCTCTAGTAGAATATAAACTCCTTGAGAGCACAAATGGTTTAGCTGTCTATTTTGGATTCCCAGGCTCTTGCATGGTGCTGCTTGTCAAGTAGGAGCTTAATAAATAAATGCTTGTTGAATTGAATTGAATTTTAAATTTTTCTATAGAGGAACGAATAGGTGAAAATAAAAAGAGGGATTAGAAAATAATAAAAAAATGAAAAACAATTTTCACTTCAAGCAACAAAATTTTACAATGAAGAATAATTGTCCAAAGTAGTTAGTGCTATTCTTTTTTCAACAGAAAAATGGATGACTAGAATAAAGTAGATCATAAAGAACTAGGACTAAAGATATACATTAGTTTTGTGTTTGATGAATCCCAATCACAAAACAAAATTGGGAAAAACAATTATTATTCAATTTAAATTAAATTTAAATTATTCAATTAAATCAAATTCAATTTAAATTCAAATCAAATTGAATAGCAAGAAGCAAAAGAAATATTATTGATGAAATTAGATCTTAATTCCATATAAATAGATTCCAAATGTATTTTAAATAATTTTTCCAAAAATAGAATGATATTCTATTGCATTTGAGAAGAGGAGAGGGGAAAAGCATCTATTCAACAGATGGAAGCCTCTATAGAACTTTACAAAATGGATGGTCTTTATTATTAATTTTCCTATGACAAAAAAGTAATGCATCCAGAATAAAAAGGAATGAAATCAGAGGGGAAAATGTTTGCCATAGTTATTTCTCATTAAAATTTGACATCACAAATCTATAAAGAATTGGAAGAAAAATAGAAGAACAAGTTCCTTAATGGGCACGTGGTTTAAAGAATCTGAAGTGGCAGATCTTAAAAGAAAAGACAGGTTACCAATAACAACCTGAAAAACTGTTTAAATTCTCTAATCAAAGAAATGTTAATTAAAACAACTCTGAGATAGCTCCTTACAATAAATCCACAAAGAACTAAAAATAACAAAATCCAGTGTTGTAGAAAGACAGGCACACATAATGCTGTAGGAAAAAATGAGGGAAGGAGGAAGGAAGAATACAAGCATTTATTAAGTGCCTACTATGTGGCAGGCACTGCACTAACATTAAGTGACTTGCCCAGGGTCACAAAACTAGTAAATATCTGAGGCCAAATTTGAATTCAGATCTTCCTGACTCCAGACCCAGAGTTCTATCCACTATATCACCAAGCTACCTCAAGAGTTATGAATTGTTATGATGTTTGTTGAAAGCAATATGGCACTATAGAATGAGTTAGAAAACTTAGATGTTCATGTGTTGTTCAACGTGTTTGAAAATGGACAGTGGTAATGTTCATGGCCATAACTTCATGCTATCCTTTGCATAATGGACCAACAGGTCTTAATTATTATAGAGCGATCTATGCTGCTATGTTGTCTTTCATATATAACATTTGTACTAAGATGACAATCCTAGGTTTTCTTTACTAATTTTTTTTTGGGGGGGGGGGAACCTTGTGTGGTCCACGGGTAGTCATTAGTTCTGGATTTTTTGAGGCAATCGGACATTGTGACTTGCCCAAGGATCATACAGCTAGTAAGTGAGGACAGATGTGAACTCAGATTCTCCTGCCTCCAGGGAGGGTGCTCTATTCACTGTACCACCTAGCTCCTCCTAGTCATCAGTTCTAAATGGCATAATGGAAGGAAAACTGGCTTCACAGTCAGAGGACCTGGGTTCAAATCCCATCTTTGACACCACTTGTGTGATTCTTGGACAAGTTATAGGTTCCTAAAAGAATCTTGGTTTTCTTATCTCTAAAATGAGGGCTATGTCTAGTCACCTAACTTCTCAGTTTCCTCATCTGTAAAAGGGTAATACTCTTGTCAGACTGCAAAATGACTGAACTGAATGTCTTAAATAGAGGAACAGAGCAGCGAAGAGGTCAGTGTCACTGGATCAGTCAGTCAACAAATATTCATTCTGTTCAGTCATATGTCTGTCATTTCCAACTCTTAGTGACCCCATCTGGGGTTTTCTTGACAAAGATAGTGGAGTGGTTTGCCATTTCCTTGTCCAGTTCACTTTGCAGATAGGGAAATGGAGGCAGTTAAGTGACTTGCCCAGGGTCACACAGCTAGTAAGTGTCTGAAGCCAAGTAAGTCAGGAATGATGAGTCTTCCTCACTTCAGGCCCAATACTCTATCCACTGTTCCAACTAGTTGCCACTAAACATTTATTAAGCACCTGCTATGTTCCAAACACTGTACTAAGATCTAGGAATATAAAAACAGACAAAATTTAATAAGGATGAGTGACTTGCCCAGGGTCACACAGCTAAATGTGCCTGAGGCAGAATTCAAACTCAGGTTTACCAGATTCAAAGTCCAACATTCAAGCCATTGTGCCACGTAATTGTCACCTAGTTTTAAATCCTTGCTCTCCTACTTAATAACTATGCTATCTTAGGTAAGACTTTTCTTTCTCTGGACTTCAGTTTCCTCATCTATCAAATAAGTGGATGATAGTAAGTGCTCTAGAGTTCTAACAGTGTGTGATTCTATGAATTCAGACAAAAGAAGAGTCCTTGGGATTCTACCTTTAATAAGCACTTTATGTTTTGTACATTGCTTTTCAAAGTTCTCAGCTCTATCTCATACCTTTTTCATCACAGCATTTCTGTAGATAACTTAATTCTTTATTGTCACACCTTCCTAAAATTCTACCAGCCTTTAGCGGATTATTCAAAAGTCTTACCTTTCTCTCTCTCTCTCTCTCTCTCTCTCTCTCTCCTCTCTCCCCCCTCTCTCTCACTTTCTATCTCTCTCTTGCTCTGTCTCTCTCACTCTCTCTTTCTCCCTCTCTCCCTCCCTCTCTTTCCTTCCTTCTTTCATTCTTCCTTTCTCCCTTGCTCCCTCACTCTCCTTCCTTCTCTCTCTCTTTCTTT
>NW_027187460.1:30942446-30962523 GCF_028583685.1 Petaurus breviceps papuanus
CTTTCTTTCTTTCTTTCTTTCTTTCTTTCTTTCTTTCTTTCTTTCTTCTTTATTTTGTTACTTGTTAGCACTTCCACTAGAGGGTGTACAGGGACAGAGATAGAAATTGGAGCTCATTCATTTCACAACTAAAGTAGCAGTCCTGATAGAACACTGGGTATGAAAGGAACTGAAAACTGAGTTTAGAGGAATGTTTCTAGATTTCAATTGTCATTTCCTGGGGTGTGCTGGTAAATGTATAACAAATGACTCTGAAAAAAAATATGCATCAGACACTCTTTTAGGTTTAATCTGCATTGTTAACATTTTCCCATGCTTTCTTAAGTTTAGACAATCAACAATAAAACAGTAAATCAAACTTTAATTTGTAACCAATTCCTGAGGTGTAAATGTTCACACTGCAAATTCAACGATCAGCTGATCACCATTGTTGGCTTCAGCACTCCTCTGGCATAGGTCACACATAAGATGTAATAGATGTAATACACATCAGAATTACATTCCTCAGGGTTGGATATGACTTCAGAGGCCAAGGCTAGAAATCCATCAGCTCAACATGTAAACCATTACACTTTCAGATGCTTCAATTGTCAGGAAGTGTTTCTCTTACACCCAACTGAAGGTTGACTCTACAGCCTCTGCCCTAGTTCTATCTTCCAAAGCAAAGCAGGATAAATCCTAATCCCTCTTTTCCATATGATAGCTATGAAAATACTGGAAGACAGCTATCGTGCCCTTCCTCTGACCCCCTAAGTCTTCCTTCTTCCAGGCTAAATAAAGATCCCCAGTTCTTTCAACCAACCCTCACCAACCAGACCACCATTTCTCTAGCTACACTCAAGGCTGTCAATGTCTTCCTTAGCCCAAAATACACAAGATTCACACATTCTGGCATGAAAGTGACCCTGGGTTTTCAAAGGCTATGCATAGGCTTAGTGCAAACTCCAACAGGTTTTGCTAGGCTGCAACTTCCAGTACTAACCTAATGGCAGACTTCATTTGCTGTCCAAAGACCAGCCTATCTAAGTTATGGAGAGGCTCATTACTAGAAGGTTAGTAATGAAGTAATGATTTGCTTTAACCATGAAATGAACAAAAATGGTCCTCAATCCCACAGGCAACTCACTTTTTCTCCTGTGCTGTCAGAAGAGACAGAAAGGTCTGAGAAATAAACAGCTCTTAGATCTTCTACAAACCTTCATTTAATAAATGGTTTTCAACGTGTGATTAGGCAGCTAGGTGATGTAATGGATAGAACACTGGGCCTGGAATCAGGAAGACCTCAATTCAAATAAGCCTCAGACAATTACTAGCTGTGTGACTCTGGGCAAGTCATTTAACCTCTGTTTTCCTCAGTCTCCTCAACTGTAAAACGGGAGTAATAATAGCACCTGCCTCACAGGGTTGTCGTGAGGATCAAATGAGATGAAATTTGTAAAGCACCTGGCATGTAAGTAAGTGCTTAATAAATGCTTGTTTCCTCCCTCTGGGTCAAATATTCTTTTTTTTTTTTGGAGGGGGGAAGGTAGGGCAATTGGGGTTAAGTGACTTGCCCAAGGTCACCCTGGGTCAAACATTCTTATTTCCTTCAACTGACTCATGTAGGGTTCCTAGTCTTCTCATCATCCTGGTTGCCTTCTTCTGTGTTCACATTCCATCTTTTTTATTTCCTTCCCAAAATCTAGTGTCCAGAATTGTAAACATTAGTGCAGATGTGCCCTATGTCAGAGCACAGAAGGACAATTAACCTTCTGTAAGCCACCAACCTATGAAATATGGCCTATCAGAGACTGAATAAAGAAAAACTCTAGGGCGGAGTGGGTCTGGGGTTTGACTGTGAGCTGATTCCCCTTCTTCTTGGGGTTGATTTGTTATACCTTAAAATGCACTAGTTGGCGCTGGACCCAGAATCAAAAAGACTCATCTTCCTGAATTCAAATCTTACCTCAGACACTTATCAGCTGTGTTACCCTGGGCAAGTCAATTAACAGTTTCCTCATCTTAAAAATGAGCTAGAGAAGGAAATGGCAAACCATTACAATATCTTTGCTCCCCACCCAAAAAAAAAAAAAAAACCCAACCCGAATAGGGTCATGAAGAGTTAGACAAAACTGAACCACAAAAATAACAACAAACATAAAAGTATGAAACTGAATGTTGGGAAAGAGTGAGTATTCACCTTAAAATGATCTTGGATAGTAAGAAGGTTCACATCACAAATTCCTCTTCTTAAGTCCAAGGGAGTAGAATAAAATGAGTACTATGCAACTTTTTCATTCATATTAGTAAAAAATTGCGAGTATGTACTATCTATCTATATATATATGCATGCATATTGAATAGCTGTCTTCATGGGTTGGGTCCCTGTGGGGCTCAAGAGCTCCCAACAGTAAACCTTCCATTAACAGTCAATCCAGTAGAATCAATTAGTTCTTAACAAAATTGTTTATTAAAATGGCATGTCAAGAACAGTAGTTAAAAGACATTCTTCCCATAAATCTAGTACACACCCGCACAAATATGCATCATCCATGGGAAGAGTGGGCTCAAACATAAAATACCATGCAGTAAGGCATCAGGCCACTCACAAATCCTCATAATACCGAATTTGGAAGTGCTTTCTCCCTTGTAGAATCTTCATGCAACTTCCTTTGACTGTAGCATTTATATCCAGGGTATTGCTCAGCCTAACCCCAGGGAGTGTCCCTCTCAATTTCAGGGGTCACAATCCTGAAAGCTGCTCCCTCCCTCTAGTGACTGTCTATGCCTGTCACCAGCCAGTAGCGTGTGCCTGTCTCCTCACTGGATCCAGTGTCTCCTACTCATCTAGTAGGTCCCTTTAAAAACCACAGAGATGATGTATATGGGGAGGGGATGGAAGGGAAATCCCCTCTCTCACCTCCCTTGCCGGAGTCTCTTCCACAGGTGGCTTCCAACTTGCAATCTCTCCCACGATTTGCAATCTTCCGCTCTGCTGCTAGATGCCACTACCTAGATGTCTCTACTGTTGGGGGCAAGGAGGAGAGAAAAAAAGTCCTATTCTTGGGGCGGCATGAGGGACAAGAGAGGGGATCAGGAAAGGGCGGGGAGGGAGATCTCACTCCACCTTCGATTTCCTAGAGCTCTCCACAGTTTAGCAATTTAAAGTCCCGAGAGGCATGACTAATTTGTTTTCTTGGCCAATCATATCGTACCCTTCTTAACTCAATTACGGAAGGGTTTGTACTTCACGGAGGAATTAGAGCTTAAGTCTATATTGTTGATTCCTTAAATCTTGGTCATGCTATCGTGGATATGTTTTGCATGACTACACATGTATAACCTATATCGAATTACTTGTCTTCTCAAAGGTGGGTGGGAAGGGAAGAAAGGAGAGGATTCGGAACTCAAAGTTTTAAAAACGAATGTTAAAAATTGTTTTTGCATGTAACTAGGACAAAATAAAATACTAAATTAAAGACTTGACCGGGGAGCAGAGGGAGGGTCACATCTCTCCCCTCTCACATATAAATTATATACATGCATTACTGTATTCATCTTTTATAAGGTAAAACATTCACAAAACATAAAACTTTTAAAAGGATCAAATAAATATTTTTAAAATAATTTTTTTTTATTTATTAGCGTTAGGTACTAGAGTGATTTCATTTCTTTAGGGAACTCTGATGAGGAAGCTCTTACTTTTATTTATTAATGGAACAAAAAAACCTTTTCTCCCCTCTGGCTAAAATTATTAGTAATTCTATTTATAATGAGAGTAATGCGATTGAATGTGTTCATTATTTTTTTAAAGTCTTGATTTAACATTTTGTGATACGGTAATTTGAAGGTCTGATTTGACATTCAGTTTTATTTTGATACTTGGTTTGTTTTAATGGCTATCATAAATAAAAAATATTCCTTACAAAGATAGTAGTTCTAATAGCAAGAAGTGTAGCACTGGCTATACTAAAATCATGTCTCTCATTTTTCTGTCCCATCTATCAATTATGCAAAGGTTTTTGTTTAAATTTGGCTAGTGATTTTCCATCTTCTCAGAAGGTGTTCCATTTTCATAGTTTCAACAAATGGGTACCAGATCCTTTATGTGGAAGATTTTTAAACAGTTTAGAAAAATTCAGTGCAAAAATCTCCTGGCATAGACAGCAAGGACTCCCTCTCTCACTAAGGGTCCCTAGCTCTGGGCTCATTCACCTTAACCTGGTTCAGGTCTTGGGGGATCCTGCTTTTGAAAAAAGGGAATCCAGCTCTTTTCATACTCACTACATTACACTATAGTAGAGCTCTGGGAACCATCTCTTAAACAAAGCTTAAATTTGGCATATGCCTAAAGTCTACCCAAAAGGGATTAACTGGGTCACATTTTGAAAGGTACTCAGAATATCAATGAATCAAGAAGCATTTTTGTTATTAAGTGTGTACAATATCACAGGCACTGTATGTGATGCAAAGTAAGAGTTAAAAAAAAAGTCCCTACCCTCAAGTAGCTTACTTTCTAATGGGGGGGATAGATATACATACAAGTATATGTAGAAAAAAATTAATACAAACTACTAACTCTCTTGTACATTTATAATTTAAATTCAGGGTGGCAGAGTGGAATCTTGGCATAGGAAAGATGGGGTTCAAATTCCCCTTGTGCTCACACTGCCTGAATGACCCCAGACAAGCCAATTAATATCTTGGTGCCCATTCTCAAAGACTGCAAATTACAGAGTAGTTACTGATCTACATTGATAGAGACACTTTCCCTGTTGATAACTCTACACACCAATTAAACTGTGGCTCCAATTCCCATCCATAAAAGGGTATGAAACAGAAATGGAGATATAGAAACAAATCAAGTGATGTTGTACATTATGAGTATTTGTATCTTATCACAGTTCTGGGCACAAAATAGGAGATTAAAAAATACTTGTTGAATTGCTTTGTAAAAAAAAAAAAAGCTAGACCTGAGAAGATTAAGTACAAGCATAGTTTATCACTTCGACAAGCTAAACAAATTGTATTTTTCAGTGTTAAATGCCCCAAATGAAAAGAGTTAAAATTATTTACTTAAAAAACAGGAGGGGCAACCCAGATATAGTCTACCAATTTACTAAGCATCCATGTGTATTAGACAGTTTTTCACTTTAGCCTGACAGATGGTGAGTGCATGTTTTGAGAATCTGCAAAAAAAAAAAATTTTTTTTTTTGAAAAGTACGAGATACCCTCATTACATTTGGACAAAACCATCAATCAACAAGCATTTATTAAACTAAATGTGTTTTGTTTTATTGTTTCATCTGTTTTGGGCTAGAAACTGGCACTTCTTCCATAATTTATAGTTTTAGAGGGTTGCCTTGGGCACCAAGAGGTTGTAACTTGCCTATGGTCACACTAAAAATATGTGTCAGGGGCAGGACATGAACCTAAGGCTTCCTGCCTTGAAGCCCACCCTCTCTTCACCATGACAGGCTGCTTCTCTGAATGAAGCCTCTGAAATGGAAAGGCAGTAGGCTACTTTTAAGTATGTCAGCTTTAATCTCACACTGACCCAACACACACTTCTTCAATACCATAATGGGGCCTCTCAGTCCCTTTCACCAAATTCATTTTATAGCTTCTTGCCATGGTTAACCTCTTTGTTTCTTCATTCCTGGTAGATTGCTGCATTGTATTTTCATTACATTTTCTTAAGGAGGAAAAATGAGAAAGCTGAATTCTTTAGGTTTTGCATTTTGAGTGAGCAAAGGTTGGGAGATGAAATCCCTACATGAAAACAGTTACTGTGCCAATGACTGCTCTCTGGCTCTGATTCAGAGAAAAACACTTAGCATGCAGCGTGAGGGCACTTGGAGTACTTCTACCTTCAGACAGCACATTTGTTTAAGTGTTCTGAAAGTACGTGATTAAAACAGTTAATGGATCAAAGAAAGTCCAAATTGATATCTTGGACATGTGGGCATTGTGAGAGAGCAAGTATTTGTTTAAAGGCCTATTGTGAAACTTCCACTGGTTTTAAGACTGACTGGAGGGTGGGGGAAGGTTCATTGGCATAGATAATGTATTCACAAAATAATTTGGAATCTGATTACGGGTGATGAATCTTAATTATGGCTGTTTACTATGGTGAATATTTAGGAAAATCATGGAGTTTAAAAATGACAAGGCTCACGCTTTCACTCCAGCTATTTAGGAAGGAAAATAAGTACCACCCTATGTAAATATTCTCTAATTACTCTGTAATTTCAGTTACATATTTTAGATGGAGGACCCTGTTTTGCCTGCCTGGTGTCTTCCTTTTAATGCCATTTCTCTTAAGCCTATTTTTCCACCCCATGGGGGGGGGGGGAATGTAAATTAGCTACTGCTTGCTAATTCTCAGGTTCCTTCTTCATTTTCCCCCCACAGATGTCACATGAAGGATAATCACTAAGATCCTGCCTAAATGAAAATGGCTGCCCAGTAAGAAGCTTTTTGTATATTTTTTAAACAGAATAACCTTGCAGAAAGAGAAAAAAAGAGAGAAAAGGTAGATGGGGCACACAGGAATGTGATTTCTTTCAACTTAAAAAAGTTATTTTTCAATTAATAAGCACTGATGTTTTTCTCTCCCTCCTACCCCCGATTTGAAAGAGGAAATAAAAGAAAAACAAAACCCTTGTAGCAAATTTCATGATCAAGCAAAACAAATTCCCATGTTAGCCAAAATTACACGTCTCATTCTACATCTTGAATCCATCATTTCTCTGTCAGGATGTGAATAGATCATTATCAGCCGTCTGATAATAGGACGCTTGTTTTGAATTTCCTTGGCTTCTACTCCAGTTCCTCAGCAAACTCATCATTGGGAAATCTCATCATCTTGCAAGATCCATTAGTCTTGTTACTCTCACCTCATTGGTACCCTCTCTCCTTCTGATTGGAGAGTAGTTATAAACTCCTCCATTTAAGTAGTGAATAGGACTGACTTCTTGGATATCTCATTTTCCACTCTGCTACACTCATTCTGTACTTCTTTGGCTTCTCTACTAGACTAGCTACCTTCCCTCCGCCCACTCCCTTTTTTAGCTTTCTTTCATGTATTATTTTTCCTCAGATTGCAAAATCCTTCAAGACCTCACTATTTGACAAAAACTGCTGGGAAAACAAGAATATAGTATGGCAGAAATTAGGTATAGAACAATATTTTACACTGTATTCCAAGATAAGGTCAAAATGGGTAACTGATTTTAGACATAAAGGGTGATACATAAGCAAATTAGGGGAGCATGGAATAGTTTACCTCTCAGACCTAGGTAAGAATTTATGACCAAACAAAACATAGAGAGCATTATGGGATGTAAAATGAATAATTTTGATTACATTAAATTAAAAGGGTTTTTCGCACAAACAAATGCAACCAAAATTAAGGGGAAAAAAACCCAGAAACCTGGGGGGGTGAATTTTACAGCAAATGTCTCTGATAAAGATCTTATCTCTCAAACATACAGAGAACTGAGTCAAATTTATAAGAATGCAAATCATTCCCCAACTGATATATGGTCAAAGAATATAAACAGACAGTTTTCAGAAGGAAAAAATCAAAGCTATTTATAGTCATATGAAAAAATGCTCTAAATCACTATTGATTAGCAAAATACAAATAAAACAACTCAAAGATACTATGTCATAGATTGGCTAGTATGATAAAAAAAAAAGAAAATGATAAATGTTGGAGGGGATGTGGGAAAATTGGGACACTAATGCAATATTGGTGGAGTTGTGAACTGATCCAGTGATTCTAGAGAAAAATTTGGAACTACACCCAAAGGGATATAAAACTGTGCATACCTTTTAATCTAGCAATACCACTACTAGGTCTGTATCCCAAAGATATTTTTTTTAAAAAGGGAAAAGGACCTATTTTTACAAAGATATTTATGGCAGTTCTTTTTGTGGTAGCAAAAGATTGGAAATCAAAGGGATGCCCATCAATTGGGGAATGGCTAAACAAGTTGGAGTATATGATTATAATGTAATATTGTGCTATAAGAAATGGTGAGCAGATGATTTCAGAAAAACCTGGAAAGAGGTACATGAACTGATGTTGAATGAAGTGAACAGTGGATTGTGCAAAGTAATAGTAATTTTATAAGGTTGACTACCTGTGAAAGACTTAGCTACTATAATCAATACAATGATCCAAGACAATTCCAAAGGACTCATGATGCAACAATATTACCTCCAGAAAAAAAACAAAAACAACAAAACTGATGGAGTCTAAGTGCAGATCAAAGCATACTATTTTTCACTTTTTTTGTGGTTTGGGGGGAGTCTGTTTCTTCTTTCACAACATGACTAATATGGAAATATGTTTTACATGATTGCAAATGTATAACCTATATCAAATTGCTTACAGTCTTGGGGGGGGAGAGGAAGGAAACTTAGAACTCAAAATTTTTAAAAAGGATGTTAAAAATAGTTTTTCATGCAATTGGGAAAAAATAAAATAAAAAAAAAGATTGTAAGATCCTTGAGAGCAGGGACTGCCTTTCTTTTTTTGTATTTGTATCCCTAGTGCATGTAGCAGTGCCTAGCACATTTTATTGTTGTTCGGTTATTTAGTCATGTCCAAAGAGCATCCCCTTAGTCACCAATTCTTTGCCCCCACAAAAATTGCTGTTAAATATTTTTGTACATATGGTTCTTTTCCTCTTTATTTGATCTCTTTGGGATATAGACCTAGTAGCAGTATCACTGGGTCAAAGGGTATACATAGTTTAATGGCTTTTGGGGCATGGTTTCAAATTGCTTTCCAGTCCACAGTTCTACCAACAGTGCATTAAAGTCCCTGTTCCCCCAAAGCCCCCCTAGAATTTGTCATTTCCTTTTTTTTTTTTACCAGTTTAGCTAATTTGATGGGCATAAGGTGGTACCTCAGAGTTATTTTAATTTGTGTTTCTCTAATTATTAGTGACTTAGAGAATTTTAAATATGGTTATTGATAACTTGGATTTCTTCCTCTAAAATTTCCTATTCATATCCTTAGACCATTTATCAACTGAAGAATAATCTTATTCTTTATACATTTAATTTAGTTCTCTCTCTATATTAGAAATGAAGCCTTTATCAGAGAAACTTGCTGCAAAGATTTTTTTCCTCAACTTCCTGATTCTCTTCTAATTTTAGCCCCATTGGTTATGCTTGTGCAAAAACATTTTAATTTTATGAAATCAAAATTGTCCATTTTATCTCACATGAACTTCTCTAATGCCTGTATCATTATGACCTTTTCTCCTATCCATAGATCTGACAGGTAATTTCTTCCTTGCACCTCTAATTTGTTTATGATGTCACCCTTTATGTCTAAGTCATGTACCATTTTGGAGTTTATCTTCTTATATGGTGTGAGATGCTGCATGAAGGGCTTTAAGTGTCAGGCTAAAGAATTTGTCTTTTATTCTATAGACAATGGTAAGCCAACGGAGGCTTTTAGCCGGTAAACAACATGGTCAGACCTGTGCCTTAGTTTCTGGCTAAGCCCATAAAGGCTTTTCAGTTTGTTAGGCCATGTCTATGTTGGCAAAGCCTTCAAGTTGACCAGGGTCAACTCCAAACCATGATTAAGCATTAGAATAGGACTTTAGTGCAGGATTATAGGAGCCTGAGATTTAGAGCTGATATGAACTGAAGAAGTCATATAGTCCAACTTGTTCCCTTGTTTTAAGATGAGGAAAGTGAGGTTAAGTTACTTATTTATAGTCAAATAGGCAGAATAATTAATCCAGAGAGTGTTTCCCCAGATATCTATAAACAAATTAAATTAGCTACTTTGCCAAATATTCAAAGATCTTAATACTCTGGCTTCAAGCTATCTTTTAAGTTTACTCTCTTGTCATAGCTATAACTAGAAATTGTGGCACCCAGAGCAAGTAGCAAGAAATACACCTAGAGGAAATAATAAAGTGTAGCAGCAAGCCCCCCAGTGTCCTCAGGGTGGCTGCAAACACAGGTTCTTGGATCTGCTTTGATAAAGGAAAGCAACTCAAAATGGGTTAACAAGCTTACTTTAATCAGTCAAATATGTATCATTTACCTAGTTCAGGGGGAAAAGGTCAGCACCCCGGACTTCAGAATATACAGACAGAATTATCAAGACAGAGAAACAGATCAAGTAGACAGATTTCCAAACTGTCCAACCATTACATCCATACCAAATCAACATCTGGGTTTTTCAAAGCTGGGGGGCTCTCAACAATGGCTTCCCAGAGTCTCATCTGACCAAATCACAGAACACTTCTCAAAGTGAGTCCCAAAGATACCAAATCAACATCTGGGTTTTTCAAAGCCGGGGGGCTCTCAACAATGGCTTCCCAGAGTCTCATCTGACCAAATCACAGAACGTTTCTCAAAGTGAGCCCCAAAACAAAGCCTCAAATCAGGGTTTATATAGCCTTCCCTTGGCTCAGAGAATGTAACAACCTTTTGGACCCACTGGCCAATCAAAAAGTATCTACTGAAAAACAAGCCTCCCACTCCAGGCTCCAGGTGCACTTTAGCCTAGGGGCAGGGAAGATCTTTAAATTTGCATTTCCATTACATAAAGGAATATATATGAGACAAGCAACAAGAAATGGGTCTAGGACAGGCAGCACAGATCAACTTTGTAATTCGTGATGTGAAAAATAACACAGAGTAATTAAGAAAAATTTAGTTGAATGGACAGGAAAAATAGTTACTATAGTTGCTTTAATGCTGCTAATGAAGCACAAATGTTAAAGTGTTATACCATCTAAATTTCAGTATCTACTCCTTCAGATATCTCATGAATCATCCCCTCAACATCCTTCCCCCAAAAACAAAGCTCTGGTCCTACAACCCTAGTTTTAGCTCTCTCTCCCACTACTTCTTTACCTGTAACCTAAGCTCCTTCAAATGTGTCTTTCCTTCCATTGTTGATTTTATACCTACAAATCCATACAAAATATCCATACAAAATGCTTTTTCACCTTTTCTTCCATATCTATCTCCATCAATAAAATCTGAGCTTCTTGTATTTAGGAGCTATTTAGATTTTGTCTTTGCATCCTCAGCACAGGGCTTGTTGCAGCATTTCTTAAGTTGAATCTATCAAAATCTTACCTGTTCTTCAAGGTCCATTTTAAAAGGCACTTATTTCATGAAGCCTTCCTAATCCTTCTAAATGGAAATGAACCGCAAATCTCCATCCACCCTATACTGTGTTTTTCAGTATCCTTTATTTTTTATATGTTCCAATTAGAATTTCTCAATTAGAATGTCATCTCCTTCAGGGTAAAGACAGTCTTTTTTTCTTTTTCTTATTTTAGACTCAAAGGCCAGAACATAAATACAAAAACAAAGAAAAGAAACAAAAACATATCATAAACTTAAATATTCAGACTCAAATACAAAGAGAGAAAAAGCACATCATGTACATAGTAGAACATAAGAGAAGATTCAAAATAGTCAACAATAAATTTTCATTTCAAGAAAGCCTGTGAGATAAATAATACCCATTGTGTTGAGAATTGTCCGCCTTTTCTTTGCATCTTTGTGAGCTTTCTTTTGTTTTCTGCTGAGCACTTTTTTACTTTGTTCTTTTTTTTCCTCCCCTCCCCCAAGGCTACAATAAAGTTTAGCTATGTTTCTCTCTAGAGGACTATCTTTCTTTCTGCTTGTATTTGTGTCCCCAACACTTAGCACTGTGCCTAGAACAGAGGATATTCTTAATAAGTATTTGAGGAATTATTGACTTCTGAATCTGTGCTTCTTTTCAATTTTCTTGTATGGGTTAATTGTAGAAGCCACATCTAGTTAAGGGTACCACAGAAGGTTTCCAGAAGAAAGTGTAATTTGACCCTGAACTTGAAAAATATATTGGATTTCAGCAGTGTTCTGGTTTGGGGCAATATTAGCAGTATAGTTATTGTGTATATACCCTATTTCCCTATTGGAATGTTAGCTCCTTATAGGCAGGGGCCATATCTTATGAATCTTTATCTTCAGTGACTAATACAAGGCCTTACACATGGTAGATATTCAATATATATTTGTTGGATTTGCTTCTAGCAAACTGCTACTACCATAAATAATACCAGAAGCATTAAGACTGATTAAAGTGGGGCACAAAGAAACAAGAGTGGGATCTCCATTTATGAGCTCTCTGAATTAAGAACTGTGGGAGATTCCAAGTATAGAGTGGTCATTAATGGTACTACTGTCCTGATTTTCATCAGGTAGGTAAGCCAGATTTAGGAAAGGAGTTGACAATTCATGAAGAAATAGTGATGTGTGTGTGTGTGCACTAGTATAGTGTGAGGACCAAATAAGATATTTGTCAAAAGTGCTTAGCACAGTGCCTGGTACACTGTAGTCATTACATAATATGTATGTGTGTATTTATATATATTTATTTATACATACACATATGTATATATGTACATATAATATTTAATAGTGAGGTGATGTGGAGAAACAGGCATTCTGCTCCAGTGATGGTAAAACTATAAATTTGTACAATATTTTTTAATGCAATATATATTGAGTTACAACATTGGTCCACTATTTATATAGGCTACTAATTTTTTAAAGACCTTGAGAAGAAATGGTGTATAATGGAAAGAGAACACCTAACTTTAGAGTTTGGGGACCTGAATTCAACCTCCAGGTCTGCCACTTTTTTCCTGTGTGATTTTAGCTGTCATTTAAACCCTCTGGCCCTCAATTTACTCATCTGCAACATGAAATGATTGCTTTCAGCTCTAAATCTATGTAATAATATAATCCAATGGATCTGTGATCATATTGATGTGAATATCCTCACTAACAATGCATATCATAACTCATCCATCCCTGCCCATCAGGTGCAGCTATTATCCATGTCTTCCTATAAAATCAGCCACTGGGCAGGCAGAGTTAAGATGGCAGAGTAAAGGCAGGGATTCACCTGAGCTCTCCCCCAAACTCCTCCAAATACCTTTTTAAAATGACTCTAAACAAATTCTAGAGCAGCAGAACCCACAAAAAGAGGAAGTGAAACAAATTTCCAGCAGTGGCAGCAACTGCTTCTGGAGCTCTCAGCCCACAGAGGATAAGGGGGTCAAACAACTCGTCAGAAGGTTACAGGGGCCTATTTGCTAGCACTGAGGCAGGATTCTGTTGCTTTGCCCATATTTGGATCTGGGTCACAATCCTGGGTGGTAGTCCCAAGGGAAAGAGGAGCACTAGTATAGCAGAGTTTGTGACCACAGTGGAGAGGGGACCCTCCTCACAGTTCCAAGGAAGAAGAGTGCTTTTGGTCACTCACTGACCAGAGCACAGACCAGAAGAGTAGTAAATACCTCTCCTTAAATCATAACACCTTGAAAGAACCAAAAACTTACAGGTCCCTAGAAGTATCTTTGAAAAAAGCTGCACAAAACCCCTGAAGTTTGTGACAGTGCACTCTCCATCCTGGAAGCAGAGTACCATTTTAACAAAGAGTTAAAAGTCAAGTAATAGGCTGGAAAAATGACCAAACAACAGAAAAAACTCTGGCTAAAGAAAATTACTGTGGTCATAAGGAAGATCAAAACACACACTTAGAAAAAGACAACAAAGCCAAAGCTCTTACATCCAAAGCCTCTAAGAAAAATATGAATTGGTTGGAGGCCATGGAAGAGCTCAAAAAGGATTTTGAAAATCAGGTAAGAGAAGTACAGAAAAAAACAAGAAGAGAAATGAGAGTGATGCAGGAAAATCATGAGAAAAGAATCAATAGCTTGGTAGAGGAAACACAAAAAATACTAAAGAAAATAACACCTTAAAAAACAGACTGGGCTAAATGATAAAAAGAGGTCCCAAAAGCCAATGAGGAAAAGAATGCCTTAAAAAGTAGACCTGGCCAAATGGAAAAGGAAGTCCAAAAGCTCACTGAAGAAAATAATTCCTTAAAAATTAGAATAGAGCAAATGGAAATTAGTGACTTTGTGAGAAATAGGGAAACAAAACAAAACCAAAAGAATGAAAAAAATAGAAGGCAATGAAATGAAGAATGAAATAGAAGACAGTGAAATATCTCATTGGAAAAATGATTAACCAGGAGAATAGATCCAGGAGAGATAATTTTAAAATTATTGGACTACCTGAAAGTCATGGTCAAAAGAGGAACCTAGGTATCATCTTTCAAGAAATTATCAAGGAAAATTGCCCTGATATTCTAGAACCAGGGGGTAAAACAGAAATTGAAAGAATCCATTGATCATCTCCTAAAAGAGATCCCAAAATGAAAACTCCCAGGAATATTATAGCCAAATTCCAGAACTCCAAGGTCAAGGAGAAAATAACACAACCAGCCAGAAAGAAAAAACTCAAGTATCATGGAGCCATGGTCAGGATAACACAAGATTTAGCAGCTTCTATATTAAAGGGCTTAGAATATGATATTCTGGAGGGCAAAGGAGCTCACATTACAACCAAGAATCACCTACCCAGAAAAATAGTATAAACTTTCAGGGGGAAATAATGAACATTCAATGAAAAGACCAGAGAGGAATAGGAAATTTGACTTTCCAATACAAGATCCAAGAGAAGCATAGTCAGTGAATAGAGCACCAGCCCTGGAGTCAGGAGGACCTGAGTTCAAATCTGGCCTCAGACACTAAAAACTTACTAGCCTTGTGACTTTGGGCAAGTCACTTAACCCCAATTGCTCAGCCTTCCCCCCTCCAAAAAAAAAAGCAAAAAAAAAAAGGGAGAGAGAGAAGCATAAAAAGTTAAACAGGAAATGGAAATCATAAGGGAATTAAGAAGTTTAAACTGTTTACATTCCTACATAAGAAGATATTTGTAACTCATAAAGCTTTCTCATTATTGGGGTAGTTAGAAGGAATGTATATAGACAGAGGGCACAGTTGAACATGAAAGAATCATATCTAAAAATAAAATTAAGGTTGGCAGCTAGGTGGCCCACTGAATAGAGCACTGGTCCTGGAGTCAGGAGGACCTGAAGCCTCAGACACTTGACACTCTTACTAACCATGTGACCTTGGGCAAGTCACTTAACCCAAATTGCCTTGCTTTCCCCCCTCCAAAAAAAAGTTTAAAAAATTAAATTAAGGGAGAATGAAAGGGAGAGGTAGAATGGGATAAATTATCTCACATAAAAGAGGCAAGTAAAAGCTTTTACAGTGGAAAGGAAGAGTGGGGAGGTAAGGGGGAGTGAGTGAACCTTACTTTCATCAGAATTGGCTCAAAGAGGGAATAACATACACATGCAATTGGGTATAAAAATCAATCCTACCCTACAGGAAAGTAGAAGGGGAAGGGGATAAGAGAAGGGAGAGGGGATAGAAGGGAGGGCAGATTAGGGGAGGGGATAGTCAGAAGCAAAACACTTTTGAAAAGAGACTGGGTGAAAGAAGAGAGAGAATAGAATAAATGGGTAGGGGGAATAGGATGGAAGGAAATATAATTAATAACTGTGGAAAAAAACATTTGAAGTGAGTTTCTCTGATAAAGGCCCTATTTCTCAAACATATTGAGAACTGAGTCAAATTTATAAAAATAAGAGCCATTCTGCAATTGATAAATGATCAAAAGATATGAACAGTTTTCAGATGAAGCAAAGTTATCTATAGCCATATGAAAAAAAATACTCTAACTCACAATTAATTGAAGAAATGCAAATTAAAACAATTCTGAGGTACTACCTCATACTTATCAGATTGGCTAATAGGACAAAAAAAGTAAATGACAAATGTTGGAGAACATATGGGGAAAATGAGACATTAGTGCATTGTTGGTAGAGTTGTGAATTGATTCAACCATTCTGTAGAGTAATTTGGAATTATGCCCAAAGGGCTACAAAATCATACATATCCTTTTATCTAGCAATACCACTACTAGGTCTATATCCCAAAAGAGATAAAAAAAAAATGAAAAAGGAAAAGCACCTATATATACACAAATATTTGTAGCAACTCTTTTCTGGGGGTAAAGAATTAGAAATTGAGGGGATGCTCATCAAATGGGGAAGGGCTGAACAAGTTGTGGTATGTGATTATGATGGAATACTACTGTACTAAAAGAAATGATGAGCAGGATACTCTCAGAAAAACTTGGAAAGACTTGCATGGGCTGATGCAAAGTGAAATGTACTGTGTACAAAGTAACAGCAATATCGTAAGATAATCATCTATGAATGACTTAGCTATTCTCAGTAATACAATGACCTAAAACAACTCTGAAGGACATATGATGAAAAATGCTATCCATCTCCAGAAAAAGAATTGATGGTGTTTGAATACAGATTAAAGCACAAAAGAAAAAAAGTAGCTAGTACAATCAAGGAGGGTTTGAGTGTATAGTAGAAAAACAAGGACTCCTTCAATTCCTTCAACATACCAGAAACCTTTGGGCATGAGAGGATGTAACAGACTTGGCCTTCAAAAACACTTGTACCAGAGCAAACCCCTGTTACAAAAGCAACTATAAAATAATACTATTTACAAAATACAGACTTAAATAATTGAAGAAATTCTAATTATACATGTGTGGACCTTGACAATATAATGAAAATGATGATAGTAAGTTAAAAAATCAACCATTAAGGGGTGGCCAGGTGGCTCAGCGAGTAAGTGCACCAGCCCTAGTGTCAGGATGACCTGGGGATCGAATCCAGGCTCAGATACTTAGCACCACACCCAGAAATAACTGGCTGTGTTACCTTGATCAAGTTACTTAACCCCAATTGCTTAAAAAAAAAATCAACCATTCGGGTTTGCCTAATGTGCTAAGGACTTTATTCACATTCTCTTGACTTGGAGCAGATAAGCTGTCTACTGAGGATGTCATTGTTTTACCATGAGAGCAGGCCATTTTTGTGATCATATATTTCAGTGCTGGCATTAATTAGACTACTTTTCCTATGTAATTAGTTCCTCATTAGTAATGTATTGTATTCTTCTCATTCTTCCTATGTAATTCTCTTTCCTGTTTGGGTAATCCTCAACTTCATCACTGTGGAAGCTATGGTATTCCATGATTTACAACCATGCATTGTCACAACTAGAAGGATACTAATATCAGAAAGAGGATACTTTAATTCAGAGAGAAACTTGGATACCTTAAAATAACTGTATGATTGCTCAAAGGCAATTCATCCCTCTCTTCTTATTCTGGGCCTAGCTCACTGTCTATTTTCAGTGTTTGTCCATATATATTGATTGATGAACTCTATGAATTGTCCACACAACTGTATTTCATAATATGGAAAATTGGTCTTCTATAGCCACTTGGTTTTTCCACTATGAATGGTTAGGCCAAACTCTTTGGAAAGAGAATCTCATTAAAGGACTTCTGCAGTGTTCTGAACATAATGCAATTGGCATAATATTAGCTATAAATCATCTGGAAAATTTCATTATCTATAGAGAATCTCTCTGCAATTTTGACTCTGCATTAGCTATCCTCCATGACAGTTGTGAATGTTTTTGAGAAACATGCCTCATTATTTTATGACTAAATAATCAAAAGATTGTGGAACATAGTTATCTCTATTGTTCTTTCAACAGCAGTTGGTGACATGATGGATAGGGCTCTGGTTCTGGAGTCAGAAAGACCTGAGTTCAAATCTGGTCTCACAGAGTTACTATTTGTGTGACTCTGGGCAAATCACTTTATCTCTGTTTGTCCCAGTTTCCTCAGCTGTAAAATGAGGATACTCAACTGTAAAATGGGGATAATAATAACACCTGTTTCACAAGCATGTAATAATACTACCTATCTACTTCATAGGTACATAATAATACCTCTTCATCTTCTGTGACATTCAAAAAGATATTTGTAAAAAGTGCTTAGTACAGTGCCTGATAAATAGTAGTCACTATATAAATGCTATTTCCCTTTCCTTCCCATCCTTCCTTTCCCCTCCCCTCCCCTTCTCCTTTCAAAGAATCTTATATGATTTTGACATGTGCATGGGAAATACCTTGTTGGAGGAAAGCATTTCAGGAAGAATTTGGCTATTGTAACTTGCTCTATTCTTCTCCCACTAAGGGGAGACTCTCTGCTCTTGACCCAAGCACATAAACTAGGTTGATTCCTGAAGGTATACATTCATCTGGGTTCCTAAAGCACATAGAATGTCTGAAATTTCACTAATGATCTCTGCAACACATAGGATGATCCAAGTGGCAATCTAAACAAAAAAATTTCAAATGGCCCTCATAACATATACAGCACCTCAAATTTTCCCAATGAACCCTTTCAAAACAGAACAACACAAATCTAAGTCCAAACTAAACCCTCACTAGGACAAGAAGGGTAATTTAAAAGGAAAATTAATTCAGAAAAATCTTGTAGAGTTAGCAGACTCTCAAAAAGGAATTATTTGGAGTTGGTTATTTGGGGTGTCTATATCAGCAAGCAACACATATACAACACATATACCCTTAAGTCCATAAAGATGTCAGACAATCTCTAGCCACACTAAAGCATAGGTTCCCAAAGTGCCCTATACCAACCCCTTGGGGGTGCTGAACAATGGGGGGGTAGTAGTAGCCTTGGGTGCAACTGGGTGGGGAAGTGGGGTAGAAGCATAAGGAAAGAAGAGAAGAAAATTTTGAAAACCGTTCATACATGTTTCATTTGTTGTGTAACAGAGTTAAAGCCATAGTGATTACATTATTTTCAAAAAAAAACACACAAAATTCAAGCTATAACTGATCAGTGATCAAGTCCGATGACTGGTCTTAACAAGCAAGTGTTGGCAGGCAAGCACATTGAATACTGTTGGGAAGTCCAGCACACATAGCTAGGAATATGTTTGTGCAATGATTTGTTTTACAATATAATACTGTATGGTCACATAACACAATATTGTGTCATCAAAATTTTAGTGCAGGAAAACTCAAAACTTTATAATAAATTATTAAATTCAAGATGTGTCATTTTAAAAAATATTTTATATTTTTTGAAATGATATAATTTTTTTAAAGCAATCGGGTTTAAATAACTTGCTCAAGGTTACACGGCCAGTTATTTCTTGGTGTGGTGCTAAGTATCTGAGCCCGGATTTGAACCCAGGTCATCCTGACACTGGAGCCGATACTCTTACTTGCTGAGCCACCTGGCCGCCCCTATAATTTTTTTTTAAGTTAAAGGGTTAAAGAAAGTAGATTTCGGGGGGGGGGGTTCTGATAATTTTCTTTAAAAGGGGGTGATAGGCCAAATAAGTTTGGGAACCTCTGCACTAAAGCAAATCTTCCTTATAATCATATTCACCACTAAAGAAGAGGAACAGGCTATGAACAGCAAAGACACTGCTTTTTTTTTTTTAAAGCAATTGGGGTTAAGTAACTTGCTCAAGGTTACACGGCCAGTTATTTCTGGGTGTGGTGCTGAGTATCTGAGCCCGGATTTGATCCAGGTCATCCCGACACTGGAGCCAGTGCTCTTACTTGCTGAGCCACCTGGCCGGCCCTAAGCAATTGGGGTTAAGTAACTTGCTCAAGGTTACACGGCCAGGTGTTTCTGGGTGGGTGCTAAGTGTCTGAGCCCGGGATTCAATCTCCAGGTCTTCTCAACACTGGAGCTGGTGCTCTTACTCGCTGTGCTACCTGGCCGCCCCAAAGACACTGCTTTTTAAAACGTATTGAATTACCTCTTATCACCAATTAGCATCAGGCACAGTGTTTAGTACTGGCTTTGTAGTCTCTGAAAACTTGTCTGTTTTCTATGTTAAAGTTTACTAAAGTCATTTGACCAGATATCTTTTCTACCGTGTTTCCCCGATAATAAGACACTGTCTTATTATTTTTTTGGACAGAAAAACACCAGAGGGCTTATTTTCAGGGGAGGGCTTATTGTAATGAACATTGACAGCAATTTTAATAAACAGGTAAATGTGAACAAAAAAATGTACCTTTATTCAATAAGCAAATCACTGGGGAAGAACAGGATGATGCGCTCACTGCTGCAGCTCTGATTGGATGCAGCTCGGAGCATGGCATGTGTTTCACGGGGGGGGGGGGGACGGGGCAGACAGAGGGTACCGTAATGTAGTATGTAGCGCAGGGGATCACCTTCACGACAGTAGCAATCTCAATAGGG
>NW_027187460.1:30962623-30993391 GCF_028583685.1 Petaurus breviceps papuanus
GTATAATTTGTCTCTATGACCTTGGGTTAAGTCATTTTTATCTCTCTGGGCCTCAGTTTCTTATATCTGTAAAATGTTGTTAGTCTAACTAAATACGGATTATGTGTGCCTGATCTGTGGTAGAAATTTTCAAACTTGTATTGGTCTGATCAACCACAGTTGGACACACTGTGCCTTAACCTGGACATAGTGATGTCACTTTGGTCCTTTTCAAGCATGAAGGACAACAACCAACCAAGGAGGGGGTATGGTTTTAACCAGTAGATATATGTAAAAATTTCTAGACTCTTCCAATGTGCCAATCTACTGATTAAAATTCCTTACTTTTGTAGCCACGCAGCTGTTGAATTCAGACATATTTACAATTTTTACAAATGAGTTGATTTTAATAAAAACAAGTTATTCTGAAGCATGATCTGAAACCAGATTTATGTGGGCTGGCACAATCTGCTATGCTAAACATATATTCATATTGCTTGGGTCTGTAACAGCCAATTTTTTTTGAGTAGTGATTATGACAGTCTTGACTCATGCCAACATACCCAAAAAACTGGCAATCGATATAAGATACTATTCTCAATGTGACTTTTATGGATAGTCCCTAGGGAAGGAGAACCAGAGTTATCACTCCAGTCCCTGTGGTTTGGCACTGGACTCATGAAGGCTGACAGCTGAGGCTAAAATAAAAAAACAAAAAACAAAAAAATCTGAGACTTAGTCACTCCATCATTCTAAGTATATTATTATCACTAAGAAAAATTTGTTTCTCTTCCCTCTACCTTTAGGTTGCTTCTTTGTTATTTCTTTACCTCTTCAAGGCTACCTTTTTATCCATTCACCAAGCAATTAAGTGTCTACTATGTGTCAGGTACTATGCCAGATCCTAGAAATATAAAAACAAATGAAACTGGCCCTTGCTTTCATGGAACATACAATCTATTGGAAGAAAATCAAGTCAACAAGTAATTATTAAATACCTAATTTTGGACCAAGAGCCGTGTTAAGTACTAGAAACACTGTATACTCTCTGATACTGCAATACCATATCTATGGTCTATGATCACATTGATTGAGGAATTCTTCCAGTGATACAGATTCTCAATCCCTTCATGCTTGCTTATACTTTGTGTCTGTCATCCATTTTCTCCAACCTAACAATGTTCACACAAATACAAAATATATATGAAGTAAATATAATATAATATCAATTAAATACAATATAACATCAGTAAATACAATATAATTTCTGGGAAAGGGGGAAGTGGGATTAGAAAAGGCTTCAGATTGGAAGTGGCACTAAAAAAACCTTGAAGAAAGTACTTGTGTGAAGGGTGTGATTTGGTCTGAAGCTGGCTTTTATCTGTAATGTATGCAACTTGAGTTTTCGAATAAGAACAGGAATCTAACCTGCCTTGGTACAGTGGAATGAGCATAGGCTCTGGCTTCATAGGACTTTCATTTAAACCTGCTTCTAGTGGTCATTAACTGTGTGATGAAGGAAAACTTGTTAATCACCCAGGTCTCAGTTTCCTTATCTGTAAAATGAGGGGACTGAAATAGATGACTTCTGAGGTCCCTTTCAGCTCCAGAGCTTCATGATCTCACCACCTTACCACCCCTAATTACTACCAACAGCATTCTACAGATATTGAAAGTTGAGAATGAGAGGACTTGCCAAAGTTCACAAAGACACAATTTAGTAGTAGCTCTTACCTCTGAGCAGAAGACCTTGGTAAAGTTTAACATATGTTGCTAACTGGAGGGTCAATAAATGTCTAAGAGAAAAAAAATGATCATTAAAAACCCTGCTGGAATGGAATGCATTAAGTAACTTGGAAAAGAAATGTAAACAACTATACTGTAGTCCTGCCATCCTTTGGTGGGGTGGGGTAAAGGCTCTGAGTGAGTTTCTCGTCTGTCAGCTTCTTAGCGAACTCCAGAAGGCTCAGGAAAAATGCGATCAGCAGGTAAAGGTGATGACAGGTTTAGCAGCCTAGAGCTAAAGGGAAAAAAAAACAAGCACCCAACAACAGTAGAGGAAAGCACCTGCGGTAACTCTGAATGCACATCTTGAAACCAAATGCAAGCTATTACTACCATCTCCCTTCAACCAAAGTGAATGGAAGATCTGTCCGGGGTGTGATGTGTATGTGTGTGTTTCACGTGTGGGTGTCTCACAATGGTTGTATGTGGGGAGTCCACCCCTTGCTTCATACACTTCTGAGGAGCAGAGATCGGATTTTTAACTATTGCAATCCGGATTTCCCTTTCCTCCTTTGAGGAAACAATTGAAGAATCTAATTGACTTTTGTTGTTATTGTTTATGGGATGGAAGACTATTGGTTAAGAAATCAGGGAACGGTTTTGCGCCTCTGTACTACTTGGCGGGAAAGGGGGCGTTATGAGGCCCCGAGAAGTGGCAAAAATGTTCGTGAAAGAGGGGGAAAATTGAATGGAACACGTGGGTATGGGGGCGTGGCCGATGGGTACGGTGACGCAGTGACGCAGAGGAGGTGGGACTGCCATTGACAGGGGGGCGGGGCTTGCTCCTCCTCCTGCCCCCTCCTGCGGTGTGTCAAACAGTCGGGCGCAGCGCTCCCCCAGAAGAACCCCCGGCCCAGCTGGGTGTGCAGTGCGGTGTGGGGGGCGCGCGCCGCGCGCGGGTCCTCCCTTGGGCCGCCAGCCGGCATCCTTGCGCGCGCTTGCGCGCCGCGTCTCGAGCCACAGGACCACGAACTCAGTGCCCCCCTCTTTCCCCGTGCCCCCTCCCCTCGGGGGCCGCCGGGGCGCCGGGGCTGGCGGGGCCCCGGGAGTATGTGAGGTCCCGCTCTGACCCGCAGAATGGTTCCGGGTTTAGAGTTCACAGGTCAGAGTTGACTCCCTGAAAAGTGCAGCTGGTTTGAAATGCAAGATGGCGGCGGCGGCGGGGCCGTGAGGAGAGCCCGAGCCCGCGGCGGCGGCGGCGGCGGCGGCGGCGGCTACGGCGGGGTACGCGGGCACCGAGGCGGCGGCGGCCCCACCAGGTAGCGGCTCTCGGGCAGAGGGCACGGGCGGTCTGCCCACCCCGCTCCAGGGCAATAGACATTCTTCTTACTACTCACCTCTTGGGGCGGCGGGGGGCTCCTGGAAGAGGAGGGAAAATCACCGTCCTCGGAACTGTAGGGAGGAGGCTCGAGGCTGGGCCTCCCCGGGCGGGGGGCGGGGGGCGGAGGGCGGGTAGGGCAGAGCCTTCTTCTCTTCTTGGGGGTGATGGGGAGGACCGGAGAGGAGGACAGCGCCTCTTTCTCTCCCCGGGGATGATGGGGAGGAGGGTGAGGGGAGGACGGAGATTCCTGCCCTCCCCGGGGGTGACATGGAGGAGGGTGGGGAGAGGACTGGGATTCCTGCCCTCCCCGGGGGTGACATAGAGGAGGGTGGGGAGAGGACGGAGATTCCTGAGCTCCCCAGGGTGCTGAGGAGTGAGATGAGGGGAGAGGGCCTCCTCTTCTCTGAGATGTATCTTCTCTGAGAGGGGGTGAGAATAGCACACGGTCTTCTTCCCTCCCCGGGGCTGCTGGGGGAGTGTGAAGGAGGACAGAGCCTCCATCCTTCCTTACCCTGAGATACTGAAGAGGGGGAGTGTGAGGAAGTACCCAGCCTCTTCTCTCTCTCCCACTGGGGATGTTAGGGCCAGGGGAGAAGGTGAGGAAGGACAGAACCTCCCTCCAGATTTCTTGGGTGGCATTGGGAGGACGGAGAGGGGATATATCCTTTCGGGAAGGGAATGAAGACTGATAGGAGGGCAGAATCTCTTTCCCTGGGAGGCGAGGAGGGAGCGGCAGAAACTCCATCCTCCTGGGGTGACAGGAGAGTTAGAAAAGGGCAGGGCGTCCTTCTCTCCCCTGTCGAGTTTGGGCTTTGGAGGGCAATGTTTGTTTTTTTCTCTTGGGGTTGGGGTGGTGTCGCACAGACGGAGATTGGAAGTCTTGAGGGAAAGATGGCAATGAAGTGCTAACCCTTGATTTCTGAACGTCAGGACCTGTATCGAGACTTGGGGTCTTAGTGAAGGAAGGACTGGAATGAAGGGCACTAGTAAAAGTAATTCAGTCCTCCTTAAAGGGAGTCATGGGGACACTGCTTATCCAGTTTGTTCTTTAGAAGACAGTTTGTTCTTTAGGAATATGTATTTAGTGAAGGAGAGGTTGATGCAAAAGTCAGAAGAATGTATAGTGACGGGACTGGGCTGATAGGAAGGGAAAAATTGTTAGGGAGAAGGGCAGGTGATAATAGGACTGTAACTACCGTTTTATCCCCAACAGAGACACCAGGTTTCTCAGGAATAAAGGAGAAAGAGAAATCAAGCTCCTTGGGGAGGTGGGTGACAATGAAGGAAAAATTAGAATACTTAAAGTCTTGTGGTGCTGTAGTGTGGGAAGATTTTTGAAGAGGAAATTTTATGAGTTGAGATAAGATTTAAGATGGGGGAAAATACAAAGAAGCAACTTGAAGAGTAGAAATGCTTCCTGTGAGTAAAATTCAGTAGTCATTGAGTTAACATATATGTTTGTGTAAATAATCAGGATTAGGAACTCTGAAATACAATGGAAGAAAGTCTCATTTGAGGCCAAAAAGGAGGAAACAAGAAGTAGGTGGCTTATTTCTTTGTGGGGAAAGAAGCTTCCTGCAGGCAACCTCAGGAACTGTTAATATGTATTTGCTATTTTGTTTGGTGTTTGTAGATGTTTGGTATGTTTTTGTGTTTTTTCCCCTTCTCACTTCCTGCTCAAATCTACTGATAGTGTTACATTATTTCCAAAAGGATGAGATGTCTTTTTTTTCTAATTCACAAACTGGCTGGAGGTGAGGATTAGCAGATATTGAATGATAGTGCTAATATATTAATCCAGACATTTGATTTCTTTTCTTTTGGAGGGGGGGAAGGCAGGGCAGTTGGGGATAAGTGACTTGCCTGAGGTCACATGGCTATTAAGGGTTAAATATTTGAGGCTGGATTTGAACTCAGCTCCTGACTCCAGGGCTGGTGTCCTATTTACTGGGCCACCTAGCTGCCCCAGAAATTTGATTTCTTAAATAGTAATTATGTCGCTGATGTTAAACTAAAGAATTGTATATGAACTGTCAAAGGCAATTATGAGTAATGAAATGAAAAGGAAAGGGCATTCAACTGATTTCTTCACTCCATGTTCTGTACTTTCTTTCTCCTTCCATTTTCAGGGTTAAGTAAATGTGTCTATAAAACAAGAATTAAATTTTATGAATCCTTTAAATACAAAATACTATTTCATTCACCAGTTTCTTTTCTATGTAAGCAATCTCTCACCAAATGCTTTAAATATAATTAAAATGAAAAAAGAAAACGAAGGAATGAAACTGAGGAATCAGTAGCTCATGCCAGCTGTGATTCATGCAGATTTCTTAAGCTGTTCTCCATTTACAAGAGCTTTTAATTTCTTACATGAAAAGTACCTTTATAAATTTCAAATATTATTATAGAACAATTTGTAATTGCAGACTTTTCAAAAACATTGTATGTCTTCTTTTCTTGAATTTCGGAAAGGTTCATATAGCTCTAGTTTAACATTCAATTCTTAATAGATTGATGGGCAGACCAAGAGCAGCACCATTGCCAGATGGTATGAAAATATGCTAATACTGAAAATGCAAATGTGATTGTGGTGGGGAACACTCATTAATAGATTTCTTCCTGTTGAACTTTATCATTTCATTAGATTTGGGGACCACTATTCTAATCTATTAATAATGGGACAATTATTTTATGTTTAATGTTTTAATTGAAAAGTTTAAAAGATATATTAATTCAACATAGATTTTAAGTTTTGGTAACATAATAGTTCACAAGTGATAGATTATATCGGGTATTTTTCCCCTTTTGTGACCTTGTATTTTAACATGTGAAAGCAAGCTGTTTTAAAGTTATATTTTTTATACTTTATTGTATTAGTGTACAAAGGAGAAATACAGAGGAATAACTTTTATTATAAGTCAAGTTTACAACAAAGGCTTTTCTCAAACAGTAGTGCTGGTACATTCTTTTTTCTATGGTTATCAGTAAACTAATCACTTAACATATTGTTGAAACCCCAATGAATGTTTCAGGATTTATTGGAGATTTGGAATAAAATACTTTACTTGAATTTGGGAAGTGCTGAAAATTTTAGGTTAAAAGTGGTTAGTCTGTTTTAAATGCTAATATTTTATGATTAGCACAAGCTTCATTTCAGTATTAGAAGTGACCTTTTCAGTACTGTTTGTAGTTAAGAGTGCTTCACATTTACTGTTGAGCTTCTGGTTTTCCTTAAAATCATTAAAGTCAGTATATAATTTAATGTCAGAATTTTTGTAAATTGCATTTCATTGTCAAAAGTATGCTATGAGACTTCAAATAAGAGTAGATATTTCTAAGATTACTAATAGATGTTTTCTTGTGATTGTGGGTTTAACTTATATTCATGCAGTCATGAATACTTAGGTTTGCATAACTAAAGCAATAGAATAGAAATAGAATTTTTCCTGGAAATCTCCATATTTTACAGCTAATTATTTGAAAAATAAATAGGTATCAATTTGTATGTGATTGCTTTTCTGTTTTTTAGGGAAATGTAATCTTAGTAGCATTTTGTCTATTTTACAGTGTGATTGAGGGAATAAAATCAGTTTTGAAAAACTCAAATATCCTAAATCAGTCTCTGTTAAAAAAAAAAAAACAAACAACCCTGTTGTTTTTTATCCAAATATTCAGTGCCTCTGGACTAATGTGACTTAGAAAAGAACTATATAAACCAGTTGACACTGAATTTTATCCTAGGCCCTCAAATATTATTGAAAGTTTCATCTTACACAGAATTAGTGATGTTCATAATTTTGAATATATTTGATTTCAGATTGCTTATGGATGACATGGTAAATAATTCTAAGCCTTTCAGAATCAAGAAAAAAGTATTTGGGGAAAATATTACAGTTTTATGTTCCTGTACTATGATATATTTGCACTTGTCTTGAAAATCATTAATGTTTAAACATGTTTATTGAAGTTTGGCATCACAGCATTTCCTATTGTGGCATTTTGGTTCTCTCTTTTTTCTCCTGTGGTTTTCCACCTCAACTTTTGGTTATTGGGACAAGGGATTGTGGGATGGTACTGTTGTCTCTAATTACTTTCCTTGTCTCTGTGTATTTTGCTCTGTGCCAGATGTACTCCTTTGAAGTTCTTTGTATAACCCAACAGACCCTTTTAGAAGTTTGTGGAAAATGTGACCCATTCCTAAATAAAACAATAAAAATTTTTTTTTAAATTCAGAAGAACATTTTCTCCTTATTATTGTTAAAATATTCATATGAGATTCCTCATTAGTTTTGTAAGATGACACTTAAAAAATTGTAGAGAAAATGTGCATTTCAAGAAAAAGCCTGAAGAAGAGAGTACAGAATAACTCTTCTGTCTTTCACTGAGGAAATAATTATCCATTAGTATCTAATTGCTAAAACTGACTGGGTATAACATTGTTTTATACGGTAATAACATGAAATGGAAAACAAGATTTGCTTGACCGCTTATTCATTTATGTATGGTACATATTTTCAGCAAACTTAAGAAGTCTCTTTTTTGGGTTATTCAGAGAACTTTTAGACTCTTATCAACACTCAGGAAATCTCAGACTTCCATAGTCATCGTAACCTCAATTTAGTAGGTTAAATAACATGATCTCTAACATCCATTTATAGTTCTAAAATGCTGTTCCTGTAAATGGGAACAATGCAGTTAATTCTTATGCTTAAAATCCACCTATCATCAAAAAACATCAAAAACACTCCATTTTTTAGGGTTTAAAAAAAACTCAAATGTTTTAAAAAGATGACTAAATTTTTAGAAATCTTAAAGCACCTTTTAAAAATTTACTTCGGTAATTTAGAAGGCGATGTTCTAAAATGAATTATTGATGCTAATTTTAGGAATCAATGAAATATCAGATAGGTCTGATCATTTTTATCATCCAAGGTGTTAAAGTATTTTTTAAAAACCTAAACAAAACCTAAATTTGAACCAGTGGAAACTTATCCCTATAAATTTACCCCAGTATCTCCCCCCTTTTTAAATCATTCTGTTGTTCTGTGGAGCATTTTGCGAATACTGTGCAATTTAAAAACATAATCTAATAGGCCACCAATTTTTGCAATATCAATTATTCATTTTGGAACGCATTTAAAATTTGGCAACTCTTTCCATTGATATCTCTAGTTCATATCCTGTTGAAGGCCTAAAGAATAACAACAAGAAGGTACCAAATGGAATCTGTAGAATTCCAGTCATAGACAAAAATGTAATCTGCTGGACCTACCAGGAAATACTACTTATTTTCTCCTGAGTGCAACACAATTCTTAAGTATCAGTATTAAATACTGTTCAGAAAGATATATAGAAAGAATTATGAATAGAATTGTCATTATATAACTTGAAAAAAAGTCTTGGGTAGACTTGTTTGCTATATCCGATGAAGCTCCCTGACAAGTACAAATTATGTATCTTGGAAAATTATCTTGCTATATATGATAGACTCTGACTTACATATGAAAAACAAATCCAATTTTATATAAATATTCTATATGATTTTTTAATTATTGTGAGGGTGAGAAAATAATTTGAAATATTCATTATATTCCCCTGAAATCTTAAATACTCTAGTTATACGCCATATTTTTGGAAACAAACCTTTTACTTTTCTGAGAAAAAATTTCCAATTTATTGGCTGGAATGATGATAATGCTCATCCAACAAATGTTTGGATGCTACATTTTAAGATATGATCATCGTAAAGCCATTTGCTACTAGTTTTCTAGCAGAAATAAATAGGTGGTTTCCTTAAAACAGACTGTCACCATCTGCCATTGTATTAGATATCATTGGGTACCATTGGTTTCCTGTTTAACTTGGACTATTGGTTTATGTAGTGTAGTATTAATAAAAATGACAACAATTTCACTTTAAAATAATACATATTGGTGTGTTAGGGTAAAAATATTGGCACTTTTAAATATACACACTTCCAAAATCATAGTTTATACATGCTATATCCAATTTTAGCAAAGATTCATAGGATCATAGCTTTTAGAAACTTTGGAGATAATCTAGTTCTTTACCTATGGGGAGACAGACTCAGAGAAGTTAAGGCCAAACAGTTAAGAAGAAGCAGTGTTAGGATTTGAACCTAGGTCCAATGATTCCAAATCCAGTGTTTTCCCATTACACCAAATTTATTATTCAATTTTAAAATTCTACGCAGATTTTTGAAAAGTTAATCTTTGCATCTTAATTTCCAAAATTATACTGCACAAATAACATGTAACAAACAACTTTGAAAGTTTGAAAATGACTGCTTACCTACAAGAATATTCACATTATGGAAATTTTCATTATAATAGAAATTTTATTTGGTGGCTTTATATCAATTTATTGTATAATTTCCTAAATACATTTGTAAACTATGTGTATCCATTATTCTAATGTTAATTTTGGCCTTGTAGATGATTGTTTTAACTTTTTCATGAAGAAATTTTAAAGGTCTGTTTCTTTTTAACAAAAACCTGGACCTCTCCTATAAACTTTTGCTAACTTCTATATATAACCTTACACAAATGAAAAGCACACTTGAAATATATCAGGACCTAACTGTCTTTATTCTCTTTGTAGGAAAAGGTGCATGGCTAATTTGGCGTTTGTAGTTAGTAATGGCTTGAGCTAAGCTCCTCTAACTGGAAGGCATTCCCTACTTCTTCAAAGGATAGAATACTGGAGAAAATATGGCAAGTATGTGTCCCTTGGTTTTGGAATGGGAATGTTAGATATTTATATACTTATACTTTACAGAGATTAATACTGCAGGTGACCAAGTCTTTCAAAGTTCAGAAAGCTGGTATGTAATTAAAACTATATTTAAAATTTATTTTCACAACTTTAAAAGCAATGAAGGTACTGGCTACTTGATTTTAAAATATGCTTAAAATTTATCTTATACTATTAAGATCTTGATGCAAATATAAATTGATTTAATCAAATTTTATTGTGCTTATACTTACACATTAAGAGCACTGTTAGGGGCAACTAGGTGGTGCAGTGAATAGAGTACTGGTCCTGGAGTCAGGAGGACCTGAGTTCAAAGCCAGTCTCAGACACTTAATACTTTATAGCTGTGTGACCTTGGGCAGGTCACTTAACCCCAATTGCCCTGCCTTCCCCCTTCAAAAAAGAAAGCACACTTTTAAAAGTAAACAGCTGGAAAGAAAAATCCCTTGGTACCTCAAAATGTATACCCTGATAGCGAGAGATTAAACTAAAACTTGTTTTATTTCGCTTACAGTTACCTAAATCAAAATATTTAATTGTGCATAAGCTTTTTTTAAAAATAAATTTTGAAATAGTTGTTTTGTATTACTTATCAGAATTTTACTTAATCTGTTAAATCTCTGACTTTTTAGGAGGTATTGGTTAATCAACCATTATAAACAATGTTATTCAGTATATTTACAAAATATTTTAACCCAGCTGCTAAAACTACAATAATTTAGCAAACATTTTTTTGAGTTCCTACAGTATGCTAGACAGGAATTTGTTGAGTGGCATATGAAAGATCCCCTTTCACCTTTTCCCTAAAATGAAACAGTTCACCTTGTTTGACTTGATTAATACTGATAACTTTTTTTTTTAAGCAATTGGGGTTAAGTAACTTGCTGACGGTTACACGGCCAGTTATTTCTGGGTGTGGTGCTAAGTATCTGAGCCCAGATTTGACCCCCAGGTCATCCCGACTCTGGGGCCCGTGCTCTTACTCGCTGAGCCACCTTGCCACCCCTGATACTGATAACTTTTAACTTGAAAGTAATTAAATCCTTATGACCCCTGGTGAAGTATGTAAATGTTAAGTTTTGGAATTTGGGGAATACTAATGAATATGCAAGTGGTTTCTTTGAGCTTTTGCAGATAATCTGGATCCAACCTGGAGTAGGACTTTCGTGTCATACTTTTTGTGGTAGACTTAACACCCCTTCTTGAAAGAAGCAAGGAAATTTTATTTTTATCCCAAATTTTGCAGTCACACTCAGACATTCCACAGTAATCCATAGTTTTTAATAATGGCAAGAATTTTCACTCTAGCAATTAATATTTCACTATATATATACTATTACTGTAGTAATGTTGGTTATATGTATAGTTAGAAATATATGTTCATAATCACATATTTCTAACTACACATCGAAATAACATTTCAATATGTAAATATATGCATATACATATGAACTCTATCATGTGTTAGAAAAATTGTGTGTTAGAGATGTAAGATAATAGTTCCCCTAAAGGAAGAGTTCAGAGAGTTCAGGGGTAGTTCTGCCTTTCTTCTTCTTTCCCATTCTCATTTAATAAAATTGTTAAAGTGAGCTTCCCAGTGTTGTGGGATTGGGGACAATACTTGTGCAGCATAGGGCAGTATAATAGGCACCAACTGTTTTTGCTGAAGCAGGGACAGAAATCCATCAGATGGGGATGTGATTGCTTCATTTTCAACAAAGAATGATCAGAGTCACACAAGGCAAGATGAGTTTTTTAGGAACTCTGAGTTATCATAGCTGATAAACTAAATTTACATACTGAGGACTCAGGGGACCCATGGGCCATTCTTAGGTACATTCATGGCCTTTAATCATCTATGCTTCTGTTAATATTCCATAGCTGTGTTAGCAGTGAAGCCTGGACATCATCCTCTAGTTTCTATGGGTCTCCACTGGATGTCACATTTTATGCAGATACTGAAAATAGATGACATTTATTAGGTTTGGTCAAGGTTCTTAGTGGGCTCCCATTTATGCTTGTCCAGTGCATAGCCTTTCTAAGTACTAGAGGTGGCCCTGTTAGTGTTGGGAGGCCAATCCTTCCATTACCATTAGTCATTACTGGAGAGGACATCATAGCATTGGGAGGGGGTTGTTAAAGACCTAGATCCAAAGCAGTGATTGGGAGAAAACTAGGTAGATACACATCTGTATCTTTGTCTTTGCACTGGTTGTGCTTTATGCCTTAAATGTTCTGTCTTCTCATAAGAGCTCCTTAGTTTCCCTGCTTTCTTTCCTTCATGACTCAGCTCACATCTCATTTTCTGCCCGGGGAGGTGGGGAGAGAAAGGGGTGCGGCTTTCCTGGTTTCTCTTGCTGTTCATCCCTTCCCTTTTAAGATTACCTTCATATATTCTCTATATATATCTTGTATGTACCTAAATATTTGCATGTGGTTTTCATTAGACTATATGCTTCTTGAAAGGTTTTGTTTTTGCTTTTGCCTTTTTTTAATATCACCAGAAGTTATCGTAGTTCCTGGTACACAGGTAACAAATGCTTGTTGTCTGACTGTCAGATTGATTGAGGCATTGTTAGGGAGCTTTAGTCAAAACACCATCAAATTCACTGCTTTCTTTGTATTGAAGAACCAAGTGTGCCTGCCTCTTAGGGGAGGGTTAGTAAGCACAGAGGTTCCAGGTCAATAGCCAGGCTTGATTACCATATTGCAGGGATTTGCTTGGAATTGGATGATGGCTGATGGTGAATACAGCTTCTGGGATAGGTTGCATATCTGGCTGAGCAGCTTTTAACTCTCTCAGATCACCAGTATAGTGTGATAGGAAGGTTTAGAAAAGCCAAGGATAGAATTCCGAGTTGATGTATTCTGACTGGAAGTCGTAAAGGTGTTGTTAAAACAGATTTTTAAAATTCATTCTTAAGACAGGCCAATTACCTTGATGGTAACTAATGTAATGGAAATCTGGTTCTCTTCCATTTGGCCATTGCTCTGGGGATGATAAACATGAGGAAAAAAATGGCTCTTGGCATGCAATATGGAGAAGAGTGCTGACCAAAAATGGGAAATTAGTTGCATCTAAACACAAGGTAAATGGGTAGGCCAGAAAGAAGCTAGTCTCTTTGTGAGAGAAACTTTTGTGCTGTCTCCAGATAGGCAGGTAGGAGTAGGCATATGGCACAGGGAAGGAAATAGATTATTTTTGTCAAAATATCCACTGTTACATGTAATGATGCCTTGTCCCTGGGATAAGTCCAGGTTTATAATGAAGGAAGGGGCTACTAAGGACTAAGGTCACAGTATTATAGTGAGGGACAGCATCACTCCTTTAGGCTTTCCAAAGCAGCCCTTGACCTCGATATAGGTTGCACAAAACTGATTTTAGTGATTTACATGATACTAGACCCAGAACCACCAAAAATCTGTCCTATATTTTACCATGTGACTGACTACTTTGCACAACAGAATCACCACCTGTTTTGCTCTGTTACATACAAGTAGGATGCACTTGCAAGAAAAGGAGGCAGTTTGATGTGGAGGGTAAGAGAGCTCAATTTGGAGTTTAATGGCCTGGTTTCAAATTGTGGTCCCAATACAGAGGTGATGCAAGAGACTCTAAGATCCTTCCGAATTCTATGTTCTCAGATGGATTCCTCTTCTGAGGAAGGAGTCAGGTCTTTGTCTAATGAGGTCAGGAGAATCTGGATGAAATTACCCTGTTACTGTAGTATGATACTACTGACTCTTAGTGTTGTGGGTTAAGTACAGTGTTCTTGATCCTTTGGATTGTCTGGGTTAGGAGCTTTTACTTAAGGGCCCCCAAACATGGGTTTTTGTGACAAGATATTAGCTTAAGAAATCTGTTGCCCTGAGTTATACTCTTGGGAGAAAAATAGACCTTTAGGATTGGTTGATGATTGAATTTTTGAATTGATTCAAGGTAGTTGAGTAGATTATGGTTAAAAGGTAGATTTGGAACTGCTTGAATGATTATGCAAAGAAAGTAGTGATAAATGGATCATTGTGAACCTAGAGGGATATCTTTCATAGGGTGCCTTAAGGATTTATCTTTGGCTTGGTAATGTTCAACTTTTTTTTTTTAACAAGTATTTATTAAGCACTTACTGTGTGCTGGGCATTATGCTAAGCACTGGGAATGCAAAGAAAGGCAAAAGACAATTTCTGCCTTCCAGGAGCTTCCATTCTAACGAGAGACACAACATGTAAACATTTAGATACATGCAAATTTGGTATAGAATAGATAGAAAGTGGCCTCAGGGGAAGGCAGTAGCAGTAGGTAGCCTAGAAAAGTCCTCCCAAAGAGAGTAGGATTTGAACTTTGTTGTGAAGGTAGACATGGAAACTACAAAGTGGGGGTGAGGAGATGGAGAGCATTTCAGGCATGGAAATGCGTGAATTCCTTCATGCAAGGAATAGCAAGTAGACTGGAGCAGTTGAGTCATAGATTTTTTTTTTTTTGCTTTTTGGAGGGCAGTTGGGGTTAAGTGAGTCACACAAATGGCTAGTTTTTTAGTGTTAAGTGTCTGAGGCCGGATTTGAACTCAGGTCCTCCTGACACCAGGGCTGGTGCTCTATTCACTTTGCCACCTAGCCACCCCATAGATTTTTTTTTAACTCCTGTGTCTCACTGCTTGCTGCTCATTCCATTCCCAGATAACTTTAAATGTTAAGTAGTTTCATCCTTATACCAAGCTTGATACCTAATTTCTACAGTTTCTACCCAGTGCTCTAAGGCCAAGGAGAATGTATCTAAACCTGTCAAGTCTACACGAACACCCTTCAGATATCCCTTCTTTTGCTCCCTGTCTAAGTCTTCTAGTCTTCAGGCCAAATGCACATTTTGTTCTAGTTCTTTTTTCTTAGGTTACAGGAGTAGAGATGGCATGCTTCTAAAATTTTCTGGGAGAGGGGTAACACTAGATCCACAAAGATCTTTACAAACTAAAATGGTGGGCTCAGACTAACGACTTGAATTTAATAGGGATAAATGTAAAATCTAGCCTTGGATTAGGAAAATGACTAAATTAAATATAAAATGGGGGAGGTACAAACTGGATAACAGTTCATGTGAAAAAGATCTATGTTAGTAGACTCTACTCAATATATTATTGGTGTCAAATGGCCAAAAAATTAAAATGATTGCAGGTTACATATTAATAGAGACATAATTTTCAGAACAAGAGAAATGGTAGTACCCTTCTGCTCTATATTGGTTAGACACTTTGGAATATGGGGTCCAATTCTGGACTTTGTTGTTGTTGTTGTTGTTTTTAAATAATATTTTATTTGGTTGTTGGGCTTTTTTTTAGTCTCTTTGAGGTATGGGCCTAATAGTAGTATTGCTAGGTCAAAGAGTATCTACAGTTTAGTGATTTTCAGGGCCTATGACAAAATTACTTTCCAGAATGACTAGGCCATTTCATAACTCCACCAGCTGTGTATTGATGTGTTTGTCCTCCTTGAAGCCTTTCCAACAACTGTCATTTTCCTTTTTTGTCATCTTTGCCAGTCTGATAGTTGTGAAACAAAAACCTAGAGTTGTTTTAATGTACCTTTCTCAAGTTATTAGTGATTTGAAACATTTTTTTAAATGACAGTTGATAGCTCAAACTTCTTCCTCTGGAAACTCTCTTTTTGTTATTTGACCTTTTCTCTATTGAGGAATGGCTCTTGTTCTCATATATTCGAATCAATTTCATAAGTGTCCTAGATATTAGACCCTTAGAGAAACTTTCTTGAAAGATTTTTCCCAATTAATTGTTTCCATTCTGATTTTAATGGAATTGATTTTTTTCTTGGGGGGGTGTTTTGTGTAATCATAATTGTACATTTTATTTTCTTTGTGCTCTTAAACAGTTTTATCAGTGACTTGGATAAAGGCCTAGGTGGCATGCTTATTAAGCAGATAGCCCCAAGCTGAGGGATAGTTAGCACACCAGATGACAGAGAAGATTCAAAAAGATTTTGACTAGCTAAAACATTGTTGGAATAAATGTAAAGGTTTGCTTTTGGATATAAAAAAATCAGTTTCACAAGTGCAGGATGGGAAAGGTGTGGCTAGATAGCAGTACAAAAAAGCATCTGTAAGTTTTAATTGACTGCAGGCTCACCAAATGTAAAGTGTTATATGGCATCTAAAAAAACTAATTTGATCTTGAGATGCATTAAAGAAAGGTTTAGATTCCAGGAATAAGGAGGTGGTAGTCTTGTTATTTGCCTTGATCTGATTTCATCTAAAGTATCAGTTTTAGCCTCACAGTTTAAGGATATTGATAAGCTGAAGAGTAAGGGAGGAAAACCAAGATAGTGAATGGCCCCCTAGTCTTTGTTGTATGAGGAAGGAAGGATTGAAGGATTAGAGGATATTTATCTTGCAGAAAAGAAAACTTAGGAGGAACATAATGGTTAACAACCATATGTGAAGGACTGTTAAATAAAGGAAGGATTAGGTTTGTTATGTTTGGTCCCAGAGGGCAGAACCAAGAACTGAGGGTAAACTGTTACATTAGGCAAAATTAGACTTGATTTCAAAGAAAACTTCTTAACAGTTAGAAGTGATTGAAAAAAGGAATGAGTTATCTTGACAAAGATAGGTGATTCTTCCTTAGAAGACTTGAAACAAGAACATGGATAATCATTGTTAGGTATATTATCGTGAGATTTCATTTTGGGGGTATGATTTGGACTAATAAGCTCCAAGCTCTCAACTTTAAAACTTTTATCCTGTGATTTTGATGTATAGTATCATGTCACCTACTCTCCTACATTTTTCCTTTGAATGAGGTGTACTCTTTCTAGTAATAAGCCGCATTCTAGTAATCGGCCATAGCTTATACAGTTTCAAGCATACCTAATGAGGTTATACTTATGTCTTCACATTCAAATCTGTTTTTTATGTGAATAGAGATACATAGTACATTGGTATATTGACATCTGAAGTATCGTTGTTTGATTGACATCATCATTTCCCATAGATTACTGATCATGTGTACCTTTGGTATTTCTATTTTGTACTTATTGCTGTCTGGTATCTGGTTTATTAGTAACATATCTGAGCATGATTTTCCCCCCCTTTTCCTGAATCTATCTCCCTTTTAGTTTAAAAATTAGTCATATTAAACAGTCTCCAGGTTCTTGTTAGATATATACAATTCCTGGTCATTTTTGTATCTTATGCTGTGGTCCTAAAAGTAAAATCCTGTTCTATTTTTTTTTTATTATGAGCAATTGGGGTTAAGTAACTTGCTCAAGGTTACACAGCCAGTTATTTCTGGGTGTGGTGCTAAGTGTCGGAGCCCAGATTTGATCCCCAGGTCATCCCGATGCTGAAGCTGGTGCTCTTACTCGCTGAGCCACCTCGCCACCACTAAGCAATTGGGGTTAAGTAACTTGCTCAAGGTTACATGGCCAGGTGTTTTTGGGTGGGTGCTAAGTGTTGGAGCCCGGATTCGATCCCCAAGTCATCCCGATACTGGAGCTGGTGCTCTTACTCACTGTGCTACCTGGCCGCCCCAAATCCTGTTCTATTAAGACCATATCCTAGATTTTCTTTAAGATCTTTTTTTTGTTCCCCATAAATATGCTTTTCCTTCTGTTTCTGTCTATGACACCACTGTTCACATAGTTCCATGTTTGAAACCTTCAAGTTACCTTTGACTCCACTGTCCTCTTATTTCTAATAATTTACCAAATCCTATCAATTCTCTACATATCCATCCCCTTTTCTTTCCCATTATTATAATCTGGACTGTTGTTAAGAGCCTTCTAATCGGTTTTCCTGACTCTAATTTCACTTGCATCACTGATAGCAATACCAGACTAATTTTCTTTAGGCATAGATCTGCTCAATTAATCAAGTATTTATTAAGCATCTATTATGTGCCAGGCTCTATACTAGGTTCTGTGTATATGAAACAGAAATGAAATAGTCCCTGCCCTCAAGGAACTCACATTCTAGATGTTCATGTCACTTTTGCTCAGAAGTCTTCAGTGAGGGGCAGCCAGGTAACCTTGGGCAAGTTACTTAACCCCAATTGCTTAGGGCCGGCCAGGTGGCTCAGCGAGTAAGAGCACCGGCTCCAGTGTTGGGATGACCTGGATCAAATCCAGGCTCAGATACTTAGCACCACACCCAGAAATAACTGGCCGTGTAACCTTGAGCAAGTTACTTAACCCCGATTGCTTTAAAAAAAAAAAAAGAAGTCTTCAGTGACCATAGTATGGGTTACTGAATAAAACTGGAATTTCTTTGCCTGTCATTCAAGACCTTTCACAGTTTGGTACTACATTACTTCTGATCTTCCATGCATTTTATGCTACAGCCAAATTTGATTATTCTTTGGCCCTAGAATATACTTTTTACTTTTTCTCCTTCAGGTCCTTGTTCATATTGTTCCCTTTGCCTGGATTATTTTCCTTTTTTCCTTTATCTGTTGAATTCTTACCTATTTTCTAAAATCCAAATGAAAATTCTATTTCTTCCATAAAACTTTTCTTGATTTCCCCCTTTTTATAATTACTATTCTTCTTAGCCCTTACATAGCAGTTTTATTCTCTACTCTCTCATGTAATTATTATATTACATTACTCATGTAATTGTAAAATAGTACTATTATAATAATTATTATTAATAATAAAAACTTACATTGATACAATACTTTAAGGTTTGCAAAGTGTTTTCCTCACAACAGCCCTATAACAACCAGGTAGTATAAATATGATCTTTATCTTATTTTATTTTGTTCGCTTTTTGGAGGGCAATTGGGGTTAAGTGACTTGCCCAAGGTCACATGGCTAGTTTTTATGTTAAGTGTCTGAGGCCGGATTTGAACTCAGGTCCTCCTGACTCCAGGGCCGGTGCTCTATTCACTGCACCACCTAGCTGCCCCCTATCCTCATCTTATAGTGAGGATACTGAATCTCCTGAGAAATTAATTGGTATATTGTCATATTTTAGCTGTTGGTATTTTAATGATAATAACTAGCATTTGTGTAGCACTTGTTTTGCAAAGTGCTTTACCATCTGTTGTTTCATTTAATCCTTACAACAACCTTGGGAAGGAAGTGCTGTTATCCCATTTTTTTTACACATAAAGAAATTGAGGCTCAGAGAGGTTCATTAACTTGGCCACAGTCACACAACTATTAAGTGTCCGAGGCATAATTTGAACCCAGGTCTTCCTGTCTCTCAGTCTAACACTGTATCCACTGAGCCACCTAGCTACACCTTACTCTTTTTTAGATTGTAAACTTCATGAGGACAAGGACTGTCTAAACTTAGTATCTTTTTCACTGGTTGGCTGCAATTCTGTGTACACAGGCACTTAGTGTTTCTTGAATAAATTAACTTCTTTATGTTATAATGAACACTGCTATATAGGATAGGATAAAAGCATAATTTGTATGTTACACAAGGTACAGTTTTCAACAAAAACTATATCATAAACATGACATATTTTTATGCAGGCAAAATTCAGATCATAAAAAATTTAAGCTATATACAGAGATCTGAGACTAATAATTTTTATAATTCTTCCCATTCCCCTATCCCAGAGACTCAGGGTTTTTTCAGTTGGTATATGGGATAAAGATGGCTACAAATACATGATCTCAGCCCAGATCTAATATAGCGGAGATGTTTGCATTGTGCTGGTTCATAGGTTTATAGATACAGAGTTGGAAGAGGTCTTCCTATATTAAAAAAAAGTTTTAATGATACCTTTTATTTTTTATGTCAGTCATTTCCCATTATGTCCCTATCCCCATCAAGTCTTCCTTTCTCACAAAAGACAGTTAATACAAAAGCAACAGCGATTGTGTCTGATAGTATATACAGTGTTCTGGGTTTTCCTTCCCTCTACCTAAAGGAAGGACATATGTTTCACACCTATTCTCCAGGACCAAGATTACAATTATCTCAGTTCACTTGTCTTTTAGTGCTGATTTTTTTTTTTTTGCATTATTGCATTTCTTATCTATATTGTTTTCTTGGTGACTCTATTGTCTTTCCTCTATATCAGTTCATATAAATTTCCCTGTGACCTTGTCACATCTCCACAACTTTCTGCCTATTCCATCCCTGCTTCTTTAACCACTCCCAATTTTCAGCTCTGCCATTTAAAGCTATTCCAAGCACTAGATTGGACCCCCTCTCCCATGAATTTCATAGGTAAGAATTTCATTCTCTCTCCCTATCTAGCCCTCTAGACACCAGCAAATTTCAGGCTAGTAATGATGGAAAAGGGGTGATTCCTTGGAGGGGCTAAAATATAGGGAGACCCAGTTATATATTCCTGGTGGTTTGCTGTTTTTGCCTTGTCTTGCATTAGCAGCTGTTTTCTGACTGGCTAAACTTGAATATACAATCAGTCAGAGGGAATCCTGGAAGACAGGTGGTAAAGAACTGCCATCTTATTCTGTGTTATTACTGCATGCTTTTGTGAGCCTAAAGAATAGACTTTGCTTATAATTTATTAAAGATGTTTTCACAAAATGACATTATCTGGGAGGTAGTGTTATGGGCAAAGGGGAATGCTTATACTTTAAAGTGCTATCCCACCATGAACCGAATAAATGACAGTGATAATATTCCATTCTGTTTATAATGTTGTTCATTTTGAGGAGGAAACCAAAACAATTTTTTGAAAGTAATTATATCGGGGCGGCTAGGTGGCGCACTGAGTAAAGCGTCGGCCCAAAGTCAGGAGGACCCGAGTTTGGTTCCAGCCTCAGACACTTAACACCCACACAAAAAAAAAACCTAGCCGTGGAACCTTGGGCAAGTTACTTAACCCCAATTGCCCTCCAAAAAAGCAAAAAAAAAAAAAAGTAATTCTATCAATACCTATTTATTTCAAGGACATATATTGTGATTTCATTCATATTAGTGCTTGTTCCGCTGCTGCTGATCACAGTCACTTCACATCTTGGTAGGGGGTCTTTCTGTGTTGCTGAAGCTTAAAAAAATCACCAGGTAGCCTACTTGATGATCAGCCTTTACAAACTTAGACTGTCTTGGGTAACAGATATATGTTCTCTTGTCAGGTGCATATTGAGGCCTTTCCATTTTGGTAGCATCTGCCAGGACTTGTATCCTAGTGACATAACCTTTGTATAGCAAGGGTCACCATGTCAGGGTGAGGCTTTAAAGTAGTACTTTAGTGGAAAAATTACATTTCAAATATATTTTTTAAAGTAAACATTTTCCATTTACTGATCTATCTAAATCTAAGCATTTTGTAACTGTAGTACCACCTATCTATGCTGTTAGGCAGTTGACCTTTTAACATGTGGGTGAATAGTGCAAACGCTTTCAAATTGGATTTTGAGAGCTGTTTTTATCTAATCTATTAAATTATTAGAGCAAAGCCAAGCCACAGATATGACATCTTAGTGCTGTCATTCAGTAACCATTTGTCCCTGGCAGCTTTCCTGCGCTTTGCCCTGCTGCAGTATTATCACACTCACACACACAAAAATTGGGACTATATATTACTAGAATTTCAGACTTTCACAAAGTTGGTATCTCTTACATTTTTATTAAAGGAATAGTAACAAATCACATTTATCAAATAGTTTTGAGATTTACAAAGTGCCTTCTTCATCAGCTCTTTGAGGTGTAGATAATGCAGGTCTAAATATTAGATGGATTAATTTTGGTAGGAAGAAGGAACATGACTTGCCTTGGATCTTGCTAATACTAGGTTTAAAATTAGAATTTGAATGTAGATCTTCTAATTTTAAGACCAGTGCCTTTTACACCATACTGCAGAAATTGTCTTTAACAAGTTATTTCTACTGCTTCTCTTTATGCTTTCTCCTCTCCACTAAAACTCTCCAGTGGTTTACAACTACAACTTTTTTTGTAGAAATTACAACCAAAACGAATAACTAGTTAAAAAAAACTGTGGGTATTGGGGCAGCTATGTGGCGCAGTGAGTAAAGCGCCAGCCCCGGAGTCAGGAGCACCAGAGTTTGGATCCGACCTTAGACACATAACACAAAAAAACTAGCCGTGTAACCTTGGGCAAGTTACTTAACCCCAATTGCCCTCCAAAAAAGCTAAAAAAAAAAAAACAACTGTGGGTATTGTTAGATCATACTTATGAAGAAATGAGAAAAGAAAGGTAGGTGAATGAGGAGGAAAGAGAGAAGGCAAAAAAAGAACAGGAAAAGTTTTCAGATTGACAATATGGTGATGATGTGGTGGAAGCAGAGGTTTCTAGACTAGCAGGAGAATTGAGTGATGAGTTCCTGTCACAGACTGTCAGAAATGAAAAGGATGATACAATTGTGACTTCAGCTGTCCAGATCTCTGCTGGTGTCCTCTCTCTGCTAAAAGTAGAGCAATTGATAAGTTCTTGCTTCGCTGGTAATTTCTGTCTTAGGTTAAGGAAGTAACCTATTAAAAGATCAGGGTGGTGAAAAAGACACGAGGCCCTGATTTTACATCTTAGAATTTTGTGATACATGAGAGAACACTGTATAATTTGATGTGCGCTTTAGACTTTGGAAGCATGGACTTAAAGGATAGATAGGACTCCATAGCCTAATACTGAAAGGGAAACAGACTCAAAGAATGATGAGACACTATCTAGAATGGAATTCTGGTGACCCTGTTGATTCTGATGGAGAAGTAGAGATGGCTATGGCTGAATAGAGGGAGTTGATCACTGAATTCAGATTTTAAAAGGGCTCATAGGAGAAAAGCAAGCAAGGATAGGGATTAGGACAAAACAATGTGAAAAGCCTCTGTAAGACTAGTTTCAGGAATACTAAGGGTAAGTATGATCTGAGACTTACAGAGGATACTAAAATTAACCTTTGAGGGGAAGGGGCAAGATGATCAAGGAAGGGAATTGAATTGAAGAGGATACGTTCTTCTTGTGAATGGGAAGATAACCAGACAGACAAAGCAGAACTGACAAACTACTTTGCTTTTGTTTTCTTCCACTGAGGAGAATGGATTTCAATTTGTAAAGCATAGAACAGAAGTGATCAACAGGAAATTAAAATCCAGAATATATAAAAAGATAACTGCTGTCACAGAGCTCAAATCCCTAGAACTAGATTCTTCCATTAAACGAAAGACCTTGTGGTAATGACTTCTGATCTGTGGTCACTGTTATGTGATCTTTAAGGCATTCTTGGAAAGGGAAGAGATACCCCAAATTGAAGGGAGATAAGACTTGTGCTTCTCTTTAAACTTCTACCTGTAGTTTCTTTTTCTACCCTCTGGAGCAAAGTAGAACAAGTCTGAAATATCTTGTGCACATAACAGCATTTTAAGCATATGAAAATAGTTGCTATATTCCCCCAAAATAAGTCAGTCAGCAGGGATTTATTTATTAAGTGTCTTTTAATAATTTGCACTGTGCCAAGCATTAAGGGTACAAAGACAGAACTCAGTTTTATTGGGGGAAACAAGTAAATACAAGTTAATTTTGGGTGGAGGACTAATAGCTGGAAGAGGATCATGGATATGCCATGTAGGAATTGGCACTTGAGCTAAGCTTTGAAAGAATCTAGGGCTTATCCTGTGCAAAGTCACAGAGATGGGAAATGGATATCATGTATGAGAAACAGCATAGAGACCAGTTTGCTTGAACTATAAACATCCCCACGTGCTTCACCCAATTTCTAAACCAGTCATTTAACAGGTATTTATTAAGCACCTGCCAGCACTGTAGTAGATCGTGGGCATACAATACAAAGAATTAAATAGTCCCTATTCTCAAGGAGTTTACATGTTACTAGGGAAGCAAGTACCTACTGCATGTAAGTATATACAGAATAAATATGAAGAGAATAAATACAATATAGTAAAAGACAGCACTAGCAATTGGAGGGATTGGGAAAAGCTTCATATAGAAAGAAGGTAATGGGGCGGCCAGGTAGCACAGCGAGTAAGAGCACCGGCTCCAGTGTTGAGAAGACCTGGAGATCGAATCCCGGGCTCAGACACTTAGCACCCACCCAGAAACACCTGGCCGTGTAACCTTGAGCAAGTTACTTAACCCCAATTGCTTAGGGGCGGCCAGGTGGCTCAGCGAGTAAGAGCACCGGCTCCAGTGTCGGGATGACCTGGATCAAATCCGGGCTCAGATACTCAGTACCACACCCAGAAATAACTGGCCGTGTAACCTTGAGCAAGTTACTTAACCCCGATTGCTTTAAAAAAAAAAAAAAAGAAAGAAAGAAAGAAAGAAGGTAGTGCAAGAGCTGTGTCTAGAAGGATGAGAGGGAGTCTGTGAATCACAGGGAAGGAGGGAGTGCAGTTCAAGCCTTGGGGGAAAGACAGTGCAAAGACATGAAGACTAGGGATGGAATACCATGTCTGAGAAACTGTGAGAAGGCCAGTTTGGCTAGATCACAGAAGTCAAGACAGGGAGGCAAGGTTGTAAAAGGCTTTATAAAAAAAGAGGCAGTAAGGAGCTACTAATTTTATTGAGTATAAAAGTGATATGGGTCAGATTGGCAGTTAGGAAAATAATTTTGGCAGCTCTGTGGAAGATAAACTGATGTGGGGGAAAGATGAGACAGACTAGTTAGGGAGATGTAATAATCTAGGCAAAAGGTCATGAGGATATGAACAGGTCCTATAAGACCTATAAGAGTAGAAATAAGAGTCATATGTAAGTGATGTAGTGCAGGTGAAATGACAAGATTTAGCAACTGCACTGGCTGTGTAACCTTGAGCAAGTTACTTAACCCCAATTGCTTTATAAAAAAAAAAAAAAAAGATTTAGCAACTGCTTGGATATGTGGGGTAAAGGAGAGTGAGGAGTCAAGGATAAATATTGTGGTTATGAACCTTACAAGACTACTCAGAAGATTGATGGTGCCTTTAATAGGAAATAGGGAAGTTTGAAGAAGGGCATGTTTAACGGAAAAGATGATGAGTTGAATAACATGGGTTTCTGTCTTTTTACATCTTGGATTTGTTTCAGCTTTTCAGTTTTCTTCCTCAAATATGGCACATAGAATAGAACCTGTCTTGCACTTGGGTTCAAAAAATCAACTGCATAAATATAGTTTGGGAAAGACATTGATAGAAAGTAGGTCATATGGAAAAGATCTAAGGGTTCTTTTGTATTTCAGGCTTAATAAGAGTTAGTGATGTCACATTCAGAAAAACTAACTTGATCCTAGGCTATTTTATTAGAAGTATAGTATCCACAAGGATGGAGGTGATAGTCCCACAGTCTACTCTGCCACTGGAGTATTGTTTCTAGGTCTGGGCCCCTTATTTTATTTTTAAAAATGTTTTCTTGGTGCCATTTGTCTATGTGACAGTTATTTTTTTCATAGGAAAAACTCTCCCTTGTCCCACTCAATTGAATTCTCCCTTGTAATAAAGAAAAACATTTGACAATATATCTAACATTCTGTGTGGGTAGGTCTCATTTCCTTCCCTCTCACCACTTACTAGCCTGCCACAAGAAGAGAGATGTATTTTATTATGTAGTCTCTGAGACCTTCTTTGGTTTTTCATTTGTTCAATTTGAATTCCTTTTAGTGATCATATTTTTTTTACATTATAGTCATTTTATCTGGACTTCTGGTTCTGCTTACTTCATTCTACATTAGTTCATAAAATCTTCCCATTTCCTTGATTTTCTCATATTCCTCATTTTCTACTATATAATAATAGTTATTTTTACGGCACATTTTTCCAGCCATTTTTAACTCTCCAGCTCAAGGTCAATGATCCTATTGTAGGCTAGGTGCCACATTTTAGAAAGGTCAGTGAAAATCTAGAGGATTTCAAAAGCAATGTATCGAGATGGTTAGGGGACTGAAAACTACATTATACATGGATCAGTTGAAGGAATTGGGTGTGTTTAACTTAGAAAAAGGAAGACTTAAGTGAGAGGGTGGGGGTAGGAATGATTCTAGTGTTCAAATATTTGAAAGGTTGTCATGTGGAAGAGGGATTACACTTGTTTTCTTTGTCCCCAGACTGCAGAAGTACATATAAGTTGCAGAGAGGCAGATTTGGTGGACCACAAGTAAAGAAAAATTTACCAAGAATTGCAGTTGTCCAGAAGTAAAATTGGTTGCATTAGGTGGGTAGCTCATCATTGTAGGGCTTCAAACAAAGGTTGAGTGGTAGGCAAAGTAAATAAAAACTTCCTGATAGTCACAGCCAAAAAAATAGAATCACTTGTTTCAGGGGGTAGTGTGTTTTTATTTACTGGACATCATCAAAGTAGAGGTAGCCTCTGTGACCATGTTATGGGGATGTTGTAGATAGAATTCATGACTTAGATAACTTGTGTAGCCAGATCCTTACTAACTTACTTACTAACGGTCCTTTTTAACTGATTATATAATTTTGTGATTCTCTTTCTCTAGTAATGTTCCTGCAGTGTCCAGGATTTGAGGGCCTCTCCTTTGCTAGTACTTCCTGGTGTTTAAGGCTAATGACAAAGACTTTATTATGGGTATAGGCAGCAGTTAATATCTGAGCAACCACAGGATTCAGAGCTAAGAGTTCCTTAGGGATTATTAGTTCAACTTCTGTTATAAATGAAGAAACTTAATCCCAGAAAAGTTAATTAATCAGAAGAAGAAGAGAATTTTCAGTGACTACATTATCATTTCTGAGAGACACATGAATTTTTGTGAATGCCACAAGACTGTCAACTGTTTATGGTTAAGTTAAGCAAATTTGAGATTGATATTTAGGGTTCTTTGTCCTACTATGCTGTTTATTCTCTAAAAGAGAGGTAGTGAGGTGGTACATTGGATAGAGGGCTGGGCCTAGAGTCAGGAAGACCTGAATTCAAATACAGCTTCACACACTGGCTGTGAGACCCTGGACAAATCACACAACCTCTCTGTCTCAATTTTCTCATCTGTAAAATGGGGATAATAATAGCAACTACCCTCCAGGCTTGTTGTAAGGATCAAATGAGATAATATTTGTAAAGGGCCTGGCATATAGTAGGCACCTAATAAATATTTGTTTCCTTCTTAAGTCATCCTATTTTCATATGTTCCTAATACAGTCATTCAACAAAATATTTATTAAATACTTAATAGTTTGCAGGACTCTGTGTTAAATTCTGGGAAGATATAAAGAGAGAAATAAAACATACTCCCTGCTCTTAAGGAATTTATAATCTTTTCTTTTTTTAACTTTTTCTTTTTTTTTTTTGAAGGGGAGAAGGCAAGGTTAAATGATTTATCCATGGTCACACAACTAGTAAGTGTGTCATATATCTGAGGCCAGGTTTGAACTCAGGTCCTCTTGACTCCAGGGCCAGTCCTCTATTCACTGCACCACCTAACTGCCCCAGGAATTTATAATCATAAGGATTGCTAGTAATTGTATCATTTCCAGGCTTTCCTGAAAGCTGACAAAATTAGGGGCATTACTGTAAGCTAATTGTTTCTTATATCAATCATGATAAGCCACTGGCTAGTCAAAAGAATTATCATCTATAATCTGTGGTAGGAGATGTCTGGTTCTACTCAACTGAAGGGATTTGCTTAATTTTGACCCCAGAAACAGAGAAACTCTTTCTCTACCTTTAGTGTTGAATAAGATGTACCTTGTGAACCAGGGCCTTCCACAAGAAATATAAGGAATACTGAGGAATATAGACCAGATTCAGTCCTAGGACCCTCACACCAGAGGAATCAAGTTCTCTTCCTATGGCCCCACTTTAATCCTTCAGGTTAAATAATATTCTCCTATTGGCAGTCTATTTTTCCTCTAAGAAGGGCACTGTTAAGGAAATCTCTATCTGGGCAGCCTGTACCACCTCTCTCAAACTCACAGGACTAAGACTTTTCTAGCTCAGATTTCCCTATTAGGTAACCCCAAGACTAGGAAAAAAAAATCTGTTATTAGGATTGTTAGTACTTCTGTCCTGTGCTCAGAAGAGGAAGCAGACTGAAGATGGCATCCAGGAACTGTAGATCTAAGTATACCAGTCTCAGAGCATAGGGGAGGATGGGAGAAAACTCCCTCCCCCACCTTAATTCTGCCTGGAAGTCCAAGCAGGGAAAAGGGCTAGATAGCTCTCTTTTATAGACCATAAACTGGTTCCTCCAACAAGAATCTGGCTTCTTGGACTTTAGTCAGCCAATCAGAAAGAGCCACCCACAGTCACTGGAAAACCAGCCAGGGATATCCTTTTCACCTTTTAGCCAGCAGTTAGAGAGCATGTCTCAGCAAGTGGTTAAGGTGCATTTCTAGGTGCTTTGGAGGTCCTTTTGACAAGGTTTCATGCCCTATAATTTCATCAAGCTGATTAGGGGTGGGGGAACTCATCAAAAGTGATGACAATTTTCCCTGATTATCCCCCATTGCATCACCTTTTAGTAAAATACCTCTCATAATACATAGTTACATTTTATATTTTGGAGTTATTTTAATAAATTATATATTACAGATCAGATTCCATTTTAAGTAAAAATTCACTGATGAAAGTATTTCCAATTTCCATCAGCAGATGGCCCATTATAATAGAATTGTATATCTTCTAACACTTAAATTCTCTTATATAATTTATTTAGTGAACCTGCTTTTCCCCCAGATCTTTATTCTTGATTACTTTTTAAAAAAAATTGTTTGGTGGGGTGTCTAGGTGGTGCAGTGAATAGAGCACTGGCCCTGGAGTCAGGAGGACCTGAGTTCAAATCCAGCCTGAAACACTTAACACTTACTAGCCATGTGACCTTGGGCAAGTCACTTAACCCCAATTGCCCTGCCTTCCCCCCTCCAAAAAAAAAAGCAAAAAATTTTTTTTGGTGTTCAAGGTCCTTCATAGCTTAGCCTTCTCTACGTTTCTAGTCTTCTTAAACCTTCTTACACCTCCATATTCCCCATCCAATGTACTTGTCAGTCCAGTGACACTGGCCTCCTTGCTGTTCTTCAGACAAAACGCTCCATTTCTCAGCTCTGGGTAGTTTTTCTGTGCCCCATGTCTGGAATCTTCTCCTGCTTCATCTGTGCCTCCTTTAAGTCTCAGCTTAAGTTCCACCTTGTACAAAAGCCTTTCCCAGCTCCATTTAGTTCTAGTACCTTCCCTCTGTTGGTTATTTCCTTTTTATCCTGTACATGGTGCATTTGTACATATTTGTTTTCATGTAATCTGCCTATTAGACTGTGGGATGCCTTGGGAGTATTTCCTTTTTTTCCCTTTCTTTGTATCCCCAACCCTTAGCACAGTTCCTGACATATAGCAGGCACTTAATAAATGCTTCTTGATTGACTGATGAACTTTTCCCCATATTTTCCCACTTGTTTTAATTTATCTTTCCCTTCAACAGTAATCGTTCCTTTATACATTCAACTCTTATCTAAGATAATGATCCATAAGCAAAAGTGTCAAAAAGAATCAAGCCCTAACTAGGAGATGAGGTGGTCTTTAACCAGGGTTTCACACAGTCACATAATTTCATTGGTGGAAACAATACTGGCCAAAAAAGTATCCTTTCTGCAGTACTCTGAATGTGCTCATTTAATTTTTGCTTGAAGATGTCCAGTGAGGGGTTGCCCATTGCTTCCAAAGGAAGCCCCTTCTATTTTCAGACATCTCTAATTGTTAGGAAACTTTACCTGATGTCAGGCCAAAATTTGCTTTTTTGCAATTTCCACCTGTTGACCCTAGCTTTGCCAGGCAGAACAGGTTTCCTCTTCCACATCACAGTTTGCAGATATCTGTGCATAATGCCTGACACGTAGGAAGTACTATATAGATGTTAGCAATTACTATTATACTATCATACCCCTGCTGAGCCTTCTCTTCTCCAGGCTGAGCATCCCCAGTTCCCTTAAGCAATCCTTATATGACCTATACTTAAAGCCCTTCTTGGACACTCTTTAGCTTATCATTGTTCTTTCTAACATGATATTAGTACTCCAGCACTGAGTACTCCAGATGTGATCTGAGGAGGACAGGACTGTCACCCCCTTATATCTGGACACTACCTCTAAATACAGCCCAAGGTTACATTAGGGTTTTTTTTTTTTTTGGGTGGGGGGGCTTGACTGTATGTTACACAGTATACTCACATTGAACTCAAAGTCCATTAAACCCTCTGGGTCTTTTTTAGATAAATTTCTATTTAACTATGTCTTGCCTGTCTTGTACTTGTGAAGTTAGTTTCTTAAACTGAAGTATAAAACTTTACATTTGTCCCTATTAAATCTCAATTTTTTTATTTGGCCGGGTTGTACAGCTTACCCAGATTGTTAGTACTACCCATCTATTATAGTAATATTATAATAAATAATATTAATTATTATATATAATAATTATTATAAATAATAATAAATATACATAATAAATATATAGTAATACCCATCTATTGTGCTGACTATCCCACCTAGCCTTGTGTCATTTCCAAGTTTGATAAAGATGTTTTCTATGCCTTTATGCAAGTTATTTATAAAAATATTAATGTGGAGTCAAGCACAGATTCCTGAGGCATTCCACTAGAGATGTGGACATGGACTTTTAATGACTGCTCTTTGAGACTAGTTACTCATCTAAGCCCTTGGATAGGGATGGGGATTGGGCCTGTAATTTCACTGGCATAGGGAATTTCTGTATCCCTCTACCATTGTAGGTTGGTACCTTCTCTGCAACTTATAGTCACCTAGAGCAGAGGTGTCAAACTAGCTATCAACCAGATTAAAACGTAATTGGGAAATGTTTAACAAAATAAATAAAAATACGATATAACATAGATTATGTTAATTTATGGTTTTCTAAGCCAATCTGTGACCTACTGTAAGGGTTATGGGATTTAAAGATCTCCCATGCCCCATGGACGTGCTGACATAGCAGAGCAAGAGAAAGTGAAAAGCTGAGCTAACGGTCCTGCGGTTGGCAGTTGGTGGCAGTTGCCTTTTTTTTTTTTTTTTTTTT
>NW_027187460.1:30993491-31035299 GCF_028583685.1 Petaurus breviceps papuanus
TTTTTTTTTTTTTTTTTTTTTTTTTTTTGAGTTAGGACTCCTGCTGAGGACTGCCAGGGGCCGGAGCTGCTGGGAGCGTGCTTCCAGGACGCTGGGTGGTTGCTGTGAGTGGGGAGAGGAGGACCTTTGCCTGAGGTAGCCTGTTCTGTTTTAAAGGCTTGAGAATGTGGGTGCTTTCTACTTTATCTACCTGTGCCAATGTCATAACTACTCTGATGGCTTTCACTTTCTGGTTTTGGGACTCAGTCTTTTGGTATCTTAATAAATTTTCTAGTTTATTTCCCCAAATGGCAAACCTGACGTATTTTGTGATGGATAATTATATCAGCATATTTATAATCTCTATAGGCATTGTGAATATGGCATTGCTGATACACCTACAGGGATCCAATTCTGTTTGAATTTGACACTTCTGCCTAGTGCATGGAGAGACTGAATGACTTATCCAGGGTCACATAGTGCCAGTATAGGTCATAGGCAGAACTTGAATCTAGATCTACCAATCTAGAGCTTCCTGTCCCAAAGTCAATTTTCTGTAGATTTCCTAATTCATCTCATTGTACTTTTGTCTAGCTTGTATCTTTCCATTTTCTCCCCAAGAATAAAATGATAAAATGCTTAGCTAAAATCTGCTTAGCTATATAGCAGATCCTCTGAATACTGTACCACTTAATACCCACATGACCAAAAAGAAGAGGTTGATATCACCTGTCCTCTATATGTTCACAAAAAACTCAGTTAATGCCTTTTGTTACATCACGGTCATTTCGGGGCAGCTAGGTGGTGCAGTGAGTAGAGTGCCGGCCCTGGAGTCAGGAGGAAATCCGGCCCCAGACACTTAACACACACAAAAAAAAAACTAGCCATGTGACTGGGCAAGTCACTTAACCCCAATTGCCCTCCAAAAAAGCAAAAAAAAAAAAAAAGAACACGGTCATTTCTGAAAATACTTAACCATTCCTCCTATACTTACTCCTATTTACTGTACATGTATACTAGCAAAGAACTAGAAACCAAGTGAATACCCATCTGTGGGTGAATTGCTGGGGAAAAAAGTCAGGGCATGTGAAAGTAAGGGAATGTTATTGGTTTGGAAGAAATAACATAAGGAATTCATAAAAACATGGTAAGATTTGTCTGAACTGATGCAGAAGGAACCAGGAGAATAATATATCTATGTAATGACCACTATATTGTAATGGGTAAAAACATCCAATTTAAGGAACCCAAATTTGCCATAAGTGAAAAACCAGTGATGATTCTGGAGAACAGATAAGGAAACATAACTCCCTTCTCTTGGCTTTTTTTACCTATTTGGTAAATAGGCTCTGAATGAGGGCCTGAGGAGTTCTCCCCTAAAGAAAGTACTTGAGCTTTTAGTACATTGCATACATAAAATTGGTGACATTCATTTTCCTCAGAGACTTCTTTTGCTTAATATTTTCCCCTGCCCCCACCACTTCCTAATTGAACTCTAACCTGTAACAAAGAAAATTAACTTAAAAAACAAACAGAACAAACCACAATACAGTGACCTCATCACACAGTGTCTCTGATAACGTCTGTAACAATCTATCGTAGCAGTAGTTTTCCTGTCTGTACCCATATGTATGGAAATATTTAAGGTACTCTTTTAATGTAGCAAGGAAGTAGAAACTAAAGAGGGTGCCTGATAATTGGGATATAGCTTAGGAAAGGAGTCCCAAGAGACAAAAGTAAAAATCTAGATCCTAGTTCTCCTCCTAGTGTAAGCCTCTGGCCCTGATTCTGTAACCTGAATTGGCTCCCCAGCTACCCTCTTTTCATTTTCAGATTCTTGAATTCTGGCTGCCATTTTCCCTTACCAACTTACAGGGATTAAAATTCTCTTCAATTTTATGCTCTAACACCTACTTCTCCTTTTTCACATAGATCCTGTAGAGAATGTTTTAACAAAATAAGATTGATTAATTCAGGATATCTTATCCTGGTCGTTTCAACCCAGGAACCACAGCAAGAATGTAAGCTTTAGGGTTAGAAGCAATATCTGACCTTTTGGGAGGAGTTAAGATTAGATGAAATGGATCATTCCAGGGACACTGCCAGAGAAAACCAGCAAATGGGTGGGAAGGAGTAGAAGTGATGCCGTTGAGGGCCAAGGAAGCATTAGACAGTGAAGGGGAGGGAAATCCTGAGTGCAATTGGCATCAGGAAGTGAATTAGAGAATTTCATAACCTAGTCCTAAATTACCTTTTCATTGTTATTTTACATTACTCCACTTTCTACACTCTTTTGGCCAGACCTCTTACTGTTCCTCACACAGGACATCTCTTGTCTCTGACCTTTGCACTGGCTGTCCCTGAATACCAGGAATACTTATCCTCCTCACCTTAGTTTCTTAGAATCCTCGTTTCCTTCCACACTCTATTTAAGCACTATTTTATATATGAAATCTTTCCCTTCCCATTCTCCCAGCTACCAGAGCCCTTAATACCCAAAATTTACTTTATCTTTATTTTGTACATATGTAAATATCTTCTCAATAGAATGCAAACTCTTTGAGGGCAAGGATGATTTCATATTTGTCTTTGTATCTCTAATGCCCAGCATACACCTGACAGAGTAAGTGCTTGATAAATATTTGTTGATTTGCAGTTCCAGATGGTCATTGTTTATAAAGAATGTACATAATCTGGAGATTTCCTTTCCAATTAAAAAACCAAAGAGATTGTTGAAGTTCTTAACAATATTCAGTGTGGTCATTATGAACATCTTTGTATTCTGCTGTATTCTACTTTAGGGCTTTTTAAGGTATGGAGAAGCTATATTTCTCTATCCTGTTATTTGGTCTAGGAAGCCAGGTTACTCTTATATTTTTACAAAATTCTAACAAATTTGGCAAATGGGCTCTGAAATGAGGGTTCGTTCAAAGGAGTTCTCCCCTGAAGAAAGTACATCAGCTCTAATACATTGTATAAACTTTGTGATAACCATTTTTGCTTAATTTTCTGAAAGGATCAAATTTGAACATGTGTGTGTGTGTGTATATTTGCAAACCATAAAGTGCTTTGTAATTGTCAGTTATTATAAACATGATAATTACTGATGATTACTTGTTTTTGTCTGGGTTTTATAACTGAGTTCTATAGTGTTGATGTACTTCATTTAAAAACCATAATCATTCACTGTAAAACTTGCTTTCTTTAATATAGGTGATTGGATGTTTGCTTCAGAAGTTTCAGCAACTCAGCTTTGCAACTACCAACTACAAGCTCTTTTCTTGATTGCACTATGATAAAGTTGCAAATGGGATGGACTTACAGAACCAAAAGCCATTTTTTTCAAATGAAGATAACTGAAGGAATTTGATCTTCATTGCTTACTAAATCACAGTTGAGATTTTCCCTACAGAAATAGAATGGCAAGCAAAAGAAAATCAACAACACCTTGCATGGTCCTTGCCAGTGAACAGGATCCAGACCTAGAATTGATATCAGACTTGGATGAAGGTCCCCCTGTACTTACACCAATAGAAAATGCAGCAGCAGAAAGTATCTCAAGTGATGAAGATGTTCAAGAACTTGTAGATTCTGACAATCAACAAAATAAAAAAGTTGAAGGTGGCTATGAATGTAAATATTGTACTTTTCAAACGCCAGATCTTAACATGTTTACCTTTCATGTAGATTCAGAGCATCCCAATATAGTGTTAAATTCATCCTATGTTTGTGTTGAATGCAATTTTCTTACCAAAAGATATGATGCGCTTTCAGAGCATAATTTGAAATATCATCCTGGAGAAGAGAATTTCAAGCTGACTATGGTGAAACGAAATAATCAGACAATCTTTGAACAAACAATTAATGATCTGACTTTTGATGGTAGTTTTGTTAAAGAGGAGAATTCAGATCAGGTAGAATCTATAGAAACTCCCTCATCAGGGATTTCTATCAGCAAAACTCCTATAATGAAAATGATGAAAAATAAAGTAGAAAATAAACGGATTGCAGTTTTCCATAACTCTGAAGACATTCCAGAAGAGAAAGAGAATGAAACTAAATCAGGTCATGAAGAAGTAGTAAAAAATCCAACTTCATCAGCATCTGAGTCTAATACAAGTACTTCTATTGTAAATAGTATACATCCAAATACCACAAACACAGTAGTTACCCCAGCAGCAGTTCTTCAGCCTGGGCTAGCACAGGTGATAACAGCAGCTGTATCAGCTCAGCAGAATTCTAACTTGATTCCTAAAGTTTTAATCCCTCTTAACAGCATTCCTACCTATAATGCTGCTTTGGATAACAATCCCCTTTTGCTCAACACCTACAACAAATTCCCTTATCCAACAATGTCCGAAATTACAGTTCTATCTGCTCAAGCAAAATATACAGAGGAACAGATCAAGATATGGTTTTCAGCCCAACGCCTGAAACATGGTGTTAGTTGGACTCCAGAAGAAGTAGAGGAGGCAAGGAGAAAACAATTCAATGGCACAGTACATACTGTACCACAAACAATAACAGTGATTCCTACACACATTTCAGCAGCTAGTAATGGTTTACCTTCCATTTTACAGACATGCCAAATAGTTGGTCAGCCAGGTCTGGTCCTTACACAAGTAGCTGGCACTAACCAATTGCCAGTAACGACACCTATAGCTTTGACGGTTGCAGGAGTTCCAAATCAGACTCATATGCAGAAAAGTCAGGTGCACAGTGCTCAGCCTATTGCAGAAACAAAGCCAGTAGCTGCAACTCCAGCCCCACCGCCAGCGCCAGCCCCAGCACCAGTGCCAGTGCCAGCATCAACCCCAGCTCCAACCCCAACCCCAGCCCCAACCCCAACTCCAACTCCAACTCCTCAGTTAATTAAGCATGAAACTGCATTGGTGAATCCCGATTCATTTGGTATCCGGGCAAAAAAGACAAAAGAACAGCTGGCAGAATTAAAAGTTAGCTACCTTAAAAATCAGTTTCCCCATGACTCAGAAGTGATCAGGCTTATGAAAATAACAGGCCTAACCAAAGGCGAGATCAAAAAGTGGTTTAGTGACACAAGGTATAATCAGAGAAATTCCAAGAGTAATCAGTGTATCCATCTCAACAGTGAAGCTTGTACTCCTATTGTTATTGACTCTAGTGATGAGACTGCAGAGTCCCCAACAGTTGTTGCTCCACAGCCTAAACAGCTGGGGAATTCTTTCCCTGACTTTACTCCACAAAAATTTAAAGAGAAAACTTCAGAGCAGTTGCGCATCCTCCAAGCAAGTTTCCTCAATAACCCTGTACTTACTGATGAAGAATTAAACAGGTTAAGAGCACAAACCAAACTTACCAGGAGAGAAATTGATGCCTGGTTTACAGAGAGAAAGAAATCCAAAACTTCAAAGGAAGAAAAGACAGAAATAGATGAAAGCAATGCAGGCAGTTCCAAAGAAGAAGCTGGAGAAACTTCTCCTCAGGATGAATCTGCAGCACCTAAGTCAGTGACCACCACAAACAAAGTGTGTAAAAAATCACCAGAGCAGTTGCACATACTTAAAAGTGCATTTGTTCGAACACAGTGGCCATCACCAGAAGAATACGACAAGCTGGCAGAGGAAAGTGGGCTTGCTAGAACAGATATTGTTAGTTGGTTTGGAGATACACGATATGCTTGGAAAAATGGGAATTTAAAATGGTACTATTACTATCAGAGTGCCAGTTCAAATAGCATGAATGGACAGGCTTCCTTTAGGAGAAGGGGGAGAGGAAGACCAAAGGGAAGAGGGAGGGGAAGACCCCGTGGGAGGCCTAGAGGAAGCAAAAGGATAAACAACTGGGACCGAGGACCATCACTCATAAAATTTAAAACTGGAACTGCAATACTTAAGGATTATTATATGAAGCACAAATTTCTTAATGAGCAAGACCTTGATGAACTTGTTGCTAAATCACACATGGGTTATGAGCAGGTCAGAGAGTGGTTTGCAGAAAGACAAAGAAGATCTGAGTTAGGAATAGAACTGTTTGAGGAGAATGAAGATGATGATGAGATAATAGATGATCAGGAAGAAGATGATGAAGAAACAGATGACAGTGACACCTGGGAACCCCCACGACATGTTAAGAGGAAACTCTCCAAATCAGATGATTAAAATGTAAGTTTTTTAAATACACGTACATGCACAGTTCAGTTATATACATTTGGAAACGTCACTTTGTTTAAGTGACTTTGAGATGTAACAGCTTCTAAGGTTACTTTTCCTTCATTTAACGAATGGATCAGATTCTATTAGCATGGCCAACAAGTACTTTGTTCCCAGATTAACTAAAAGGAATATGCTTATTCTCATACCAAGACTGAGCATTTTCTATTCCATCCACAATTAATGGTCCCCAGTGTCATTCAATAGTATATATTGTTTAAAGTACATATCTCTTCCCACTAAATATTATATGTAAATGTATTTTAATTGTTTTAAATTTTTTCCCACTCCTTTGGGGGAGGAGACTTGATGATCAAAACTAGAAATACTAAAGTGTTTTCATTTTTTTTTTGCAACCCACCCTTCATTAAAGCTTCATTTTTTGCCTATTTAAGGAAAGAATTCAAAAACGAAAACTAAAAAGAAGGGGAAAAGTATATCCGAAGGAAAGAATAACTACAGGGGTGAGGATTGCTCAGTTTTAGGAAACTAGGTGAAAATGGGTATTTATTTATTTTTTCTTATTGTGTTTCAGATTTTACTGAACTCTAACTGTTGCTTTCTATCACCCACTAAACTTACTAGCCTTTTAGTTAAGAATGTAAGATGTAGTAAGAGTAGTCATCTCTTCAATTAAAAACGAACTGACCTATTCCATTCCATATCAGAATTTTTATTTGATTAGGCAGGTTTTTTAAAAATTATCTATACTGCAGGGCTTCTTAAACTTTTTCCACTCGCAACTCCTTCAGCATTGTGACAGTTTAAGAAGGGCTGAAAACCATGTCTGGTGTCTTGGAGATCAACACTGGGAATTCTCCTTGTAATGAGATCTCTAGAGTACAAGGCTAAAAGTATCTCATAAAAAGAGTTCACACTTATATAGTGTGTAGCAGTTCACAATGCTTTTCTTGTGAACACCCTGGGAAGTAAAGATTTATTATCATTCCCATATTGCAGATGAGATTGAAGTTTGCAGATGTTGAATCATCTGGGAGATTACAGAGCTGAAACTTGTTCCAGCCTTTTGGCTCCAGTGCTTGTTTTCATCTTACCTGTCCAAATGAAGGCTTTGCCCAACTATGAACTTGGAACCTTATAGAATGAAGTACCCCTAAAGTCTGGCCATTTCCCCAAATTCTAATTCCTCTATAAAATTCAGTTGTTTATAACTTTTCTGTAGTTTTAAGTTGCAAAATTTATTTCAAGTTAGAAATGTAGATACTCAAAGGTTATTACTGTTAATATTCATCCATATAGTTACCTTAACTTAACTTTTTGAAACATTTCATTTATTTCAAAGATAGAAATACAGTTTAAAAATGATACAGCAATCATAAAATATGTTAGTGTATCAATACAGTTGGACATTCACTAAAAGTAGGATTATGCTGTCTGATAATATTGTAATGTTCTCAAAATAAAGTAGAGGAGGGAAAAGATCCTTTTCTCACTCTTGTGCACACAGTACATATATACATAGTTATCTCTTTCCTTAGCACATTCTCCCTCATTCTCAAAACCATAACTTTCTACTCTTAGTCTGTTTACTCTTGCCTTTCATGTTATTCCCAGATTCACAAGCATTCTATCTATGGTTACTGAACGATCCCTTTTTAGTTTTTAAAATTTAACATTTTTAACCATGAAGACAGATGAAACTAAAAATGCAACTTTGTTAAATAGTATAAATTCCATTTCTGATGACAAAGTATAACATAAGTATTATAAGTCATAACTTAAAACATTTTGCATAGATTAATCCTAAAGTTCCCTTTGCCTTTTTATAGTATCAGAAATATTTAAGCCATTCTTCTGATCCAGATGCACAAAATGCTTTTAACATACTTTCTTTCTCCATATTTCTAAAAAAGACAATACGTATGCAACCAAAATAAATCAGCCAGATTGCTGCTGTGTTGATTTCTTTATCTTATATACCCTGATACACTTTTTGGGAAGGGATTGAAATCTACTGAAAATATGAAACTCTTTGCATTATTCTAATGTGTAATATTACTTTAACAAGTTTGCAGTATTTATATTGCATGGTAAATATAATAATAGTAATTTTATTCAGAAAATTCACATGACAACCCTACAGTTTTAAAAAAAACTTATGTATATTATATATGCATTTGTGTGCCAGGTAGATAGGATACCCTTCTAAAATAAATCTGTATTTAGAAATAATATACATTATAAGAGAATTTTTCACTTTATAAAAGGACCCATCACAATTTTATTTCAAATAGCCAATTCTGCTAGTGTAGTAAAAATATGGATTAATCTTATCAGACAGAATAAAGTACACTTTGTGTACATGGACATACACACATGCATACATACATACAAATATATAATACATACGTATATGTGTGTATGGTCTTGCACATAAAAAAGCATACCAGTCCCTCTGCTCCTCAGTGTCCCTTCTATATATACATAAAAACACATTTATACATATGTGTCACAAAGCATGTAAATAAGTAGAATCTAATTTTTTAAACTAATCTTTGATAAATTATTATAGGCCCCACTTATATAAGTAAAAGTTATTATATGCAAGACCATTGTATGTATACAGTTTATACATATATTAGCTATACATGAAATCTAATGCATTTTATAAACTGTGCATGGCAAGTAATTTCAGTAATAGCATGAAGGAGGTATTCATTTATAGTTAAATTTTTCCTATAGTTATGTCTAAAGTGCTTTAAGAAAAATTCAGATATGCTTTTGACTAACATTTTTTTCTTGACTTTTTCAGTCTCATGTTTTTTCCTTTATAGTTACCTACAGTGGTGAAGGGGACTCAATTCTTGAAATCAAGATATCTGATTTACTGTGAATGGGCCTAATCTTTTATGAAACTGAGGATATTTTTGGACATACACACATTCTCATAACATAGGATTGAATACTCAAAAGGAATGGAACTTAGTGTTGTGCCAAAGTTAAACTACTGCAGTTGGCGGAAGTTCTGCATTGTAAATAAAACACTGATTAAAAGACAACTTGTAAAAATTCAGATTTTAATACAGTACATCTTTATTCAGATACAGGATGGAAACATTCTGTTTCTTAGGCTTCTTTGAGGGAATTAAATGACCACTAGATTTTGTCCTCTTATTATTTTGTCCAGCTTAATACTGTATGTTCTAGTAAGATGGGCTTTATTGCCTGTGTTCTTTGATATGTGATTAAGCTTATAGCTTTGAGTGACCAAACATTTTACAGAGTAAAAGTTCTTAGAAACAGTTAAAAAAAAAAAAAAGGAAAAAACTGATTTATTTCTGTGTCTTATTTATCAGGCCCTGCACTAATGTTGAAAGTTGTGCATGTGCTTGTACAACTTATCCATAAATGAAAATGCAACATATTTATACATTTTGGAACCCTAAGCCACAGGGCCTATGTCATTGGCTTTTTCAAGTTGAAATCATTGGATACATCATTGATACATCATTGGATGCTACTATCAATATCTGTAATACTCCTGTTTCTACTTTAATAAAAGGCTGATTTTACTTTTCATTAAACTGAAGAAAATGATGTACTGAATAAGAGAAAAAGCCGGCATAAGAATTTACAGAGAGAATCTCTGAAATAAACTTTGTACCAAAAATGTGAAAAAGAATTATATAGTAAATATATACTTAGTGAGTGTTTTTAACAATAATGTAAAATAATGTACAGATAATGCATCAGTCCAGAATTTTCTAGAATTCCAAGTCAAGTTCTACCTTCTATAACAATTTCAGTGGCTATAGAAGAAATTCCTAAACTAGCAAGTATCATTAGCCATTTAAAAGCTAGCTTTCGCTTGCAAATTATTGTAGTATTAACAACTATTTTGCCATATCAAGAGACTGAAAGTTCATATTAACTTATTTGTAAAAGACTGGTGCTTTTCATTCCTATTTAGGGGGACACTTTTTTGTTTGTGACTATAGGACCATTTTTTAAAAATGTGCTGTCTACATGGAAGAAAAGTTTAGTTGAGTTTTTTGTTCTTAAAATGCTTTTCTGAATGACCAGATCTAGTGGGCTTAGCTAGTTTGTTTCACCTAATTTAATGAATGATGAATATTAAGCTTTTGATTTTTACCTAAACACTTGTCAACTAAGAAGAAGTTATGGAAGAGTCTTGGATATGCATGCTGCTTTTGTTTTTATAAATGGTTATTTTTTATTTTTTAAATATGGCTTTATAAGTATTTCCAAAATACTACAATTTAGCTGATCTATTCACTACAGACTTCTGGCTTTGTGGATGGCTTTTTTCATACTACTGTTAACTTTTATTTTTACGATGTAAAGACTGCAGCAATTTAATGCACTATTTTTTTTCACTTTTTAATAACTTCATAGAGCACTCTGTAAACTGTAATAATTAAATTGCTCCTTTTTTAACCTTTGCTAAATGTAGTCTGAGTTCTGTTTGACAGCAGGGTTTTTTTTTAATGTTTTTAGTTGCTGCAATAAGTTGTGCTTCAAGTATTGTAAAATTTAGCCTTTGAACATATTTGTTGTGTTTCCATTTCAATAATGTTAATTCTACAGAGTCGTAAATAATTATTTTTTCCAGTCCCATGTCCTTTACAGGCTCAGCGTTTGATATTGCTCTGATGTTTGATAGCTTTTAAAAATAATTATTTGACAAAGCAAAAGAAAAAAGTCACCTAGCTGAAATGTGTCTGCATACGTAATAAAAATCAGCAGTTGGTAGTTAGTTCTTTCAATGAATTTTTTTCCATTTTCTTAAGCCAAAAATTTTAAAGCAAAACAAAATCCCTTAGTATCCTAAAATTGGAATTATCCTTACTAGTTTTTAAGTGTATGTAAGTAATTTAGTGGGGAGCTTTGTTTGTTTTTTTCCTGAAAAGGGAAAAAGTACTGGCCCCAGAGGGCAGTAGTAGAAGGTAATGGGTAGAAGTTAGAGAGGCAGATTTAAGCAGAATACTAGAAAATAAAACTTCCTAATAACTAGAATTATCAAAAATAAAATAGTCTGTCTCAAGGGGTAGCAAATTCTCCCTCACTAAAGGTCTTCAAGTAAAGGCTGCGTGACAGCTGAATGGGAATTTTGGTTTAAGATATAGATTTAAGTGACATCTAAGATTACTTCCAACTCTGAGATTCTTGATTCTATTCAATTTCAGAGGTTACATATGTTTTTTCCTCTCCTGGTCAGTTAAGAATATTTGTTCAGTTCAATTAATATTAAGTACCCATAGGAGAGGCATCATGCCATAATGGATAGAGTTCCTAGGTTCAAAACCAAGGATACCTGGGTTCCAGTTCAGTCTATAACATATACTAGCTATATGACCCTAGGCTAATCATTTAACCTTGCTATAGCTCTAGGCAACTCACCCTGACCTGCATTGGTAGCAAGGGAATTCTTTATCTGAGAGTTCCTTTCAATCACAAGACACAGGTGTGTTTAGTCTCTGTGCAAATGGTTCTGAAAAAAGTTTGGCCTGACACCCAGCTAAGTTATCTCATCTAAATAGCATTAATAGATTAAACTGGAAAGAGAATAGTAAACATATGAAATATGAAATGGATTTGTCAGCATTTCTTTTCATTTTCTTTTCATCATTGGTGACAGTGGAACTACCTACCACATGTGGACTCTAACATCCCAGTCCCTGATACATTGAGTTAGGAAGTGGAAAGTCTACTAAAGAAGATGAAGACAAGAAGAACTGTTGAACCAGACCAAGTACATAGAGAAGAGATCTGTGCTGAAAACAATACAGTAAAGTCTTAAGAAATAAGTTTCAAGATCTATGAATGAAGAGAAGAGAGTGAATGGGAAAAATCATGGGTGGTATTATTACCACCCCCACTCCCCACCCCCAAAAAACATTGCAGAGAACATACGTGAAGAGCACTCTCATAGAGATGTAACTGAGAATGGTCTAAAGGTTTATTAAGGAGATAAATATAAATATTGATACATATGGGACAAAGAAACAGGCTGTTATTTTTTTGCAGATCATATTTTCAGTCACACAGCTGATTGAAAGATACAGAGAATGTAAAGGTCCCGCCATGTTTACTTCTTGATGATAAAAGTCTGAGTAAAAAAAAATATATAGTTTTAAAACCTCTTCTCTACCAAGATTTATCATGCATATGGATCATAAAAATTTCCTGATAAATGCAAGCACAGAGATAACTTTGATCAACAATCCTCTGATTATGTATATCAAGTAAAGCAATATAAAAAAAGTAAAGTAAAGCAGTATATTATAAAGCAAGAAGCTGTTCACTCTTATGGAGGATGTCCAGTGTAGTCATTGGATGAGGTAGATATCTTGCAGATGTTGAAGTCCCTCAGATGCTCTTATTCACAAAGTATACTATACTGAGTGCATTAAGCAAGACATCAGTTTAACAATCCACATAGGAAGACCCAAATGGGTAATTTCTCTTGTCTAGAAAGTGGCATGTAATTGGATGATAGCACATTGTATGTACCCATTAGTGCTTATACTTGGACAGATACTGCAGATGAATTGTGACTTAGGGCCAGAGTAGAATATGGGGGAAAAAGTAGACTGGATTTAATTTGAGAAACTGCATAGGATTTTCAGCGATCTTAAACTATTGACTGGGACAAAAACCCTATAACAACATTTTTTGTTTTAATTTTCTTTTTATTATTTTTTGCATTCATTTTTTAAAATGTGTAAGTTCCAAATTCCCTCCTTCCAGCCATTCCTCCAACCCATTGAGAAGGTAAGAAATATGATACCATTATACATGGGAAAATCATACAAAACATTTCATTTTACCCATGAACATTTTAAAATCATCAGTATTCTTCCAGTCATATCCTCTTGTTGTAAGTCGTTGTTTCTGAAGAACTGACATTACAGTTGAACCAAAGGGCAACAGAGAAATGGGGAAGGTGGGGAGGCCTTTGTGTGTTTTTCTTTTTTTATGGGTTGCCAGGGACCAAGGAATTTATTACCCAGGGGGTTATCCTACTAGTGATGAGCCTTTCTGTACTTAAGCTGACTCTTGTAAATCAGACAGTCTGGGAAATTATACTCAATCTTTCTGGCATGACGACCAAATCTTGGATTTCATTGGCATGATACTTTAGAACCCAGAGTTACCTCAACAGTATGGTAAAGCATGAGAGAATAACTTTGTGAAGCACAGAAGGTTATCATCCAGGAAATCTATGATCAGAAAAGGATGTGGGCTGGTCATGTTGATGTAGTGAGGAAAAAAATGGACATTCCAATTGACACTGGTTCCCACAGAATGTTGAGATCTAAAGAAGTATTTTAAATTGATCTGTGGAAATATGGTTCAATTTTTCTAGCTGAATGTATTCACTGGTCACTGGGCAAAGATCTCACATTTTGACTACTAATAGTTATGGTCATGTTTATATAAAAACTACAGTTCTTAGCTCTGCTTTCTTCCATTACTGCTATTCTTTCACAATCCATTAAGAAGACATGGACAAGCATCTTGTAGGATGAGAAAGCACAGATGGGTTATGATCTGCAGTACTGAAAGGAGGACCCACCTTGCTGAGATCTCAGATTCACTGAAGGATGTGCAAAGCTCCTGAGGGCAGAAATGGTTTTGTTTTTGTCTTCATATGCACCAGCTAAAAGTGGTTGATTCTCAACATTATAAGGCTTTGTCTAGGCCACTTTTTTGCCCTTGTATCACTCCATGTTGTGCTATGCTTGTGTATGTCTTAATCTTCCTTCTGTGTTCCCGCCTTAGATTATAAACAGGAATTCTGTGGAAGCTTTTTTCTTATTAGAATCTTCAGTACTTTGCACAGTGACTTAATAAGTGTTTATTGAATTGGATGAGATGTGGGCAATGAGAAAAATAAGTTTCAAACATGAGTGTTTGAGAGTGAGTGCTGGTGCCATCAACAGAGAAATTGGTGTCTAGGAGAAGCTTTTAGGGGGAAGATGATAAGTTGTACCTGTCTGTTGGGTGGTTTAGGTTTTTAAAAAAATTAACATGCCACTCTCTTGATTGACTTAGAGGCAACCTTGATTTCTCAAAGGCTATTCCAAAGAATATAAACCAAAGCCTATCAGGTTCTACAAAGATGGAAAACCTTTGGTTATAATTATAATCAAGAAAAGGTGATCTATGCCCACTATCATGTAATATACAAAAAGTCCAAAATTTCTAAATGGATCAGATCCATAATTGTAGCAGGTTTTTTGTTTGTTTTGTTCTGTGAAAAGACTGCTACCCTTCAATAAGTGCTCTTTAAAGTGTTTTTCCTTTAAATTCAATTTTACCCCATAGGCACTTTAAAAAAAAAAACAAATGAAACAAGTTCTTGCTACCCAAAAAAATTGCATTCTGATATGGGGGATACAGCATATGATTGGATAAAGAAATAGATGAGACAATACGAAAAAGAAGATAACTTTAAAAACTAGAGGAAAATTGCTAGGAATGTATGCCATGAAGGTCTATGATAAAAAGGTTCCAATGAAAACAAAGGGGAATATGTGAGCAAAATTATAATATGTGAATATAATAAAAAAAATTATTGTCCCATAAAAGTGAAAAAGGGGATGGATTCAGAGAAATTTTGAGAGGAATTGTATGAACTGATGCAAAGTTATGTGAGCAGAACAGGACAACAATTTGTGCAACTATAACATTGTAAAGGAAAGCAACTGTGAAAGGCTTAAGAACTCTGATTCATGCAGTGATCAATCATGATTCCAAAAGACGTGCTTCCCACTTCTTGGGAGTAAATTGATGGACTAGAGGTGCAGAATGAAACATATATTTTCAGACATGACCAATGTGAGAAGTTGCTTTACATGCCTATACTTAATTTGCTACACAGGAGAACTTTTTTAGGGGGAGGTTAAGAGGGATTTGGAGGTGATACTAATACTAAAGGAAGAAAAGGAAATGGTCTTCAATGAATTATTAAAAATTAAGCAGAAAAAATCAAAGGGAAGTTAAGAAAACACAGAAGGGGAATTTTGGAACTACCATGTTAAATTGGAAATATACAAAAAAAAAGTCAAGCTGAACTTAGTGAAGATTCATAGTTTCATACACAGTTCTTTTTCTGTTTTGTTTTTTTTTTCTTGTATAGGAAAATGTCATGTCTGTTGATGTTTGTCAGGTTGCTAATAAAAATGAAAATTTAAGTTTAATAAGGCCCTTTTAAATCACAAGATTCAGTAGCACCTTTCAAAATAGCAAAGAACTGGAAATAAAGTAAATGCTTGTCAGTTTAAGAGTAAACAAGTTGTAGTATATTAATGTAATAGAATATTACTGCATTTTAAATGCTGAATGTGATGAATACAGACAGGCATGGGATTTGTGAACTGACACAAAAGGAAGTATAACCAGGAATATATGTAATGACTTAAAAACATGAAAGAAGGATAGAAACAATGACCAACTTAGCCCCAAAGAGGAGATACATGAGGTTCCTACTCCACTTCCTTGCAGAAGTCAGAACTATGGGTGTTAGACACTAAAGATAACCTACTTTTTAAATGAATTGGTTAGTTTTCTGAACTGTTTTTAGTCATATCTACTCAAATACCCTAACTTCCCAGTTCCTTAGCCTAGTCAATTTTCATGACTGCTTCCACTCTAGTTCAGCTGCATACAGAGTTGGCCATACCCCTGCTATGATCATGGCCTACAAGAATTCCATTTCCTTGTTCACAAGCTCCAGAATGTCTATATCTTATAATCTTTTATCATTCCATTTTTCCCTGTGCCTTACCATGCCTAACCTTGTTGTTCATCCTCATCATGACTTTGGTTCTTCTGTTATTTGCCTGGCTCTTATCCCTTCACTGGCTACATTATCTTCACGCCCCCTTCCCTATTTCAACTTCTTGGTAAACTTACTACTTTTTTTTTTGGTCATTTGAAAAAAAATATGTATTTACTTTTAGTTTACAACATTAAGTTCCACAATCCCTTGAGTTTTTAATTTTCTCCCCCTTCCTCTCCTCCCCCCCAACTCCCATGGTGGCATTCAATCAAATATAGAATCTACAAAATACCTGCACATTAAACATTAGTCAAGTTGTAAAGAAGAATTATAACCAATGGAGTTAACAATGAGAAAGAAGAAACAAAACAAAAAAGAGAGAGAGCAAGTAATTTGCTTCAATCTGCATTGAGACTAATTCTTTCTCTGGATGTGGCTATCCCTTTCCATCATGAGCCTTTTGGAGTTGTGTTATAACCTTGCATTGAGAGGAGCCCAAAGTTAGTCATCACACATATGATATATCTATAATTGTGTACAAATTTCTCCTGTTTCTGCGCTTCTCTCAACATCAGTTTATATAAGCCTCTCCAGGTTATGAAGTCTGTCTGTTCCTCATTTCTCATAGCACAAAAGTATTCCATTACGTTCATATACCATAACTTGTTTAGCCATTCCCCAATTGATGGGCATCCCCTTGATTTCCAATTCTCTGCCACCACAAAAAAGAGCTGCTATAAATATTTTTGTACATACAGGTCTTTCACTTCTATGATCTCTTTGGGATACAACCCTAGAAGTGGCATTGTTGGGTCAAAGGGTATGCACATTTTTATAGCCCTTTGTGCACAGTTACAAATTGCTCTCTACTTCTCACCTTTTGGGTCTTCTTACACCTTATTCCACGCCACCTTTCCCCACCTGAGACACACATACTGTGACCCAACAACATCGGCCTCCTTGTTCATAGATCAAGATGACTTCCATCTCCTGACTCCAGTCACTTTTACTAGCCATCCTCCGTGCATGGAATATCTTCCTCCTGGCTTCCCTGATTTCCTTCAAGTCACAGATAAAATGTCCCTTTCTATAGGAAGATTTTCCCATTCCTTCTTAAATCTGATGCTTTTCCTCTGTTATCTCCACTTTGTCCTGTATGTAACTTGTTTGCACATAGTTGTGGTGTTCCCACCAGATTGTGAGTTCTTTTAGAGTAGGAACTTTCACCTTTCTCTGTATTGCCGACACTTAGCACAGTGATCAGCGCTTACATTCTTAATGAATGTTTATTTACTGGTTGACAATGTCTGTAGGCTGACAATCTAACTGCATGTTATGGGCAACATCTGGGCAACAGACACACTTGGAAGGGGGACTAGAATAAAGAATGACATTGGGGAAATGGCTAAAAAGATAGGGATTGTTCCTGTGGCCAAGTATGATGGATGGACAACCCAAGAGATCTGCCCTTTTCCCTTGTGATGTCAGGAGAAATCAAAGACCACTAGGACATTGACTGAACCCTCCTCGACTAACTTATGGGAGGACATGGATAAACGCTGAACAGGACAAACAGCCCTCAATGGGTTGAAATCTACACTGTTGGAAAGAACATACAAGTCATTAAGAATTTTTTTTATCTATTTCTATGTCACAAAGAGATAGTTTTAATATTTATTTTTTATCTCATTGAGTGAATTGGAAGGAAAACATTCAGTATGTCACAGCAATGATTTAACAGTGGTAAATAGCATTATAAATGCTAATAATTAAATAAATTAACACATATTAAAAAAACCAACAACAAATTGCTCTCCAGAATAGTTGAATCAGTTCACAACTCCACCACTAATGCATTAGTGTTCCAGTTTTTCCACATCCTCTCCAGCATTTACCATTTTCCTGTTTTGTCATTTTAGCCAATCTGACTGGTGAGATGTAGTACCTCAGAGTTATCTGACTACTTCTTAATCTCCTTTGCTGGACTTTTCATCCAGATCATGCCCCACTAATTGGGTGTCCCATGGGACTCTGTCCTGGTCCCTCTTCTCTCTCCTATTTCTCGAGGTGATGATCTCTGCTTCCATGTATTCAATTATCATCTCTGATAATGAGTCTCAAATCAATTTTACCTTTGTAGCAACTCTCACATATGCTTGCCCTGCAAAGTCATCACCTCATGACTGAACTATTGAATAACCTGCTAGCTAGTCTCTCTTCTACAAATCTTTTCCCACTGTAGTCCCTCCTCCACTTAGCTGCCAAAATAATCTTCCTAAGTACAGGTCTGTCCATGTCACTCTCCTACACAATAAATTCCTACAGTTTTCTATGATGTCTCCTACCAAGCTTTCAAACCCCTTCATAACCTGTTCCCTTCCTACCTTTCCAGTCTTCTTACATTTTAGTCACCTCTGCACACTCTGTGATTCAGAGACACTGGCTTCCTAGCTATTTCTCAAACAAGATGCTCCATCTTCCGACTCTAAGCATTGTCTTTGGCTGTCTCCATGCCTGAAATTCTCCCTCCTCACATCTCTGCCTCCTAGGTTCCCTGGGTTTCCTTCAAGTCCCAGCTTATTTCCAGGATTTTTCGCTAGTTTAAAAGTCTTGTATTACATTAATGTTTCTTCTGTTATGTCTAGCCAAAAGGGAAAAACTGTCACAGTACAGAGAACAAAGTTGATGACTTCCACTGTTATTAGAGATACTTTCAAAGTACATTTTTGAGCAGTTTGTCTTAATACTTTATTTAAAGAGGAATTACTCTAAAAAGCCAAAATGTTAACCAGATTCAGTTGCTTCAGTTTGTACATAACTACTAGGCAAAAGTGTGGTTTGTTTTGGCTATTTGATGTTGATGCATTTAATATCATTTAAGAAAAAAAAGTATTTGAAAATCAATTTAAAAAAATCAGTAGTTTAACAAAGTTAGGTTAAGCAAGTTTACATAACATTTGCTTTTGTTAACCAAGTGAGCTATACTAAATATTGTGTGTTAGCACTATAAAAGATGCTTAAATGCAATGTTGATAAAAGGGGAGGTTGAGGCCCATACCTTCAAGAGTTTGTATTTGCACCACAAAAGGACATGAGATGCAGATTTTAAAAAATCAAACGAATGCATCAGTTAAAAGACTGCATGAGACATGAGTAAATAAGGTAGAATGGGAAAAAATGACATAGCCTAGGTCCCCTTCCCCTTTTCCTAATTCATACAAATACTCCAACAAAGATCTCAGGAGAGTAGATAGGAACTAAGGAGAAACCACAATAAGTAATTTTTTTTTTTTAGCACAAGATCACAAATTTGATCAATAGGCAAGTGACCAGAGTAGGAACTGTGGGACAGGGATTATGGAGCCTGAACCCAGAATCAGAATAGGGATACAGTGATCTGTAACTGATCCTAGATGGAGGAACTAGTATGTTGGCCTCAACCTTCTGAGCTATGGGGCCACATCATTGCAGGGGTGGGTGTGCTGGTAAATGTCTAATAACCAGCTCTCTTGGGGGGGGCGGGGGGGAGAACCACATAACACACTTTTAAGTTTAATCTGCCTTATTTTCTCTACTTAAGTCTAGAAATCAGCAAAATAATAAATTGAGCCCTGATTTGTAGCATTTGCTAATCTCCAAAGTTTAAATGCTCACAATGAAAATTTAACAATCTAGTTGACTCCCACCCTCCTACAGACAGCACTGTGGTACTAGCCCTGGGGAACTTGTACTCAGCCCACAAGCAAAGACTAGGATCATAGAAGTAATGCTCAATCTATGCCTTAGTTACCCAGTGTCACTTTGGTGAGAGGGAATCTCAGAGCCAGACCCCTGGAACATTAGTGGGCCACAAGACTGACACTCTAACCCTAGGAAAAGAATGGTGCTATCTCTTTAACCAGGAGAGGAAATCTTGGAGCTAGATCCCAGGAGCAGAACAAAAGCTCTGTCACTCTAAACCAGGGGTGGGGAACCTTCGACCTTAAGGCCACATGTGGGCCTCTAGGTCCTCAAGTGAGACCCTTTGACTGAATACAAACTTCACAGAACAAATCCCATAATAAAAGGATTTGTTCTGTAAAATTTGGAGTCAATCAAAAGGCTGCACCCAAAGACCTAGAATGCTACACCTCGAGGCCATGGGTTCCTCACCCCTGCAAACCAAGAAGGGTAGGGTCTTAGAGTGAGATGCTGGGAGCAGAACAGATTTGGAGTTCTGTAGCTCAACCCAACAACCTGACACCAGATAGGATAGGCCAGGACCATAAAAGAACAGCAGTTTGACCAGAAGCACTCAGAGTTTGACATTAATTCAAAGTCTCAATCATGGAAGAAAAGTTGGGAGAATGAGTAAACAAAACCAACAAAAAAGATCACTATTATGATCACAAATATGTAAAAGTAAAACTTCAAAGAGAGGTTCGTATACAAGAACACATTCATAGAAAGAATAAAGCAAGGGTTTTGTTTAAGTTAAAAATACAAGAGAAATGAGAGTGCTACAGGAAAGAATTAGAAAAGCAAAGAAAACTAAGGAGGAAAGACTTGGAAAGGGAGTTAATAACTTTGCACAAAAACTATAAAACATTACCAAAGTAACAGATTCCCTAAAAATTAGAATGGGCCAAATGGAAGTTAATGACTCCATGAAGCAGCAAGAAATATTAAAACAAAGTCAAAGGAATGACTGCTTTAAAGATAGAAAAAAACACAAGGTATCCGTATCAAAAACAATTGACCTGGAAAACTGATCAGGAATGGCACAATGCTAAAGTTTGGAATCAGGAAGTTGTTAGGTCATTTCAGTTGTGTCTTGACTTTTCATGGCCCCATTTGGGATTTTCTTGGCAGAGATACTGGAGAGAGAGAGTAAAGTGGTTCCTTCTCCAGCTCACTTTACAGATGAAGAAACTGAAGCAAACAGGGTTAAGTGACTTGCCCAGGATCACCCAGGTAGAATGAGTCTTCCTGACTCTAGACCCAGCATTCTCTCTACTTAGTCACCTACCTGCCCAGGAGTCAGGGGGGTCTGAGTTCAAATTCCACCTTACATAGTTACCAGCTGTATGACCCTAAGCAAGCCACTTCATAACTATTATGGGGATCAATGAGATAACATAGGTAAAATGCTCTGCAAACCTTAAAGCTTTATATAAATGTTAGTTATTATTTAAGAATCATTGGACTACCTGAAATCATAACCAAAAAGAAAAACAAACCTGCATATCATATTTCAAATAATCATAACAAAAACTCCTAAATCTCTTAGAACCAGAAAGAAAAGTAGAAATAGAAAGAATCCACTGGGTGCCTCTTAAAAGAAACTCCAAAATGAAAATACCCAGGAACATTATATACAAAATCTCTCAGAGTTTCAATATCAAAGAAAAATACTGAAAACAGTCAGAAAGAAAAAGGAACCATAGTCAGGATCACACAAGATTTAGCAGATTCAACTATAAAGGATTAAAAAAAAAGATATAGGCCTACAACCAAGAATAACTCGCCCAGCAAAATGGAGTATAATCCTATGTAGAAGAAATGGATCTCTAATGAAATAGAGGACTTTTACGAAGTCTCGATGATAAGACCAGAGTTGAGTAACAATTTTGAAATACAAACAAAGGAGTCAAGAGAAACATAAGGTAACTACAAGAGAATAGTTGGAACAGACATTATAAGGATGAATAATTTACCTTTTCAGAGAAGAATGACCCCAAGTATTCCTTCAGAACCTTGTCATCAGGGGGCATAGAAAGGATCAAATAAGAGAGATCCTGGCAGTGGTTTTGTTATGTTTTGTTCCTAAAAGAATAAAGGAGAAGGAGGGAGGGAGGGAAAGTTACAATAGAAGGAACAGGGAGAGAAGAAAAGGGGAATAATACTAGCCATGAGACCTTGGGCAAATCACTTAACCCCAATTGCTCTACCTTCCCCCCTCCAAAAAGCAAAAAAAAAGGGGGGGGGGAATAAGAAGGATAGATTTAGGAAGGATTAGTCCTAAGAAGAGATTAAAAGAAAATAAAGAAAGGAGGTGAGGAACAAAGAGGGGAAAGAGAAAAGGATGAAGAAAATAACACAATTAATGATCATAATTGTAAATGTGAGTATGAAAAACACCCAGAGAATAGAAGATAGCAGAATGTATTAGAAAGCAGAATCCAATAATGTATTTATTTACAAGAAACACTTGAAACACAAAAACTCACACAGATTAAGTGCTTAAAATAAGGAGTTGGAGCAATGAAGTAATGGGACCTGGACCCCAAAAGGAAGAAAACATGTCTTTGAAAGCAACCCAGTCCCTGAATTTTCTCATACATTTCAGTAGCCCAGATCACTGGTGCCTCTGCCCAAGGCACTTGGCCCACCCCAACCCACCTAGATTACCTAATTGGTTTACTTGACATTCCTTTCACTGTTGCACCTGGCCTACTGCTCAGTGCTTACCACTCCTTATCCCACCCAGATCTTTTCATGTCTCTTTTGTATATAAGCATCAGCACCATGATCATCAATTTTCAAGTTCACAAGGAACTTTGCCTTTTCTACTAGCTACAATAAACTATGTCACTTGATTGGAAGACAGTTTGAGTGTGTGAATTTGTTCCAGGCAACTCTACCTTGTACCCTGACATTTCAGAATTCCTAGCAACCCCAAACCTCATCAGTAGTGATTATGATCTCAGACCAGGCAACAGAAAAAGAAACAGACAATTAAAAGAGACAAACAGGAAGACTGTGTTTTATTGAAAGTTACCATAGAAAATTAATTTATTTCAGTATTTAACTAAATGGCCTGGTATCTAAATACTTAAATGAGTTACTGGGAGAAACAGTAAAATTCTAAGAGTGGGGGACTTCAATGGATCCCCTTTCAGAACTAGACAAATGTTACAAAAAAATAAACAAGAAGTTAAGAACCTGAATATAATTTTATAGGTTTCTGGTAATTACTGAATGGGAATAGAAAGGGGGTATCTTGTCTCAGCTGTTCATGACACTTTTACAAAAACTGTATTTGGGCATAAAATCCTCACAAACAAGTGCTGAAATGTCGAAATATTAAAACACCTCCTTAACTCACCACAGTACAATAAGAATTCTATTTAATAAAGGGGCATTGAAGAAAGGATTAAAAATTACTTGGAGACTAATTAATTGAGAATAAGAAGGATGAGGATTGAGAAGAGATCATTGGATCTGGCAATTAAGAAACCATTGATATTGGGGAAGGCAGTTTTGGTGCAACTGTGAGGTAGGAAGCCAGACTGAAGAGAATTTAGAAGGGAGCGGGAAAAGGGACTGGAAGATCACATAGCCTGTAAGTGTCTGGGGTACGATTTGAACTCAGGTCTTCCTGAGGTTGTGCCACCCTACCCCCCTCAACAGCTTCCTATGTGTCTGCGCTTCTCGCTGTGGAGTAGTTAAAGGTCAACCTATCTGAGACGTTTAGTAGTCCCTGACCAGTTTCATCATCTGTAAAAGGTGGGGCTTGGACTTGATGCTTTCTAATGTCACTTTCAGCTCAGGCCATCGTCAACTTAGTTAGGGCCCTTTGTTCAGTCCTCGGTCGACTACAATTCCCAGAATGAAAACGGCATGGCGCTGTATTCCTTCATTTGACTACAACTCCCAGCATGCCCAGGGGCGGCTTCTGGGAGGAAAGCAAGGCGCGAGGGCTAGCCTGGGAGGGCTAGCCTCTGCGCATGTGTGTCTCTCCTACCCCGCCCTCTTTACCTCTTCTCTTCCCTCTTCTTTCTTCCCCCCACCTCCCCCCCCCTGCGCCGGGCCGACTGACCTCGGGCCATGGAGCCGGACTCTTTATTTCCAGTCCTGGGAGGCGAGTTCGAGGACTCAGTGTTTGAGGAGTGGCCGCGGCCGCGGGAGCTCGAACCCCTGCAGGCCTACAGCGCCAAGCGCTGCGAGCCCCAGGTGAGAGACGCGGCGCCCGCGAGCCTCTGCCTCATCCGGGAACATCCCCCGTCCAGCTAGCCACCAGCACTTAGGGAGCTCCTGCTGTATGCCTGGCGCGGGGGTGGCTGGGGACGGGGTCTCGGGAAGGCGGAGATACAGGATGTGTATCACAGTGAAAGTCAAGTGATTTAAGGCTGTTCAAGAAGACCGTCAATGACGGATGAGAGGGGTTCCAAGACATGAGGAGGTGGGGAGGGAGCGCAGACGTGTGGGAGCCTGGAGCCTGTACAAAGGCGTGGAGGTGGGAGATGAAACGTCCCGCGTGAAGAAGAGCCGCTAGGCCAGTTTAACTGGATCGGAAAAGTGTGTGAAAGGGAATAGGGTGTAATAGGCCTGGAAAGACTTTTAAATGCCCAAGAGCCGAATGTGTGGTTTGTCCTGAAGGCAGTAGGGACCCAGGCAGGATTTAAGTGCTTGCTGGGTACGGAGCCTGTGCTAAGCGCTGGGAGTTCTGCTGTGGCGGAAATGCATTCCGACAATCACGGCCCTGTGTGAAATTGTGCAGTGAAACCCACGGAGCTTATGGGAAAGTGGGGCTGGAGCACGAAGTCTGTGACATCAGAAGAGCCAGTAGCCTGGTTTTAAAAGCTGGTTTACATACATGTGTGCTGGTTGGGAAGGTGGAAACCCCGGGCCTGGGAGGGGGATTGTTAGCACCAGTCCCTCTTTACTCACACCTCCTGCCTCGGAAGAGACAGTGAGCATGGCCCCTGACCCAGCAAAGACCTCGGGTTTGCCCGTGGAAGTGGTTGTAGGAACGCTGCAGCTTGTGAGTCGACAAGTCTTGGCAACAGAATTGGATATAGGTGCTGACTTCTAGGTTGTGAGCCTGGGGCACTAGGTGGGTGGAGCTGCCCAGTTTTCCGCATTCTCCAGGTTTCTTGTAGAAAAAATGGAGCAGGAGCCGACTCAAAACGAATTATGCTCAAAATCTTCCCTATATATCAGCCGATTTGGAACAAAGTCGTGTTTTCAAAACATGCCTGATAGCAGAAGTGACTGTACCAGCGAAAATAGAGCTGGTCCACCCCCTGCCCTCAGTGATCTGACATTTTAATGGCGAAAGGCAACACTGTAACAAGGAGCTGCAGAGGGGTGTGGGGGTGGGGAGAGTCCCTAAAGCTTGCTGAATGGGAAGTGGTTTGGTCAGACACCAACTTTGGGAGTATCAGTTTTGTTGCTCTGGAGGATGGGTTGGAGAAGGAAGAAGTTGGATAGAGAGACCAGTTGGGGGTTATTGCAGCAAACCAGGTGATAAGTGAGGAGTGCTTGGAGCAGCTGGTTAGTGTGTGTGGAGAGAGAATGAGGTGAGATGTTGAGCCCATAGAATCAAATTAACTAGTACCCAGTGATGTTGCAAGCTTGGGCAACTGGAAGAATAGTTGTGCCCTGGAGGGCAGTAGTCAGTATGAATTTATTGTGTCTTAAGTGCCAGGCACTGTACTAAGTGTACAAAAAGAAGCAACCCCCCCCCCCCAAACCCAGCCCCTTCCCTCAAGGAGCTCACATTCTAGTGAGGGAAACAACGAGCAAACAAAATACTTACAAACAGGATAAACAGGAAATAATTAAAAGAGGGAAGGCACTAAAATTAAGAGGACCTGGGAAAGGCTTTTTGTAGAAGATGGGATTTTAGTTGGGACTTGGAAGAAGCCAAATAAGCAAGGAAGACAGTTTTCCAGGAATGGGATAAAACCAAAGAAAATGGCCAGAGCCAAAAGAGGCTAGTTTCACTGGATCAAAAAAAAAATACCTATTGGGGAATAAGGTATAGGAAGGGGCTTTGAATTCCAGAGAATCTTGTATTTGAGTCTAGAGAGCATAGGGAGCTACTGGCGGGTATATGTGTGTGTGTGTGTGTGTGTGTGTGTGTGTGATTTATTGGACCTGAAATCACTTTAGTGACTGGATGGACAATGTTTTTGAAGGGGGAGAAATGTGAGGCAGTCAGACCCACCAGCAGCTATTACAGTAATCCAAGTGTAAGGTGATGAGGGCCAGCACCAGGGGTGGCAGTGTCAGAGGGGAGAAAGGAGCATATTCAAGAGATGTCGACAAGTCTTGGCAACAGAATTGGATACAGGTGCTGAGAAATAGCGAAGAGTCCAATTATGACTTCTAGGTTGTGAGCCTAGGGCACTAGGTGGGTGGTGGTGCCCTCTATAGTAATAGAGCAGGGAGGTGGGGGCAGGGTTTATGGACCATGATAAGTAGAGAATTAGGAAGAGGACTGGATTTACAGAGTAAGATGATAGGGCCTATTTTGGATATTATAATGAATTTGAGAGACCTAGGGGACATTCTGGTGATGTCTAATAGAGACAAGTTGGTTATTGGGAATTGAAAAGCAGGAGAGAGATGGGGGCTTAATATGTAGATTTGGGATTAATCTGAAAAAAAAATTGTCTTTGAACCCATAAGAGCTGATGAGTTCACCAAAGGAGAATGTAGAGGAAGAGATGAAGAGGGCTGCAGCCCTGGGCTACATATACCACTTGTAAAGGGAAGGACATACATGATAGTTTCATGAACGAGACTAAGAAGCATCAGTCAGACAAGTAGGAGAAACAGGCCGGGCAGTGTCACAAAAAGCCAGGGAGACTAGACTATCCAGAAGGCAGGGTTGCTGTGCATCAGAGGTCGAATTGTGGTTCAGGGGTGGGAGGTGAGGGGGGTGTGTGGAGAGGAACAGAGCAATAAAGCAGTGAGTGATGACCTCAGAGACAACAGCATCAGTCCAAGTTCTGGGGTTGAGACATGAGTGGGAGGCCCTGGAGTCGGGAGGACCTGAGTTCAAATCCAGCCTCAGACACAACACAAAAAACTAGCCATGTGACCTTGGGCAAGTCACTTAACCCCAATTACCCTACCTTCCCGCCTCCAAAAAGAAAGGAGAAAAAAAGAATTAAGGAGATTAGCTATGTTGGAAGTCCTAAAGGGAGAATATTCCCTTAAACCTCTTCCCACTTTCAGCCTCCCAGGTGACCCCAAGCCCTTCAGCAAAACTCCCCACTTATCCCACAAATATTATAGGATTATTCTATTTACAGCTAGAAGGGATCTCAGATCATCATAGAAGCTAGTGGTTTTCTTTTTGCTTTTTTTTGGAGGGGGGGAGGTAGGGCAATTGGGGTTAAGTGACTTGCCCAAGGTCACACTGCTAGTAAGTAGTAAGTATCTGAGGCCGCATTTGAACTCAGGTTCTCCTGACTCAGGGCCGGTGGTCTATTCACTTCACCACCTAGCCGCCCCTAGTGGTTTTGTAAATGTGGTCTGGGGCTCTCTCTCAGATTCCCCCAGACCTTGTTAAGGGGTCCTCAGGGTCAAAACTCTTTTCATAATAATACTGTGATATTTTAATTATAATGTTATTTAATTAACTAAATTAATAATACTATTTTAATTTCTACTACAGTAAATATTGATGGCTACAACCCATGTAAACAAAAGCTTTTTGGTGGGTTCCTCAGTTTTTAAGAGTATAAAGGGGTCTTGAGAACCACTGATCTAGGCTACCCTTTAATTTTACAGATGAGGAAATTGAGGCCCAGTAAAGGGATTTTCAGAAGGTTCATAGAACTAGGATCCCAGCCCAAATTTTACAACTTAAGATCCAGTGTTCTTTCACTGTAGTACAATGTATTGGATACATTGTGGACATGTATTTTTGAATTGTTCTCATGACATCTTAGAGATCCTTTCATCCCCTTCTATTCACTAGCACTTTCCATGTATTTTCCCCCAATAACTGTAGGTTAGGTTTTTGTTGTTCAGTGTGTGTGTGTGTGTGTGTGTGTGTGTGTGTGTGTGTGTGTATTAGAGAGAGACACTTCAGAATTTAGATGAGTCTCCATAGGTTTGTTATAGACTTCAGATTGGAAAGGTAAACAATTCTTCTATTCATACACAAGGTGTTTCAGAAGTTTGTATTTATTCTATAATTAGAAGTTAGACTGGATATTTAAGAATAATTACTGTTTGAGGGCAAACACAAAAACTGAAGAAATTTTAAGTTCATTTTCTTTTTTCTTGGCTCTAAGGTAAATTACACAATTTCTTTTCCCCTTAGAGTATAAAACTTACAGGAACCCAAGAAAGCCCTTGTTACAAAAGATTATTTGTTATTTAGAACTGCTCTGTAGAATTCAGAGTGTCTGGGCTTAACAAAGACAGATTTGATTTTCCTACAAGCAATCTGAGAAAAGTGGAAATATATTTATTATACAGAAATTCTTTGTAATGGTATTTTTCTGTGTCTATTTATGATTTCTTTTAATTTAACATCTTTAAGTTTTTTACATGCATTTATTTTATTTCACACTTCCCTCAACATTGAACTATTTAAAAAAAAATAAAACCTCCATAACATATGCATAGTCCAGTAAGACAGAATTCTCACATTGGCCATATCCAAAAGTGTGTGTCTCATGGTACATCTTACGTGTCACCTCTTTGGCAGGAGGTGGGTAAGCAGGCTTCTTCCTCCGTCCTCTGGAATTGTAGTTTGTCATGCATTTTGATCAGTCTTTCAAGTTTCAAGTCATGCAAAGTCTTTCAAGGTTGTTTTTCTTTATAATGTTGTCATCATTGTATAATATGAATGTAATGTAAAGAATTCTATTATCTTACATATAACTTAAATATAATATGAATAGAATGGAATATATTTAATTCCTATACCATAATTTGTTTAGCAGTTCTCCAGTAGTTGGGTAGACCTTAACTTCCAGTTTGGGGGCTACCTTGACTCAGATGAATTGAAAGTTTCTGCCTATGGAAATTGTCTAGACTAGGAGTAGAGGAACCTGCAACTTCAAGGCCATGTGTGGCCCTCTAAGTCCTCAAAGTATAGCCCTTTGACTGAACAAATTCAAAGGGTTGCAATTGAGGACCTAGAAGGCCACATACGGCTGAGGCTGCAAGTTTCTCACCCCTGCCTTAGGGAATAAATAGTCCTTTACATGTTCAGTTAGAAGAGCCAGCATCCTCAACACAGCTATAAGATCCAGGAGATATGAAAGTGAAGCATGATTGCCTTTCATTAGAGGGAATATCCTAGGGCTTAAGTGAATTTTAGCTCAGTAGAAATGAATAAAATATTTCAAACTTGTATTTATCAGATTTTTCTAACCCACGAGGTTTTGGTATGAGACAAGTTAGAAACAGTTCCACTCTAATTCTTATCTCTCTCCTTCCTTCAGGCTGCAGTTGTTGTTCTGTCATTCAGTTGGGTCCAACACTTAGTGACCCTGTGGACCATACTGTCCACGGGCTTTTCTTGGCAAGAACACTGGAGTGGTTTTTCGTTTCTTTCTCTAGTGGATTAAGGCAAACAGAGGTTAAGTGACTTGTTCAGGGTCACACAGCTGGTAAGCATCTGAGGCTGGATTTGAACTCAGATCTGCCTGACTCCAAGCTCAGCACTCTATGCACCATGGCACCACCTAGCAGCCTCTGTGTATCAGAGGTAGCCATATAGTAGTGGGTGGACAGTCTTAGAGTTGTGAAGAACTGAATTTAAATCCCACCTCCGACTCACATTGGTCATGTGATCTTGGCCAAGCTGCTTGATTTCTTAGTCCCCCCAGGACAGCTCTTTAAGACTTTGTATCATGCTGATCTGCATTGGTAGAAAGTTTCCTCACTGGGAGTTCCCTGTGCCAATCTCAAATCCAGTCCAAAACATCCAATTTAAATTGTCTGTATTGTTCTCCTCTGCCTCCTTGCCTTAAATTTCTGCCAGACCTGCTCCTTCCCTCTTCATCCATCCAAAAGCCACAGGCTTTCCCCTTACTGAAGATGAGTACCTGGCGAGCCTGTAGTTTTGTGCTGACTTCATTTAGCTTAGTGGCTACCAATGTATTTGCATGCTCATTTGTCTTTGACTTCAGATAAAAGCATCGTAGTAAAGTTTATTACTCCACCTAATGTTTTCTTGTGAATCTTACTCTGAAAAAGTAATTTTTTTAGTTTTATAAATTGTATTTTCTTTTAAGTGGTTGGTACAATTGATGGTTTTACTCCATAATTTGAATTTTTTGTTTTCCAGTGGTTTTATGAGGAAACAGAAAACAAGGATGAAATTGAAATACTCACCATCAAGAAATTTAGAGGAGACTTGGCGTACCGGCAACAAGAATTTCAGGTACATATCTCCTTGCAGATGAAAATCATATTACTTTATGGGGAACAACACTTTTGGAAATTTAACAGGCTTATATGTTTAAAATGTGCAAGATGTAGATTGCAGAAACAAATTTCACCTTTTATAAAGTGTTTTTGCCTATCAGTGACAGTTATCAGAATCCCAATCCTCATCTGGGTATTTCTAAGTGGTCTTAGTCTTCTGCAGCCAACTGTACATATGATTGGTTCTTCTCATTGCTGCATGACTCTCTCTGTTTACCCCAGTGTCTGTCTATATCTCACAAATGTAGGAGTGTCTCCAGCATAGATGGACATGACCTAGTGGTAAAGCACTGTCAAAAGATATAGTAGCCAAGGGGCGGCTAAGTGGCACAGTGAATAGAGCACCGGCCCTGGAGTCAGGAGGACCTGAGTTCAAATCCATCCTCAGACACTTGACACTTACTAGCCGTGTGACCTTGGGCAAGTCACTTAACACCAATTGCCCTGCCCTCCCCGCTCCAAAAAACAAAAAAAAAAAAAAAAAGATATAGCAGCCACCTTTTCCCTATGCTGACAAGGTGTTCTTTCTGGTCCCTTCTCCAATAACCATTAGAGCTGACATCCTGTATGTTTTAAGCCTTAGACTCTAGTAAATCTTTCAAACTGGGGTGTTTCCTCCTTTCTAGCTTTCAAATTCAAAGGGAGGGAGGTAGTTGTCACATGAAAATGATACCTTCCGCTTTGCTCCCTACTTACCCAGCCAGAAAACCCCAACAACATACAAACCAGCCAGCCTTTTACTAGGTTCTTTTCTGCAATGCCTTTTCTTTTTAAATTTTTAAACAAATACCTACATAGAAAGCACTTCAGGAGTACTCCAGCTGCTTTGAACTATTGTCACCTACCAACTTTGCCATGAGAAGAGATGTCCAAGAAGGACAGGCTCGGTGTTTAACTCACCTAGGAAGGCACATGGAAGCATTGGAGATTGCTGAGAAATTGGTGAGTGTTGTATGTGGTCATTTTCATGTCTTTCCTTAGTGCTGTTGTCCAGAACTGATGAGTTGGTTTCCTGAAAATGCCTCTTCTTAGTGAAATGTGCGGGTTTTGGACTGTAGAACTTTATGTTGGAGTTTGAACCCAAAATACCATAGTTTCTATGTAAATTTTTTTCTGAATAATGTTGGAAATCCTCAGTTCTCTGAAAACCTTACCTTTACAGAGCTACTTTCCTCATTAGAGGCAAACACTCCCACTAAGCAGAGCTTACTAGCTGCTTTTCCTATATTCCTAAGTAAAATTGTGTGAATGAGACAAGAAAGGCAACTCTTGACTTATACCTAATGTTAATGTTTAGTAAAAGTTTGTTGAATTTACAGTTCTATATGCATTTCTAGTTTTGTTTTTAAGACATTTGTTTTATGGCTGATTTAATACAACTTTTGGTGTATAAGTGAGAGTCTAGAGATTAAATAAATTTAACAAAATAAAATAATACTTAATATTTAATAGGTGTCCTTTTTTTTTCTTTTTCATCAGCAGTTTATGAGAAAACATTGCTATGATTTTTGGACTAGGTATCATGGCTGTGACAACTTTAACAGGTCTGAAGTTAGCATGATGTTTGCTTGCAGATTTAACCATCCTATTTCTTCATAAATAAGAAATTTTTAACCATTCCCTGGTAATGGTTTTGTGTTTTATTTTTTGTATAGGTCCTTAGCCTCTGGAGGCTGAGGAGGTTTTGGTAGTGCCTTAGAGCAAATTATTTACTTCAAAACATGGAAAACATCTGTGTCTTGAGCTTTTTAAATCTGTGTTAATTAAGGGCTAATTCTTGAGTCTGCTTTGTCCACTAAGTGACGGTCCTGTAAACTTCATCAGCCTACAGAGAAACAGGCTGCTTTGTCTTTTCCTTTTCTTTCTTTCTAACTACCCATCATTCTTATTATTCTTCAAGGCTCATACCAGAGTTTCATTACTATCCTTTACTCAGTACTTGCCCATTCCATTTTTTTTCCCCAGGCTTAGACTACCCATGGTTAGTATTTGCAGCAGACCTGGAATCTGAGAAGAGAAACAGGAGCAAGGGGCTGTTTAGGATCTTAAAGCAGGAAAGGCTCTTATGGTTGGCTGGTCTGACATGTCTTTTTGAAGATGAGGAGGGAGAATTCAAACTGAGGTCTCCTCATTGCAAGTCTGAGGTACTTCTTCCCACTGGATCACACAGCATCAAAGACAGTGTCAGATTGGTCCATGTGGGGTGGCAGCCACCTTGTAGGTAGAAGACCACTCGGAATCTCTCTGATACCCATGTCAGGAATTTCAGAGCCTTGAGGATCACTTCTCACCAGGCTCTATGCTAGGTGACAGCAGGTGGATTGGAAGGAGTACAAGATAGGACAGCAGATGCCATCCAGTTGACTGTCTTTGGTCAAACAATTTCTCTTCAATTCTTGCTTACTTATTTACTTCTACTTTTTCCCAACCATTTTATTTTTGGTACTCTTTTTACTTTTATCCCAGCATTCTCTCTTGCTCTGACAAGCTGACCTTTCCTATTTTCTGTTTCTTGTTCATCTCTTTACTATTTTTTGCAATGGTTGCAAGCCACTCCTTAATTCCTGGACTTTTAAACATTCTGTAGGGGCAGTTCAGTACCTTGATTGTTTTAATAAAGGCCATCAGGTTGTAAAATTTTGACAGTCTATCTCATGTTTATTTTCCTTTTCCAAAATGTCATTTGTTGATTTCTAGATAAGATTTACAATAAACTTAAGTTTTTGCTATTCAGCATATAATTAGATGTTTTTATACAGTGCTTAGTACCAGTGAACTTTGAAGAGTTTTAATTAGGGAGTGGGATAAGTAAGCTACTGTCAGGGAATGTTATACTTTCTCATGTATACAAATATTTGTCCAAGAAGGTGTACAGTCATTTATAAGATTACTAAGAGAACCATGAAGTATCCATATCATCTGGTGGAATATATAACCTTTCAGAGAGTAGTTTACCCAAAACTAATCAGAACTAGTCATAATTTATGCATACAGAAAGCATGGTGCTCCTGGAAGTGTGTTGAAAGGTAGAAAACATCATTCTATCTCCTTTGCCCACCCACTAACCATGGGTGTAGCCCAGGGCTCTGTCCTGGGCCTTCTTCTCTTCTCCCACTCTACTGTCTCTGTTGGTGATCTCATCATTGCTCATGGGTTCAATTAGCATAGTTATGAAAATGAATCCCAGATCTTCATCCGGATGTCCTGAAGGCCCAGTATGGCCTTTTCCCCCTCAAACCTTCCCCTCTTTATAACTTCCCTATTACTGTTGAAGGCACCACCATTCCTCCAGTCATCTAGGCTCACCACCTTATTGTCATCCTTGGTTCTTTAACTTCACTCACCCCGTATATGTTGTCAAGCCTTGTTATTTCTACCTTCACAATAGTTTCTATTAATCTCCTATATAATCTTTTATATAATCTTCTATATAATCTCCTTTTCTCTATTCACTCATTGCCCATCCTCTTAGAAACCCTGATCACTTCTCACCAGGACTATTGCAGTGGCCTTATAATTAATTGGTCTCCGAAACTTGAGATACTTCTCCACTCTAATCCTGCTTTCACCCAGCTGCTAAAGGGCAGGTATGACCTTGTCATTGCCTGTGTCTTTCCCCTTTACCTCTAGTATCCAATATCAGCTTCTCTGGCATTTGAAGCCCTTCACAGTCTGGTCCTTTTTTTTTTTTTACCTCTGTGCAGACTCTAGTCTGTCTATACTGCCCTATTCTGTCTACACTGACCTATTTACTGTTTCTTACACACAATACGCGGTCTCCCACCTCCATGCCTTTGTGCTGTCATCCCTCAAATGTTCTGCCTTCTCACTAATTATTGGCTTCCTTCATTACTAAGTTCAGCAGGAGCTCTTTCTCAGTCCCCTGTACTGTTCTCGCCTTCTGAGATTACCTTGTCAAATTTGTGTATATCTTGTATGTACATAGTTATTTATATGTAGTCTTCCATTCTCAATGCAAACTCCTTGAGGGTGGCAACCACTTTCTTTGCACCAACATCACTGAGCTCACTCAGTTCCTGGTCCATAGCGCTGTCTGACTTATCTTGTTGGGTCAGGATACTAGCATAACAGTGCCTTCCTTTATTGTACACATACTGTATATGAGGAGGGCATGACTTGAATCCAGAATAATGGATGCTTTGGCATAGGGAGCTAGTTTAAAATGATATCTTCCTATGCAGACATAATTTAGACCCCTTCAGCCTTTTACTTACCTACATGGCTTTTCTGGACCACAGACTTGCTTTTTTTTTTTTTTTAAAGCAATCGGGGTTAAGTAACTTGCTCAGGGTTACACGGCCAGTTATTTCTGGGTGTGGTGCTGAGTGTCTGAGCCCAGGATTCGATCTCCAGGTCATCCCAACACTGGAGCCGGTGCTCTTACTCGCTGTGCTACCTGGCCGCCCCAGATTTGCTTTTTAATGCACATTTTATGGATATAACAGTATGACAATGGGACCTTTAAAACCAGCTCCATTTCTAAGACCTAAGATCAGCGTAAAGGTAACTGCAGTCAGATATCCATGCCTTAATACTTAATTTTTCTTTATCTGAGAGGGAGAGGGTTTATATCCCCCCCACCCCCCCCCAGGCAGAGATGGGACTTGCTGTGGTATGAAGCAGTGGCCGCAACTTAGAAAGTCTTTCTGTTGGCTAGCTTAGGAGAGAGTTTGTGTTTTGGGGGAGGCCAAGCAGCCCTATCTCTGGCCAAGAACAATTGACCTCAATAACAGTTTCTAAGGAAGGCATTTGGATTCAATTATCATGCATCGGGAAGCACTTGGAGCTTCAGGGCTATCCTGCTTAAGAAGTGTAAGCCAAGTAGAATTTGAACTAAAATATGCTCAGATCCTCAAGGAATTAACCATTTATGTTTTAATACAACCGTGCAAAGTAACCAGTAACCCAGGGCCTGAAATTAGGCCAAGTCTGCAAGAAATCAGGCTTTCATCAGTAAGAATTAGAATAGAAATTGAAAATATAAATCCTAATTGTAATCAGCTTCTAGTCCTAAAGTTCTTCAAGCTACCAGTGCTGATGATTGCATAGCTTCTCCTGGCATTAAGACATATGGGGAAGCTGGTGAATATTATGTTGACTAGCATATATTTGTCTAAGCTTGTAGCTTTAAACAATTCTATAGGATAGTTGAAATATATGTAACTTAATTTCCCATAAGTTTTGACAAAAACTGCTCATTATTATGGATTGATGTTATTACATGGGAAAATGTGTCTCAATTTATCAAAGCTTCAAGCCTATTCTGCAATTTAATATTTTTAATCTTTTGGTTTTCAGGGGAATGGAGCCACTAACAGTGACCATTTAACTACTGTGCTCTACCTCCAGCTCACTATTTATTCAAGTCTGAAGAACATAGAGAAAACAATACTATGCCTACAGAAACTGATTTCTTTGCATCATTTTAATCCTTGGAATTGGGCTAAGCTTGCAGAGGCTTACCTGAGTCTTGGACTAGCTCTTTCAACCTCATTTACTTCATCTCAGAAAGAAAGCAGTTTTACCTCAAGTGACCAAGAACTCAAAATCCCTTTCCCATCACCAAAAAAAGATCCTTCTCTACATTTTTCCAAAACTTTGAATGGAGACTCTGGGTTTTCTATGGGAACAAGTAGTAGCTGTGTCCAGAAAAGTGAAAACTCTGTTAGTAATGTGTGGCCTATGGTACCAAAGACCCCCTTCCATCTGGCATTTCAGTCCTGGGCACCCACAGTATGGACAGGGACTCAAATGAAGGCTTGTGCCTCATTTGTCAGAGCCAGGTAAGCTAAGGATGAATGAAAAAAAAAAGGGAGGAAAATGCTGTCAGAGAAGGGCTTTTCTGTTTTGCATTAGAAGTATATACCTGTCAATTGACACATTGTGATTTTCAGGCTTTTGCTTTAGCTCTAATCAGTGCAGGGCTTCAAAAGGACATTCAGTTTAGTTTTGGGAGAAAGGGGGACAGTAAAATGACCCTCGGGTGTTATTTTGATCCATAAGAATGAAAGGATACACTGCCTAGAGAACACAGCTTGTCTTGCTCTCTGAGATAAATCTGTGAGAATTGAGAAAAGAAAACTGAATGTCAAATTTATCCCATTATACAGCTGAGGGTGGCCTTGGAAAAGCAGATGAAGGATTGTTTGTATGAGGTAGTTCTTTTTACTGTGTACTCTTTTCTTTTAAGAACACTAAACACTCATCTCTCTTGTTGTTTATATCCACAATAATGGGAATAGATGACCCTTAGCTCACTTTACAGAGGGGTCAGAGGATCCATCCCTTGGAAATTCAAACCTCTGGTCTCCTTAAAACATATAAATATAGAAGAAAAAAGATAACGAGGTACTTGTGTATTTTATGAGCAAAGAAACATTGCTTCCTAGGCTAATGTTATTATCCAAGAACATACTTAAAAAAAAAAAGGCCTAAAAGAAGTCATAAATATTAAAAAAAAAAAAAAAGACGCAATCTGAAGAACTTTATAGTATTACCTTTACAGGACCAAGCCTAAAACATTCAGAATTTCTTAGTTGATAGGGTTGGACTCTCTCCAGTCCTGGTTTCTATATTAGAAAATAAAAATACTACTTAAATTCAAAGGTTTTAATCCATGTTATTTCCAAATAGTAGTGAGGTATCATGAGGGTATTTGCTCTATTAAATAGTATCACTGATAAATGGTAGTGTATCCAGGTTAGAGGCAGTGAGTCTAAAAGGCCAGCCAGCAAAGTAAGAGAAAAAAAGCAGCTCTTGGAAGTCATTTGGATCTAACGTGTCCATCTATCCCCATGATGATGATTCCTAAGTAGTACTCAACAACAGGTTTACTCCCTAAGTGAATATAAATGAGCTCTATGTGCCGCCCCACATAGAGAACCTCTAATCTGTCTGTTGGCCCATTGTGGTTTTCAGGCTTTTGCTTCAGCTCACTCAGTCTCAGCAAACATCTTTTGCTTTAGAGAAGAATTTCAAGGCTCAGGAGGAAATTGAAGATAGACTAAAAGGATTCGACTTTGAAGAAGAAACTTTGCTGCTGATTTCCGAGGTGAGTGTCCACCTGATGTGGGGGCTGCTGCTCTGCATTGGGCTGTGAAGGGGTCTCTTTGGGAGAGACAGTACAGATGTCTCAGTCATTTCAGTTCCAGAGAGGAGCTTTCTCTTGCCAGTTTCCCTCTACTGCTCTAACCCAAACTGCAAAGTTTGCCATCAAGGTAGCTCCAGAAAAAGTCTGGGGAAATAGCATCAGAGACCATTGACCAAAGTACAGTTTGGGGACTCTGTAAATTGCACTGACTGCCCTCACTCGAAGAGCCTCAGAGCCTAGCCAGACTGACCTTGGCCTGATTCAGGCTTGTGCTTCCTTGCAGGACGGACAGATGGTAATAAGGCTTGGCTCTTTGTGCTCATGAAGCAGTGTGTTGCATTTGTAGACAGCTCTCCGTGTTAGAAACATTTTCCTTAGAGTGAATGGGAATCTGCCTCTTGTCAGCGCTGCATTATGTCCAGTCCTCCTTCACCAGTGACAGCTTACACCCAAAGTCTTCAGTACTTCTCATATCCAGTGCTTAGCTTCTCTTTTTCCTAGTGACACAGACGATTCACCCTTCTTACTTTCACTGGAGGGGCTTGAGTCACCCTTCCCCTTCCATGCCACATAACAGGCGCGCTGTGTATGCGTGTTTTGTCTTCCTTGGACAACATCCGCTAGATCAAGTGAAGGAGGCCTTCGGCTGGCTCATAACCACTCTCTTTTCCACGCTGAAGAGCCGCAGGTCCTTTGGTCAGTCACTGAGTCAGCATTTTGTAAACGCCGTATGAAGTGCTGGGGATACAAAGAGGCAAGAGACAGGCCGATGGGAGAGACAGCCCCTCCCCCTTCACAGGGGGCAGGCGGGCGGGCGGGCGCTGACAGTATGAGGGATCAGAAAGCACTCTCTGTGAGAGGCGCCAGAGAGGGAGAGGGGGGGATTGGGGTCATGGAGGAAACCCGGCAAAGGTGTGTGGAGCCTGAAGGTAGTGTCTTGTTTGAGGAGCAGCTAGTATCACTGGGTCACAAGGGAGGCAGGCAGGAATTAGTTATGAGACACTGGAAAGCCGGGCAAGGGGTGAAGTCACAAAGGATTTGGACACCAGAGGGTTTTATGTTTAATCCTGGAGGTGATAGGGAACTCCTGGAGTTTATTGAACAGAGAGATGACACGTTCAGACCTGAGCTTTAGGAAGATTAATTTGGCAGCCAAGTGGAAGATGGACTAGAGAGGGGAGAGATTTGAGACAGAGAAACCCAGGAGCAGACTTGCAGTGGCCCAGCTCAGGGATGGTGATGGCTTGTACCAGGGTGGGGGCAGTGGCAGAGCAGAGAGAGTGAGCAGCGTACAAAGCATGTTACCAAGTTGAAATGGCCAGGTCTGCAGCAGATTGGCTATGGGGGTGGTGAGAGAGGATGAAGAGTTGAGGATGGTGCTTAGGTTGTGTGGAAGAGGGCCAGTGATAGGGAAGATTGGAAGGGAGGGCAGAATTTGGGGGTAATATAAGTTTGATTCTAGACATGTTGAGTTTAAGTTGTCCAGGGATATCCTGTTCCAAGTGTCCAGTAGGCAGTTGGAAATGTATCATGGTTAAACTGGATAAATCAATTTGAAAATTATCAGCATAGAGATAATTGAACCCATGGTAGCTGTTGAGATTGCCAAGAAAAATAGTACAGAGGGAGAAGAGAAGAGAGCCCAGAAGAGCACTTGGGGGATAGCCGGAGTAACCAGCATGACTGAGGCGAAGATCCAGCAAAGGGGGCTTAGAAGGAGCGGTCAGACAGGTGGGAGGAGACCAGGAAAGAGCAGTGTTGTGAAAATCAGGGAAAAGGGGATGATCGACAGGGTCAGAGGCTGCAGAGAGATCGGTAAAGATGAGGACTGAACAAAGGCTTTAGCAATTAAGAGATCGTTGGTAATTTTGGAGAGAGCAGTTTTGTTTTAGTGATGAAGTTAGAGTGTAGGGAGTTGAGAATGAAAGGAAGGGAAGGGGAGGCATGGGCTGTAGAAGGCCTTTTCTAGGAGTTTAGCTGCATAAGGGAGGAGAGAGATGTGGTGATGGCTCCCTGGCGTACAAGTTGATTAAGTTTTCTGAGGATAGGAGAGGCAGGAGGGAAGCAGACAGGAGACAGGGAGAGACTGAAGTGAGAGAAGGGGGATGACAGAGGGCAGCCTGCTGGAGGAGTCTGGATGGAGTGGGACCACTTGTACAGAGGAAGCTCTTTGTCAGGGGAAGGGCCACCTCCTCGTGTGAGACTGGAGTGGAGGAGGAGATGGGGGCACACGGTGTCCAAGAGATGGGAGATGAGGAGGAGGGAGCAAGAGGAAGCTCCCAGCAAATGGTCGCGGGCCTTTCAGTCAATAATTAACTTATTAAAAAAATGAACATCACAGCACCTCCCTCCCAGTTGGTCTCAGTTCCTTACTCAGTAATCTTTGGATTACTTACTGGTAGATTACTGGTATGTTTTGGATAACTGGTAGAACAAGTTAAGAATCCATTTTAATAGGGGCGGCCAGGTGGCGCAGTGAATAGAGCACCAGCCCTGGAGTCAGGAGGACCTGAGTTCAAATCAGGCCTCAGACACCTAATACTTACTAGCTGTGTGACCTTGGGCAAGTCACTTAACCCCAACTGCCCTCCAAAAAAAAAAGACCCCTGATCTTGTTTAGGGGTGACTAGGTGGCGCAGTGAGTAAAGCGCCAGCCCCAGAGTCAGGAGGACCCGAATTCGGTTCTGGCCTCAGACACTTAACACCCACACACAAAAACTAGCTGTGTAACCTTGGGCAAGTTACTTAACCCCAATTGCTCTCCAAAAAAAGGCAAAAAAAAAAAAGAATCCATTTTAATGTACAATATTATCTTTTCCACATTTCTTTATCTGTATACAAAGATACCTTGAGAAACTTTGTCATGTACCTTGAATCCAGATAACAGTCTGCTGTATTTCCCTCATCAGCCAGTCTCATGATGCTGTGGAGAAAGGAAATGAGGATAATTTGGCATGACATGTTCTGATTGAACCAAGTTTCTTTCTTCCTACATTGGCCTGGGTTCCTTCCACTTCCTGTTCTCTGAAAGGTTATTCACTTCTAAAGTAAGGACACTGCTGCTCTCCAGAGAGATTGTTTAAGGAGTAAAATAAAAAGCCTTCCAGTAGCTTTTGTTTCTGCCATTTCAGTTTCCATTAAAATGGATAATTGAGTCCAGACTACAAAGAAGAGAGGCAGTATGGTATAATGGATAGAGTGATAGACTTGAAGGTAGCATGACCCAGGTTCAAGTCCTGTCTTCATATATTAGCCAGCTCTGTGACCTTGGGCAAATCACTGAATCTCTTGGAGCCCTGGTGTGCACCTCTGTGAAATGGACCTTACCTCATAGGACTGTTGTGCCACTCACAGGAAATAAATGTATGTAGAGTTATCTTGCAAACTTCAGAGTACTGTGTACAAGTCAGTTATTTCATTATTACTGGTGTTTTTATCACCCTTCCATATAGACTCCGAGGATTCCTGTCCCCAGAGCTCAGTTGTCAGCTTGCTTTTCGACAAGTGACTTCAGAAAGCTCATGAGGCATCTCCAGTTGTTATCCCCTCATGTAACTATCTCTGACTTTGTCTTCTGTCTCCAGCTGTCTGCTGGACATTCGGTGTCTCACCATCATTTTACATGTAAGAATTTTTAAAACTGACATCCTCAGGATGAGCTCTTAATCATTTTTATATCCCTGATGGTGCCTTGCACATAGTAGGTGGTCAATAAGTATTGAGTGAATGAAAGGCAAGTGGGTCTTTCTCCTGGCTTCCTTGTATCTCCTGTCACCCAAGCTGGGCACTGCAGAGTCCTCTCAGCTTCCTCCCTTACTCTGATCATCTGTATCTAGTCAGTCATTGTGGAGCTTTTCTTCTTAAGAAGGATTATCATGAATTTTTTTCAATGTCTATCTTCCCCAGACATATTTTTTCCATTTTCATGGCTTCTCTTCACTAATCTGGGTTCTCATATCTCTTACTTAGATTATAATCTAATTATAATATCCTATTTTTATATATGCATATATAAAAACATCCTATAATATATGTATTTATGTGATATAATATGCAATCTCCCTATATCCAATCTATAATTTAATCCATTCTGGAAACTGTTCCAAATGAATCTCTTTAAAATATCACTTTGGTCAAGTTACTTGCCTTTTAAAAAACTTGTATTGGCTTCTCATCATCTACAGGAACAAAGCCCCACCTGTACAGCATTCAAGGCCCGCCAAATCCAACTCTTACCTGGTTTCCTACCACTTTCCTCATACACGTCACCCACATTATACTATTCCACATATTTCCCAGATGTGCCTCATACCTTCTTCTCTGTGGCCCTTGGTTGTTGCCAGTTCCTTTGCTCAGCTGGAAGGTTTCTGGCTTCCCCTCTACCTGTCTGAAGCCAGCCTGGTCTTCAGAGTTCATTTCAAGCTCATATTCTTCATGAAACTTTCCCTGGCAACTCTAGCCCACACTAATTTCTGCTTTCCACTGTGATTTCCAGCAATAACTGTCCATGCCACTCATTTGTCATTTAACATATGCTGACTTATAGTGTGTGTGTGTGTGTGTGTGTGTGTGTGTGTGTGTGTGTGTGTGTG
>NW_027187460.1:31035309-31081869 GCF_028583685.1 Petaurus breviceps papuanus
TGTGTGTGTGTGTGTGTGTGTGTGTGTGTGTGTGTGTGTGTGTGTGTCTGTGTTAGACTCAAAATATCCTGAAGGTAGAAGGGGCTTGGTCTAGCTCTTTGCTTCCTGTCTGAATCTTTTCCCTTAGTCATCACAGACTGGTTATTTCTCTTGGGGGTGGGTGAGGAGAGGGGAGAAGGCTTAGGGAGGTGAGCAGAGGTTGAAGCTGTAGGGTCATGAGCATCCTTAGGGATTTGTGGAGGTTGGGGCATGTTTGGGGCAGTGGCTGGAAGGTTTGTGAGTCTGAGTACAAAAACAGGCTTATCTTCTTTTCCAAACTAGCTCCTAAGCCTCTTGAAGGCAAAAACCATCTTGTAGTTCTTTAAAGATTCCTTAAAGAGTGGTGCTTCATCTCCCATTCTTTAGAAGGGGAAAGTTATTACTTAATACTGGATTTAGACACTCACTAAAACAAAGTCACTGGGGGTCACCCACACTTGCTTTTGCTTCAGACAGCAGACTGAGGTCATTTGAAGCATTTCTGTTAATGAGTTGCTTATGCAACTGTTATTTTAGAATTTTCATTTATTTTACAACTACTTGTTGAATATATTTAAGTAATTTTTTGTTTGTTTTACTTGATGTTGCTTGGCTTGGTTGCTTCCATACGATATGAAATGGTTTAAGATTTCTTTTTGCACATTGTAGCAAATTTAATTGCATGTATTGGTCAACAGCTGGGACTTGATGGCCTCTTTAAGGCTAGTTTTTGGGGTTTTTTTCCCTAACAACTGCCTTTGCAAAGGCCCTACAGAGAAGGGGGTCCAAAATCCATCCCAGAGTTTTGAAGACGTGACCAAATAGCATTTGAGTGGACCTGCTTCTCTCCCGTAGGGAGCAGTCGAGTGTCCTCATTATGCTTTGCATAGCCGTTGTTCAGTTTCCCTTTCCCCTAATTATATACATTATCCCCTTGTGCCTCTCATTTCTCACTTGTACTGGGGCTCATCAGTTACTTAGAGAGACTTCTGTCTCCCTAGCCCATGTACATTTTGACCTCCTAACAGAGCAACACCTAGAATAAATTTTAATCCCCAAAGGTGACAAGATTCTTCCCTACAGTGCCTCCCCCAAAGTTTGACCAGGTCTGAGAAGGACCTTGAATTGTATTTCTACCAGAAGAATGTGCTTGATACAAAAAGGTTAGACCATTATTCTTTGAGAACTGGATCCCAGTAATGGTCTGGTCTGTTTTAAAGGCACTTTCCCAGGGGGAGGTGAGATTGAGATGTAAACAAGAACTTTGTGGAACAAAAAAGGGACCTTTCCATCAGCACAAAAGAATGAGCATCTCTGATTGGAAATGTCCCCATTTCTGCTCTCATTTGGAAGTATTTAAATCAGTCATGCACATTCTCTTCTCTCCTGTGTCTGTCTGCTGCCTGTTTTACAGGGGATGTGTGTATTTTTTTTTCTGCAGGTTATGAGAGAAGATCTCATTCCAGAAAAAATAAAAGATGAAGTTCATGCAGAGGTGAAATGTGTAGGCTCTGAAGCTTTGACTGCTCTGGTAATCGCATCTTCCAAAGAATTTGAAGACAAATGGTTCAGAAAGATCAAAGACCATTTATGTCCCTTTGAAAATCTGTTTCACACAGAGATACACATCTCGCCTTAGCAGCCCATTAAAACAAAACACACCAAAAAATCTTGTTCTGGATTATCTTTTTTTTTTTAATTTCATCTATGACTGTGGCACAAAATGAAACACAGCAAATTAAATTGGTTCTTTATCTTTTTGGTAAAGTAGCTCTCCCCACTTCCCAACCTCCAAAATTATTTCCATTGTATTTCATGCCCTTTTTTTGTTGTTTTTTAGAACTTTCGGTATATTTACTTTTATTAAGTATTGAATTTTAAGACCTTTCTTGAAAACATTGAGAAAATTCATGTTGTTCGGCACCAGTGAGTTAACAGACAGTGCCTAGTACTGCCCAAGTCTGGAAGGCTCATGACAAGGCATTACTTAATTTCTTCTACCGCAAATGTCCCTGCTTGTTTTTGTGAACCATCTTTAATCTTCATTACTGTACTCAAAAAAGACTTCTGGACAGCAGGCTCTTTCAAAACTGTTCTTGTGCCCTCGCCAGCAATTTGGTGGTTTGCATTGCTTAAGATCTTAGAGTTCAGCAAACCAGCAAACATTGAGTGGGAGAAACTGAAACATGACATTGAAAACCTTTGTAAGGAGATGATCATCTTTATGATTCTTTCAGCCACAGAAGACCAGAGCACTTTTTATAGCAGAATTGTGTTAGACAAAAAAGCCTTATAAATCACGAGAAGCAGACAAAATACCTTTCTGCATTGCTTCTATTTCTAGGCAGTTGAAGATAAACTGGGCAGATCTAAGGGAAATTCAAGTTTATCTCCATCCTTCCCTCCTTGGTTTGGACACTTCTGCTCTACTTCAGGCACCCAGTGCCTGCCCTATTCCCCATCAAAGCAGGGAAGGTATAGTTGGTGTCTATACTTGTTCTTTAACTGGTTACTCAGTGTGAATGAGGTTTGGTGTTTTGGTTATTTTTTACATTTTAAACCTCATTTCTGATAATGGATTTGTCTTACTAAATTTCAGCATAATTAGAGATATTTCCAGGGCAAGGAGAGGTTTTCTAAAATCCCTTTAGGCCCTACCCACAAAGTTGTTCCTGTGAGAAACACAGTTGTTGGGGCTCCCAGGACTTCCCAGGCAGAAAGAGCCACGCAGTAGACCCATTCTCACTGAAAGAACTCAGAACCAAAGTGGGCAGAGAGAGCCGTGATTACGCTTCAGAAACAGATGAGGTGCTAAACTAAGGACACTCACATCATACAAAAACGAGAGCAGGCTTCAACGTCGTTGGGGTGTTCTGACTCCTCCCCTCAGAGTGGAGCCTGAGCCAGACTCTTCAAAGGAGCAGGCCTTCATTACGTATTCCCTCTCCCAGATCAGACATCCATTAATATTAATGAGCTCAGTTGAGCAGACCAGGGCCTGACTTCTCAGGTTTGAGCTGGTGTCCTATCCCAACCTTTCTGATTCCTCCTGGCATCAGGATGGCCCTTGTCTTGGCAGTATAAGGTAAGCAAGCTTCCCCACAGCCCGGGAGTGCTAATTATCTCCCAATAACATCTGTGGGAGCAAAACAAGATACCATAATATCCCCTCTTACGTTCGGGAAAATAAACTTGATTTGGTTCTTTTAGGGTAGGAGTTCCTGACCTCTGGGGTATGAGAACTTTTTAGATATTTTGATAATTTTTTCAATATAATTGCTTTTCTTTCCAATCGTGTACTTTATTTTATAAATTTAGAAATATTTCTGAGGAGGGGTCCATAGGTTTCACCAGGTTGTCTAAAGACCATGAAATAAAAAAAGGTTAAGAAGTTCTATTTTAGAGTGACAAAGGATTATTGTTCTTAGAGGAGGAGTGGGTAGGGCTAGGATGAAGGGGAAGGAGAAGGATCAGTGGGGGGCAGCTGCTAGAAATTTATTTCTGGGAAATTCTAGGGCTAGAAGAACCGTGACTAGGCCCCACCATACTTTCCCACAGTTAAGGTTTCCTCCTAAAGCCTCTTCCCCTCCACCCAACTGTACCAGCATCTGGAGCCTGAGGACAAGAAGCTTCTATTTTCTAGCACATTTAGTGCTATTTTTGCTTTTAATAGTATTTTTCATATTCCTACTTGATAGCCTGGACCACACTGCAGTGTCTTTATTATTTTTGTTTCTGATAATGAAGTTTCTGAATAAGCATCATAGAAACATAGCCTTTGTGATAAAGTATTACAAAATTGTGGAATCTTACGGTGTTCTGATACTCATATGTGTCCTTTTGTCTATCCTACCATTTGACATTATCACTGGGTAACTGGACAGATAAGTATGCATGAGCCTATGTGCTTTGTGACAAATGCATCCAGAGGTCAGGCAGAAAGATTCTAGGAAAAAAGTAGATGTTGTCTAGGGAGGGAAAAATGTACAAAGAAAGCCTGTGAGAATAGAGCCATGCCATGGTGGACTAGGGAGAGCTGATACAACTCCTGGATAAGGAGCTAAATTTTAAGCACCATTTCTGTGAGGTGATGAGGAAATCTCAGACATGGGGAAAAGAAACAAATTATGGGGTTCCCAGCCAGATGCTGCCAGGACTGCGAGTGCTTCAGAGAAATTCTACCTTCAGATTCATCCAAGTCAATAAAAAGGGTGAACAGATTTGTGGTATTGAACAGATTAGGCCTTCTGCTGAAGGCCACTGTCAGTCCCTTTTATCAAAGCTCTTTGTGTTTGTTAAGTTGCTTCTGAACTCTTCTAAACATACCACCATTCATGTCAAATCGCCATCTTTTCAGTATAGTATGAGAAGTTGTCAGCTGCCTTGCTAATATGCAAGTGTGTTGTCTGTGGCGTTTTTCTCTTACCAGTTTAGTAATTCTGACCAAAAAATCAGATAAGGTTAATCTAGCATGTTATATACATAGTGATCCTGGTTCTAGCACCTAATAACTACCACTACTTCCTTCAAAAAGTATTCTCAAACCATAGTTTTGCAATCTCTTCCATAATTTTAGAAGGATGAATTCCTAATGAAAGTTATTTAAATCTAGCCTTGGAAGAATCAGTGGGATTTCAGCAGGCAGCTATGTTCAGAGAGAGGGGCTATTCCAAGTCAATGATGTGACGTAGACTAGCGTTCTGGGAATATTGGGTAGTCGTGTTTGACTAGGAAGGAGTGGCATGATAAAAGACTGGAAAGGTGGATGGAGCCTTCCTCATGGAGGGTCGTGAATCATGTCAAACTAGAGTTTGAACTGATTTATGTAAACAAAAAAAGGTTTAGAATCAAGTGAAGAAGCATTTATTAAGCACTTTCCAAGTCCCAGTCATTGTGCTAAGTGTTGGAGGTACAAAGAAAGTAAAAAATAGGCCCTGTCCCCAGAGAGTTCCCAACTAGGGGAGACAGCTATGTACAGTCAGGATATATACCTGATAAATTGAAGTAAATCTCAAGGGGGAAGGCTTCTTGAAGAAGGTGGGATTTTAGATAAGAATTGAAAAAAGCCCAAGATGAGGAAGGAGAGCATACTAGGCATGGAGGACAGCCAGTGAAATCTGAGTCAGGGCGGAATAAGGAGGTGAGAGTCATTGAAATAAGAAGCCTGGAAAGGTGGGTAAGCAGTCAGGTTATGAAGAACTTCGAAAGCCAAACATGATTTTGTGTTTGATCTTGAAGGTAATAGGGAGCCGCTGGAGATGTTGGATAGAGGGATGAAATAGACCTATGCTTGAGGAAGATCACTTTGATAACTAAGTGGACTGGAGTGGACAGAAACTTGAGGCAGGGAGACCAGAAAGCCACCTGTTGCTCTGTTCTAGGCATGAGATGATGAGGGTCTGTACCAGGGGGGTAACAATGTCAGAAGAGAAGGGAGTGTGTACAGGAAATAATTGCTAAGGTACAGTTGACAAGACTGGGCTGTGTGATTAGATGGTGGAAGTGAGAGTGAGGTGTTGGAAATGACACCTAGACTGCGAGCCCGGGAGACTAGAAGGATGGGTGAAGCCTCAACAGCAATAGAGAAATTTGGAAGAGTTGAGGGAAAGATAGCGAGTTCAATTTTGGCCATGTTGAGTTTAGGGTGTCTATGAGACACCCATTTCAAGATGCCTAGTAGGCGGCTGGAGATGAGAGACTGGAGGTCAGAACCTGAGAATTATCTGCTTAGAGTTCATCGAATCTTTGGGAGATGACACGGTCACCAAGCAAAAATAGTATAGAGGGAGAAGGGAAAAGGGCCAAGGGCACAGAGTTGGGGGACACCCACGCTTAGCGGGCATGGCCTGAATGAAGATGCAGTAAAATAGCCTGATAAGAAACAGTCATGTGGGAGAAAAATCAGAAGAGACAGTGTCATTAAAGAGAACAGGGTGATCAACAGTGTCAAAGGCTTCAGAAATGTTCAGGAGAATAAGGATTGAGTAAAGGTCATTAAATTAGTCAATTAAGAAGTCATTCAGTAACTTCGGATAGTGCGGTTTTAGAGATGGGTGAAGATACGTGCAGGCAGCCAGAGAGTTCAGAGAGGGAAGAAAGGAAGTCAAGGCAGTGATTGTAGATGACCTGCTCAGGGAGTTTGACCACAAAAGGGAGAAGAGGTATAGGATTCTAGTTAGCAGCAATGGGCCAAATGAGTGGGGGTTTTTTGAAGCTAGGGGAAACATGGATGTGCTTAAACTAGGTAAACTATAAGATGTCTTTAAGACAAGAAAGGAGTCTTTGTAGGTTTTTGAATTGAGGAATGATATGATCAGGGCTATGCATTAGGAAGATTAATTATTTTTTAAATAATTTTATTATTATTATTTATTAAGTAAAAATTAAGTAGTAATGTGCAAGGGGGACAGAGAAAGTAGTCAAAACAAAAAACATCCTGAGGTATGTGGTTCTAAAAGGAATGAGTCATGTCGTGAGAGCAAGGGATGCCAGTCCAAATGTCACCCAGTTACCTATAGGTGAGTCAAGGCCCAGAACTCCAGTGCACTGACTAGGTCCTTGAGGGAGGGTCTCTGGTGGAACATGGGCAAGGATTATACAGGCTGAGAAGGTATAGATGGATTGTAGTTTATACAAGTGGGTTAGGATGAAGGGAGTACCCACACTGATGACCCTACAAATCCATTAAGTTACAGCCTGCCAAGGAAGAAGCACAAGCAAGGAGCCCCGTTGAGAAGATATTAAAATAATCTAGAAGAAAGGCAATGGATTGTACTAGGATGATGACAGTGGGAGTCAATGCAAGACGCAGAGTTGACAAGACTCCGTAACTGACTGGGCCTGGGGCAGGGGAGGAAGACCATAATAGGATTATAGATTTTGAGTTGGAAGGGACCCCAGAAATCATCTTGTCTAACCCTCCCCCTTCAGCCAAGAGCAGTGGTAACTTGACTTGAGGTCACACAGGTGGTGAGTAGCTGAGCCAGGATTCAAAGTAGGATCTCTAAAATCTAGTGATCTTTCTGCTGCTGTTGAAGTTTGAGGCATGGGGAGAAGAGTATGGGAGAAAAGACAGACATGTTCAGTTGGAGGTATTTTTGTAACAGGGCCTGAATCTGGGCCAGCTTGAATATGAAGCCTTATTTGTAGCCCTGAGAACTTTGGCAGTGGTGGGTGTACTCACCACCAGACAAGAAACTGTTTGCCTTTAGACCCTAGCCACTAAGTTTACCTGACCACCCTTTTGTGGTGGTCAGGGACCTTCTCTGCAGCACCCAGTCGTATTTCTGGCCCTTCAACTAATCAATAAAATATGAGGTTAGTAATAAATATTAAGCACCTACTATGAACAAAAGAGGCTTCCTCTTCTCGATTCCACTGTGATCTGAGAAATAATGGAATCTTCAGAACCACCAACTGAAGACATGCAAGCCCAGGTGTCGTGGGTTGGGAGAAAAATACCACTATCTATGAACAAGCAGACTTTTTTCTCTCTTCCATAGTGCTCTAATGGAATGACTCAGTGATTCTGAATATGATGTATACAGCTGAGTGAGCCTGAGAGGGTGCTAAGGGATTTCAGGCTGCACACCACATTTATCTATATTGCCTTCAAAGCAGTGTACTCAGTGTGCTGGACCACCATCTTATTTCCTCAGCCAGTAACTGGAAACCATTTATAAGGAAATAGGCTTAGACTCTTATTTGAACACCAAAAGCTAAATATGTCAATATTTTCTTCCAGGGTTCTTTCAGAGCACCTGAATACACCTGAGGTGAACTTTTACACAAGGAAGTTCTATTCTGAGAAAGGGGACCATAAGACCAAAAGGGATATTAAGGCATGTAACCCCTCTCCTGCCTCCAAGAAGGACTGTGTTAAGCTCTCAAGCAGAAGAGAATTGGTTATTTCTTAAAAGACTTCCAAAAAGGGAGATTCCCAAACTTCAGTAACCCATATTAGTGTTCATTAGTCCTCACTATTTGAAAATCCTTATATCTAAATTAAAACTCATATGATAGAGTTTAAATATTTTCTTGTTCTGCAGAGTTGAAGGTCCTGTCTTTTGTGTGGAAAGATTATCGTTGCGGGATCTTTTTCCGTAGCCTTCATCTTTTCAGGCAAATAGTCCCTATTTTTTTCTTCAAATGAGGTCTAAATCATGTGTCAGGGTCTCCCTTCCCAACCTAAAGGACCTGGGTAAACTTTGGGGGGTACCTCTCAGTGCCCCCTCTCCACATGATCCAGCAACTTCATTGTCTGACTTCCCTCTGAAGTAGAGTTGCTGACTTCCCTTACAAGTACATGAATTCATAAGGCTCTAAATAGTAACAAGTTTAGAGGTTAATAGAAATCCATAGTCCTCTTGTGAGAGTCCATAGAAAATACCAATACTCACCAATGAGCAACCCTTCTCCCAGAAACCTGCAGTCTCATAGTTTAGCTCTGGGTCAGGTGCTTAATCACTGCACCCTTGGCTGCTTTTGGAGATGTTGCTATTGGCTGATCCTCACTGAAGTTCTGCTCTCTACTTTAGAGAGTTCAGCTCTACTCAGTTTCCAGAAGATGGTGGTGGTTTGTGGAAGGCCCTTTAATGCTGGCCTTCCTTTTCCTTCTCCTGCCTCTCCTAATTCTGAAGCTCTCCTGAAATGATGGCACTTGCTCCCTTTCCCAGGGAACAGATTCTCATACATTGCCCATTGGAAAGCACTCCAGAGTCTCTGTCTTGTCAGTGTGTTTATATCTCAGCTGTAGCTCCCAACAAGGGTACCTCTTTTTCTGAAGCATTCATTTGATGTGGTTTTCTGAGTTCACACACTTACTTCAAAGCAGATTGCTCTCCTTAATTCTAGGTTGGCTTCTAGTATCTATGATGGTACGTGCCCTTTATCCCTCAGTGCTGGGGTGTTATGGCTCTTGAACATTCGTCACTCTGTGTTGACCTAGAGGCTCTGGGGAGAGAACACCCCAAAGTGTCTCTCAGTCCACTGAAATTTTCTCTGGGTAATATTTATTTACTCAAGACTGTTTCCTAAAACATATTATAGTGGGAGGGAAGCCAGCCTGTAATAGGTCTTCTTTTCCAGCCCTTTTAGAATGTCTAGTCTCTTTTCCAGAAGGAAAGTTCAGATGGCCTCTTTAAGTCTTTGCTTAAATATCCACCATTCTTTTCACTGAGTCTTGTAATTAATACCACATTCTCCCTCTTTCAGTTGTTCCATTTTCAATGGGAGCCTCAAAGTACAGTGCCCAGAACTGAGGGCAGTAACTGGCGGGGGTTGGGGGGGGTGGGGGGTAGTGGTCTTCCCAGAGCAGTCTGAGAGGTCATCTTTGTAATTGCTTTATAGCAGCCTACTGGGCATTTATATGTTCACAGCAGCCACAAAAATGGAAGAGGTGGCAGGGAGAAGCATTTTAAGTTTGGTCCTAGTGTCCTTGTAAGTGTATTTGATGATGTTGCTATCATAGTGCCCTCAAAACCCACCCTTCCCCACTTTTCCATGTCATTCAAATAATTAAGATACATAAACAACTATCTGTCGACTGTTCCCATTCCATTTCTGCAGCCCTCTGAACCCTCTACACATTTTCTATTTATATCCTTAGTTATGGAAAGGCAGGGATTGAAGGAAGGAAAGGACTAAGTTGTCAATTAATCCTATGTGTTGTGCTCCCAATTAGGTTTCCCCCTTACTGTATTTCTCTATTTGCCTTCCTATTTAACAGTACCATACTCCTTAGTCCTCTTAGGAAGAATTACACTGACATTCAATAGAAAAATGACAAGAATAAAACCTCTGAGTCTCTTCCTTTATAGATGCCATTCTTGAGGAACAGCCATCAGAAATGTACTCTATTGGCATTCTGCCAACCTAGAAGACTCAGGGGGGTTTTCAGCAGAGGAAAAGATATATGTCTAGTCTAATGCATCTTTTATACTGGAAAGAAGTGTAGGGCTTGTTCAGAATGGGTCAGCAAGCAGTCTCCTTTATTTTTTTTTTTTTAAGCAATCGGGGTTAAGTAACTTGCTCAAGGTTACACGGCCAGTTATTATTTCTGGGTGTGGTACTGAGTGTCTGAGCCCAGGATTCGATCTCCAGGTCGTCCCAACACTGGAGCCGGTACTCTTACTCGCTGAACCACCTGGCCTCCCCTAAGCAATTGGGGTTAAGTAACTTGCTCAAGGTTACACGGCCAGGTGTTTCTGGGTGGGTGCTAAGTGTCTGAGCCTGGATTCGATCCCCAGGTTATCCCGACACTGGAGCCAGTGCTCTTACTCGCTGTGCTACCTGGCCGCCCCGAGCAGTCTTCTTTATGAACATATCTCTGATAGCAAAGATGCATGGGGAAAGGATACAAAGGCTGGATAAGAAGTGTGCCAAAGAACCTTTCCCTAAAGGTAGCTGAATATTCTATTTCTTTAATTTTTTTTTCTATTTCCCCTGCCATCACAACTCAGCATTTGAGTGGTGAGACCCACGCTCAGCATGAATTCACTCCCTGGCCTGTTTTATTGGAATTTTAAATTTTAATTCCACTCTGTTGGCAATGAGAGCCTGCACACCCAGTTGTCTCCAGATATAGTCAGCTTATTGATGGGTAGATTTGCTAATCTAAGGTTCCTCTCTGGGCTTTGAGACCTAGCCTGTCTTATGCCATGCTGCCTCTTTCAGGGAAACTTCCTTCCCTCCTCCCAAATCTTCTCTTCCCTTCTGGAAACACAACCATCCAATATCCCATATACTATTCAGTCCCCAGCAGTACACTTCCTGTTATATTAGAAATGGAAAATGAATTAGATGCACCCAAGGAAGATGCACCTTCCCATTCCCTAGATAACCTGAGCACCTTGGTGATATCTCTTCTATGCCTTGTTTTACAGGTGCTGGTTGCTAGCATACTTTGGGGGTGTTAATCATGGTGAAACTGCCTGAGACTTTCTGATTATACCCTTCTCTTGTAGCACCCTCTCCATGTTTCTGCCTTTTGAGTTATCACCATTAGCCAAACCTTCTTTTGTGTGAGTTAAAACATCCCATAATAGGGGTGGCCATCTAGCACAGCGAGTAAGAGCACCGGCTCCAGTGTTGGGATGACCTGGAGATTGAATCCCGGGCTCAGACACTCAGCACCACATCCAGAAATAACTGGCCGTGTAACCTTGAGCAAGTTACTTAACCCTGATTGCTTAAAAAAAAAAATAATCCCATAATAAAGACTTAATGCCTTGAGCATTCATTCATTGGTCAATCTGATAAAAAAAAAAAAAGTCATGAAGCCTTTTTAATTCTGATAACTACTTCAGTGACCTGGGATAGACTCCCATAGATTCCTTCCCCTGCAAATTAAGAAAGGACCTACAGAGAATTTTCTCCCCCCTTCTCTTCAGGACCTTGGCCATGGTTTACCATTGTTCTATTACATATCCTCACCTGAGAAAGCATTATTAGAAAGTCTTCTTAAGCATGTCTTGTAGATAGACAAAAGTTTGTATTGATGCTTAAATTTGTGTGTCTGAAATATTTACAGTTTCTCCTTGCAGTTTTTCTGACACATGCTCTTCAGAAGGAAGCTGTCAAAGTGAGTGACAGCTTCTCTATGTCAAACAGCTCCTAGGATCAAGGGAAAATGGAGAGAACCTCAGTATGTGACTCATCTCTGCTATATATGTGACAATCCTGCCACTCTGAAGAAGTGAACTGAGAATAAAGAAGTTGTTCATGGGTTTGGCAACATAAGACTTTTTACTGTCCATCAATAACTGTCACAGAATTAGGCAACTAGGTTTGTATGGTCTTCAGGAATTCAACCCTAAGGCTTTAGTAATATTGAGATAGTTTATGGGTGGCTGGAGGTGAAGCCTGAGTCAATAGCAGATGAATAATAGGTTTCCATAGGAAAAAAATAGCCTGGAATCAGGATTGGGGTATAAAGTGGATGTTTGGGTATAAAGGAGGTATAGGGCAGGTAGTAAGAGATCTATCACACACACACTAAACTCAGTGAAGTTGGTTGTATTAAACATCTATTTTTTTTTTCAGTTATATTGGTGCCTTTTGCTTTTTATACCCCAGTAAGTTCCTTCTATACCTCCAACCCCTACCCCTGAACCCTCCCTTTAAATGAAGGAAAGCTGTTAAGGAGTCCTGACCAAAAGAATAACCACTTCTGAAGGCACAGGTAACACTCTGAACCTCTCTCCTGAGGCACAGAGGGAAGTGTGTTCTCCAAGATCTCTCTTGATCGGTTCAATTATTCTTGAGTTTGATTGTCCTTTGGCATTGTTTTCATTTGTATTATAGTCATCATGTATATTGATTCTCTGGCTGCTTACTTTACTCTGCATCAGTTCATGTAAGTCTTCCTTGTTTTCTGAGATCCTTATTATTTGTCCATTTTTGTAGAACAATAATATCCCATTATATTAAAATACTACAGTTTGTACAATCATTATCCCAGCTCATGGGCATTTCCCCCTACCCCACCTTTTCTTTGCTATCACACACACACGTTGCAATCAATATTTTGATGTATATCAAACCTTTCTTTCTTGTCTTTTTCCACCTTAGGGTGTATGCCCAGGAGTAAGCTTGATGGATCAAATTTAGTAATTCTTAAGGGTCTCTTTTTCTAATCCTCATGCCCAGTGTGGGCTTCACTGATTTCTTGTCTGTGTTGTCAGAGACAGTGGGACCAATACCCATTATGATGATCTTTGTGAAATCCAACAGCCAACTTTCATTCCATCAGCTACAATGAGAGACATCACAACTCTGATGGGGAAAACATCCATATCTGAGTGACCCAACAGCATTTGAATGACTGTTTTTGTTAGAAAAGAGAGGAAAGTGCAGGGCAAAAGAGAATTAGGGCATTCATCAGCCTTCCCCAAAATGGAGGCAGAAACATTGTGTAAACATTGATTGGAAGTTGCAGCTCATGCCCTCAAGGATGGTGTCTTTAATAGAAGGCACCAAAGCCTTGGCACTTTGGCCTCAGCACAAAGTGCTTTCAGGCTCTGAGTGGTGGGATCCGTATGTTGACTGCTGGCTGAGAGGAAACTGGACAAAGCAAATTGAGTTGAGGGGATTGGGGTTTGAGGATCCAGAAGTGACTTTTCCACATGGCCAATCCATCAGCCATTGCTGGAGCATGTGAATAGATGCTCGCTTTTATATGTACTTCCAGTGGTTCACGTGTAGAGACATTTTCCTCCCCCCTTCCTTCCCATGGTTCTCATTATAGCATTGTCTATACAGGAATCATGGTAGCACAACAGGGTCCCCTGACCTCAGCTCCCCAGTAACCACTCCAGCCCCTATGAGCAAAGCTGATAGGCCTTTTGACCCAAATCAGCCCTCTTGATCCCATGGTAAACCTTTGTCTAGACTACACAGTGTTTTGCCAGGGTTAATAAATGAAGAATTGCAGGAGAGCTTAAGGATAAAATTTCTGGAACATGAACCCTAAATTAGCTCACACTTATAACTTAGTTTCTCAGGGGTACTCCAGCCTCCCGCTCCTGAATCATATTTCTTGACAGCAATAGGTTAGCCATTTTGGATCTCCCAGAATCCTACATGCTGCTTTGAATTTCCAGGCATGGTCATTTTTCTTCCTGAATGCTCAGGATTGGACATTCATAGGGCACCTGGGCGCAGGAGAACAATTCCACCATTACCGAGTGGCATTTATCACCTCCCATCCACAAAACAAAACCTCCCAGGAAACAGAAGCCCTAGGAGGTCAGAGGTGATTTTCACTATTTTTGTCTTTGTAACCTCAGTGGTGAGTTCAGGTTCTGGGGGTTTTCAATAAATGTCTGTTGAATCAAATTGAGGCCTGGAATATACTTAGTATACCTGAATTAGGTCTATCAGGCATTGCCAGGGACCATGGGCCAAGGCAGGGTAGGGGGTTGGAGGTGAATTTGGCTGAGAGTCATTAAATCTCTGCAGGAATTTTTTTTCCCAAGTTAATACCTCCATTGAAGGCATTATCAAATCCCATTAGCTTTTCAGATAGGGTCCAAGGCCTGGGAATATAGGACCAAAAGAAGAATGTCCTATCAGGAGTATTGGAGGACTCAGTCCCCACTCGGGTTGGTATTGAAGGGACTATTCTGACACCAGGTGAAGCTTGGAAAAGGGACTCCACCCAGGAGACAGCCTGGCCCCTAGACCCAGCTCCTCCAGCCGAAGCCTCCCAGGCCTACTGTAGACATTGAGATTGCTATAGAGGCCCACAGGGCAGTCAGTGACAAAATGCCTTGGCTGGTAGCTGGCCTGGGGAGACTGAGGTGCCCAGGGAACATAATTTCTTCCATTCTGAAAGGAATGGATCCTGGGAAGTTGGGGGGTTGGAGTGGAGGGACTACTTGGCCCTGAAGATACAGTGTGAGACTGGTGGTGGGGATTACTGCTCGTAGATGGATTGCTGAAGGCGTCAGAGGTTGTGTGGTCACTCGATGGACAGCTGCTGTCAGTGAAGCTGTCCTGAGGAAGCTTGGACCCTCCCCTCAACTGAAGGGGCCTGAGCAGCCCAGGGGATCGCTGACCCATCACAGGTTTAGAGGAAGAGTACAGGTGGCGGAACTCCTCCTCAAACAGCTCCACGGCCTGGCCTGTGAACTTGGAGAGGAAGTTTCGGTGGACTTGGCCACAGAGCCATGAGAAACTAGAAGGTTGAGAGAGAGAGAGAGCAAATAGAGCAAGTGAGATAACATGGAAGTGGGAGGGAGAGACAGCTCTGAGTTGGCAAACACTGCTGGGTTTTAAAACTCAACTCACAGACTGGCAAGAAGGAGGCCAGCCTTGAGTGTTGTCAGTCACCCATCTATGAGGTGCCCCTCCCATTTCTAGAGGTTCAGTCCCACCTTACACAAGGGCTGGTGGCCTCTGAAAATAGGTTCAGCTGTTGCAGTTACAGCATCAGAGAAAAACATGTTGGCCTTATTTGCTCTGGCTTCCTGGTCCTCAGCCCAAGATTGTAACCACACTTGTGCATCTTGAACCCAGCTTTGGGCAACAAGAGGCAAGAGGGGCCCTAAGCCCAGCCTTGTCACCCCTGATTGACCTACTTGATGTTTTTGCCCCATGATCTGCTGTAAATATCTGCCACCCCTCCCCCTTCACCTTGTCACCTGGCAGGGGTAGTAGTGGTGACAAAAGACACAATAGATATAAAAGTACCTAAAGTATGGGGCTGGGGAGAAGGGAAGAAAGTGTTTCCAGAAGGCAATCATTCATTCTTCCGGGGAGGCTATGAAATGTCTATGGAAGAAAGATTCTTGGCCTCCAAAGTGAGGAGGGTGATAACATCCCTAGACTTGTTGGGAAGGAAAGGGAGGATTTCAGTCAGAAGTTAACTTGTTTGTACTTATGTTTAAAAAGGGAACAGTTTCACATCTTCCCATTTAAATGCTATGGATTTCTATGGCAGTATTTTTTAAAAGGCTATACTTAAATCCAGACAGAGGTTACTAGGTGCTTTACCCAAGAGTGCTTTTTTATGACTTCCTATTATGTGAGATCTCTTCAACCCAACCTGTAGGGGCCAGTAAAAATGACTCCCTTCCTTCCTTTGTTCCTTTATTCTTTCCTTCCTTCCTTCCTTTCCTTTCTTCCTCCCTCCCTCCGTTCATTCCTCTCTTCCTCCTTTCCTTCCCCTCCCTCCCTTTGTTCCCCTCCTTTCTTTTTTTTAATATTTTTATTTTTTAGTTTACATCATTCATTTCCACAAGATTTTGAGTTACAAATTTTCTCCCCATTTTTCCTCTACCCACCACCCCAAAACAGCGATCCCACTGAATATCCCCTCCCCCAATCTGCTCTCTCCCATATCTTCCCCCATTCTCCTTTTGACTTTCCAGTAGGGCACGGTATATCTCTATGCCCCAGTGCCTGTATATCTTATTTCCCAGTTACATGTAAAACAATAATAATAGTAATATATATATATATATATATATATATATATATATATATATTTTAAACATTTGATTTTAAACCTTTGAATTCCAGATTCTTTCCCTACCTCCCTCATCACCCACCCTTACTGGGAAGATAAGCAATTCAATATAGGTTGTACATGTGTAACTATGCAAAACATTTCCGTAGTGGATATATTGTGAAAGACTGACTGACTATATTTCCCTCCATCCTATCCCACCCCCCACTTGTTCTATTCTCTATTTTGATCCTGTCCCTTTTCAAAAGTGGGTGCTTCCAACTTCCCTTCCCCCCCCCCCCGCCTGCCCTACCTTCCATCATCCCCTCTTCTCATCCCCTTCCCCCCTATTCTCCTGTAGGGTGAGATACCCTATTTAGTGTGTATGTCATTCCCTCCCTAAGCCAAATTCAACGAGAATAAGGTTGACTCATTCCCTTTTGCCTTCCTGTTCTTCCCCTCCATTGTAACCATTTTCCCTTGCCTCTTCTATATAAGATAGTTTGCCCCATTCTATCTCTCCCCATCTCCTCTCATTATATTCTTCTCTCACTTCTTAATTTCACCTTTTAAGTATCATCCCTTCCTATTCAACTGGCCCTGTGCCCTCTATCTATGTATACCTGTAAACATATATACACACACTCACATATGTATTCATACACCCATATATGCTCCTATATAGACATATATGTATGTATACATATGTATATACATTTCTATTCCCTTCAACTATTCTCATACTGAGAAAAGTTTCATCAGTTACAATTATTGTTTTTCCATGTAGGAATGTTAATAGTTCAACTTTGATAAGTTCCTTATGATTTCTTTTCCCTGTTTAGCTTCTCATGCTTCTCTTGCTTCTTGTATCTGAATGTCAAATTTTCTATTCAACTCTGGGTTTTTTTCATCAAGAATGCTTGAAAGTCCTCTATTTCATTGAATGACCATATTTTCCCCCTGAAACATGATGCTCAGTTTTGCTGGGTAGGTGGTCCTTGGTTTTAATCCCAGCTCCTTTGACCTCTGGAGTATCACATTCCAAACCCTTTGATCTCTCGGTGTAGAAGCTGCCAGATCCTGTGTTATCCTGATTGTGTTTCCATAGTATTCAAATTGTTTCTTCCTGACTGCTTGTTCCCCTCCTTTCTTACTTCTCTCCCTCCCTTTCTCTCTTTTTCCCTTCCTTTCTCCCTTCCTTCTCTCTCTTACTCCTTTCCTCCTTGTCTTTTTCCTTCCCTCCCTACCTCCCTTCCTCCCTTCCCCCTCCCTTCTTTCCTTCTTCCCTCCCTCCCTTCCTTCCTTCTTTCCTCCCTCCCTCCTTCCATCCTCCCTTCTTTCTTTCCCTTACCTTCTCTCCCCTTTCCCTCTTTCTCCCCCTCCCTCCTTTCCTTCTTTCTTTTCCCCCAGCCTGCTTGCTAGGAGAAGATGGATATAAGCCTTTAAAAACCTTTAAAGGGTTAGGTGAACTGAACTTACATCATGGCTGTTACCAGACTTCTACCCTCGCTATCGCCACGGTTTTGAGTTACACTCTGTTCTCTTGTTCTGTCAGGTAAGATCAGGGGGAGGAGGAGGCTCCCAGTGCACTGCGGAATCCTAGACTGAAGCTATTATGATGATGATGTTGCAGATAAGACATTAGGCTCAGAGTCAAGAAGAACTGAGTTCAGATCCTGCCTTCCAACCTGGAGATCACCTATCCTCTCTCAGGCTCCATTTCTTCATCTATGAAATGGGGGCAATAATACCACCTAGCTCATGGGGCTGCTGGAAGTCAAATAAGACATGTAAAGTACTTTGCAAACCTTAAACCACTCTATAAATGTTAGCTATTGCTATTTAGCATCTTCCTAGAAATCCACACACCATTAGGACGGCATAGTGATGGTACACTATAGAGAGCATTATGGAGTCAGAACACCCAGGTTGGATTCCTGCTTATGATCTTCACCACTGACTGTGGACAAGTCATTTGTGGTGCAGTTTCCTCATGTATAAAGTAAAAGGGTTGGAATGGCTGAAGAATGTAATGGAATAGTATTATGCCATAAGAAATTACAAAAGAATGTACAGTCTATTTGTCTATAAATGGAGCTGTTCATGGCTACCAAACACCACCCTCTTTGTAAAGTGAATAAATATACATCTTTACCCCCCCACCACAAAAAAAAAAGAAATTTCAAAAAAGACTGTTTCAAAGAAACATGGAAAGGTTTGTATGAGTCCAAGAGCAGAGCAAAGTGAGCAGAACCAGAATGGTTTGTATGACTCTAATATTGAAGCTGAAAACAGAAAGATTTCAGAATTTTGATCAATATAATGGCTGGTTAGGACTTTGGGAGGCTGAGGGTGTAGCATGTTTCCCAGCTTTTGGCAGAAAGGTTATGGACTAGAGAATAAGACACATATTTTCAGATATGGCCAATGTATCCCTTTGTTATATTTGTCAGTCTTCAATTTGGGTGGCAAGGGTTTGTGGGTAATGATAGAGATGCCCTCTGTCCCCCCCCAAAAGGAAGGAAATTAAGAGCATGAATAAAGCTTTAAGAAAAATACCCAGAAAAGAATAGAAGAAAGTTCAGAAGGGAACCAAGACAAACAGGGCAGTTTGGTTGCTATTGTGTTAAATTTAAAATGTACCCAAAAAAGTGAGAGGTTGTAGTAACTGACCTTTAATGTCCCTTTCAATTCTTAAATCTATGAAAAGGAGTATGAAGGCAGCTGTTTGTATAGCAGAAAGTTTAAAAAAAAAAACAAAATAAGACAACACTAGAATTCTTTTTTTGTTTTTAAGCAATCGGGGTTAAGTAACTTGCTCAAGGTTACACGGCCAGTTATTTCTGGGTGTGGTGCTGAGTGTCTGAGCCCAGGATTCGATATCCAGGTCGTCCCAACACTGGAGCCAGTACCCTTACTCGCTGAGCCACCTGGCCGCCCCAACACTAGAATTCTAATATTCTTTCTTATATTTTAAATTTAGTCTTCCCAGGCCATTTAGAATATTCAGTTCTTGACCCACACACTCCATTACTCAGCTAGGTGGGTCTAAAGCCTGCCAGAGTAGATTAGGTTATTCATGGCTTTATTCCATTTAACAAGCCAAGACAGATGCCTTTGATGACTAATCTATCAAACCTTCTCATGTACATGTATATGTATATATATATGTATGTGTATGTTTATATGTATATGTGTATAGATGATAGATAGATGGATAGATAGATAGATAGATAGATAGATAGATAGGTCGTTAGATACACATGTATAATGAAGGGGGTTTTCCATGCCCTCAGAGCTTAGGAGAGAGAACATCCTAAATATTCTTCTTCTTAAAAAATTGAGGAAGCACCACAGCCTAGACAACTAATTTCTTGCCAAAAGATGTTTAAGCAAACATTTAATGCCTATAATGCGAATGGTATTGTCTTGGGTACTAGGGATACAAAAATGGAAAATGACACAGTCCCATACCTCAAGAAGTTTATATTCTATAGGGACAACTGTGGCATCTCCACAGTTTATTTGAAGTTAAGTCTGAGACCTTTTAAGATAACTTGTATGTGGATAGGGGTCATCCCCAGTGTTTGAGGTCAGCTCCCACCTGGTTTGGAAAGGAACTATCCTTTGCTGCCACTGTCAGAGAAAGACTACTGGGTGGTCCATCAGTGATATTATTTATGTTGTTAGGTTCTTTAGGAGTTTATTGAAAAAGACCTTAGTCTTGATAGTAAAAATAAGATTTCAAGTGACTTTTATCCCACTTCCAAACCCCTATCCATTTATCTTTACCCCTCCTTAAGCAAAAACACCTTCATCCCCATTCCCCTGTGCCTAGCTATTTAGCACATTCTTTCCAAGATCTTGGTGTCCAGTCTTATATCTGCAACTGTCTGGGTTCCTTTGTGTGGGGTGGGTGTACTAAGTCAGAACCTAAGCTGTTTAATTGTCGTGGGGGGGTGGGGGTGGAGAGGAGAATGGAAAGGGAGAGCAGAGAATGGAGTTGATTTGACTTGCTAAATGATCGTATCCATGATTTTCATTTTAAGCAAGTGCTTCATTTTAGGGACTTTCTAATAATGATTGTTAGCATTTATAATGGCATTTTAAGATTTGCAAAAGACTTCACAAATATCTCATTTTATCTTCCAAAAAACCCTGGGAAGTAGGTGCTATTATTATCCCCCATTTTACAGATGAAGAAACTGAGTCAAACAGATTAAGTGACTTGTCAGGGGTTCTACTTGGACTACGGTCTTTCTGATTCTAAATCCTCTACCACTTCATCATCTGCTGCCTAATCACAATAATAAGAGGTGGCATTTATAGATCACCTAAAGGAACGTTACAGCAAGTCTGTAGATGCTATTATTATCCCCATTTTACAGAGAAGGAAGCAGGCAGAGAGAGGTTGAGTGCCTTGGCCAGGGTCACACTGCTGATAAGACAAGTAGGATTTGAATTCAAGTCTTCCCAACTCCAAGTCTTTCCACCAGCTGCTGACCCTGTTTAGATGTTTCAAGAATGCGACAGACTTGGTGAAGATCATAGACAGGAAAGCTCATGTTGGTGAAGGATAATTTGGCCATGGCCAGACTGGAGACAAACCTCTTGAAATAGTAGGGGTTTGTGAATCTAAGATAATATTGCTACTGGAACAATTCTGGTTCCCCTTAATGGGCTTAACGTTTGTCAGCTAGATTCATTGTCTTATTCCAAAAAGCTATTGTTATTATTGCTGTTAAGGATTATAACCACAGCAACCACTACCCTGACAATAATCAGTAACCTTAGGAAATCAAACAGGCTTCTTTCTCATTTACAAACATGGACTTCTAAAGATGGTGCCATAAGATCTTCCGTTGTGAATTTCAAAGCAAATCAACAAAGACAAAGATTTCCCACAACTATTCTCTTTGGAGCAAAGGTCATTTGAGGAAAAGGCCTGGGAAATGAACATTTTGATGAGTTTAATGTAAAGGGAGTTCATCAAGATTCGCCTTCCCTGAAGAAGCACCTCAGGCCTAAGTTGTTGTTCATCTTTCATTTTTCAAAGAGGGCCAATGACATAATGAGGTGATGACTTGACTTGAGAGTGAATTGGATTTAAGTGAGGCAGGGTTACACAAAGTAATCAGCCTCATTCTCTCTTCTAGTCATCGAAGTCCAGTAGGCAAGACAAAAATCAGGACAGTTGGGGGTGGCCAGGTAGCACAGCGAGTAAGAACACCGGCTCCAGTGTTGAGAAGACCTGGAGATTGAATCCCGGGCTCAGACACTTAGCACCTACCCAGAAACACCTGGCCGTGTAACCTTGAGCAAGTTACTTCACCCCAATTGCTTAGGGGTGGCCAGGTGGCTCAGCGAGTAAGAGCACCAGCTCCAGTGTCGGGATGACCTGGATCAAATCCGGGCTCAGATACTCAGCACCACACCCAGAAATAACTGGCCGTGTAACCTTGAGCAAGTTACTTAACCCCGATTGCTTTAAAAAAAAAAAATCAGGACAGTTGGTGATGGCCCAGGGTGCAGTGGTTGATCTTAGTGTCTTCAATGTCTGACGAAGCTCTTGGTGCTTCACAGTGCCTCTCTCAGCTGCCTTCTTGACCCTAAGGACAAATTGTTCTCATCTACCCATTCTGCCTGGAGTCTTCATGTGTTTGGACTGGACATCCTCCTATCTCACCCACTGATTTGAGGCTTGTCGGTTATCATAAAAGGTGAGGGAATGTGAGGGAGGAGGTGGAAACCTGCCTCAAATGTGTTTCCACTTGAGTGGAACCCACACAGAGCAAAGCCGCTGTGTGAGAAGCAGATCTGGCAGACCCCTTCGCATCCCAGAGTGGACCCAACTTGAAAATCTAAGAAATAATTCCTTGGTCCTAAGTCTTTTATAAACAGCTCTGGGTGGGAGGGAAAGAGAGGGGAGAGGAGGAGAGGGAGCCCACAGGCAATGAAGACAAGGACAGTCATAAATCCATATGAAACTGGGGCTGCAGCTGGGCTCAGCTTGGCTCCCTCAAGCTGAAATCACCTCGGATCACTGCCCTTCATTATGCTTGATGATAGTGGGAACTTGTTATTTAGCTTTTTATCTCCACATCATTTCATTAGTGCATTTCCAAATCTTAGTGTTCCCAGGCCTCAGGGGAAGCCCCATCTTGGTGGGCTGGGTTTGGGAATTTGTATTTCTTTCCATTAGGATCACTTCACCCTAGACTTTCATGCAACAGCCCTTAGATTGTCGCAGGAACTTGCAAAAGTTGCTTGAAAGCATTTGCCTAATTGCTAACTTTGAGGCAAAGCTCTGGTATTAAGAAATATTGGGCAGGGAAAGAATAATTTTTTAAAAAGAATTCAGCAACTTTGGTCTAGTGAAGGGTAAAGCATTCTAGATTTGATCCCCATGTCATGTTTTTGGGATATAAGAATTCCTGAGGAGGGGAGGAGGAGAGAGAAAAGGATCATTTGATTGTTTATTTCTTTCCTGAGTCACAATAAATGTCAAATTTTTCCAGCTGGACCCAGACTGCCTCTCTCCTCTCCAGCCAAGAGGGAAGCTTGGAGTCCCAAGAGGAAAACATTAGTATAGAAATAAGGATTTGGAAAGGGAATCTGCGGAGAGGAAGATTTTCTTTGTCCCATGTTTCTTTTTGTTGTTAAACTCACTTCAAAATTAGCTGTTTGGAGCTTGCCTGGTTCAGTCTCACAGGCTCAAGGGGCAAGCCCATTCCCTTCCACCTTACTTAGAACTATGGGCCCAGGAAATGCTTGGATTAAATTTGGGTTGAGTACAAATCTCCCAGGTTGCAGAATTCCATCTGGAGCTACCCCCTTTTAAGGTGATGCTTCATTCACTTGTTACCATTTCTTGATCTCCACTAAATGGACAAAAAGACACAGAAAAGGCAGACGGACTACCACACGAGGGGTCCTTTGGTAAGAGCCCTTCCCAAACTGCACTTGGGATGAGTGAAATGCCTATAAATTAGAAACATGTGGATTCCATTTCCCCTTAAAATGCACCAGGGAGGATGAAAATAAAGGGAAAATAAGCCCAGGGCAAAATGCCTTTTAGATCTCAATGAAGCCAAAATGCTTGAAATGGCAAAATGGGTCCCCTCTGGTCACTGAGTAGCAAGGACTATGGCCCCGGCTCACAAGCAGCAGCTTCAAACCGGAGAATTCCAGCCCCGTTAGGACCAGACAACAGAATTCCAAATTCCAATTCCAACTGTTAATCCGAGTGCACATGGCAGTTGGAATAGAGCCTCTCTCTGTGGGAAGAGAGGGGGGAGTCGCTGAGCAGAAGCTGCTCTTTACTGCTGGTCTGTGTTTCTTGATGTTGCCTCTTCACCTTTTGTAATTTTCTGTGATGTTATTTCTTTAACCCAAGACTAGCCTTGAGCAAAATGGGGGCCTTCTGTAGTTAGGTGGCACCGTAGCTAGAACACTGGACCGGGAGTCATGAAGACCTGAGTTCACATGTGATCTAGCAGTGTGACTCTGGGCAAGTCACTTAACTTTTTTTCTCAGTTTCCTCATCTGCAGATAATAATAGCACTTCCCTCCCAGGGTTGTGTAGGTCAGTTAGGTGGTGCTGTGAAGTTTTGGGCATGGAGTCAAGGAGATTCATCTTCTTGAGTTCAAATCTGGCCTCAGACACTTATAAGTTGTGTGACTCTGGGCAAGTCAATTCACCCTGTTTGCCTCAGTTTCCTCATCTATAAAATAAGCTGGGGAAGGAAATGAGAAACCACTCCAATATCTTGGCCAAGAAAACCCCCAATGGGTCACAAAGAATCAGACACAACTGAAATGACTGAGCAATAACAACAAGCACCCTGTTGGGGCTCATTCCACACCTACAAGTCCCACCATCCAGTTTAGTACTTTTATATACCATCTCATATCATTTATATCTGTTTCACTTGTGAAAGAATTATTTCTCCAGCCAGATTGTAGCCTGGCAGGATGGAGTCTCTGTTTTATAGAACTTCTCTCTCCCCTCCCAAGCCCTACATAGACCTGGACCTACAGAAGGGGCCAGGAAATACTGGTTGACTACTCCTCTGATTGGGTTTGTTTTGTGTGTGTGTGTTTTTTTTAACGTGCGATGTGGTGTATTTCCAGGCTAATTTATGCAAAACATATGAAAAGGATTGTCATTTGATTTGCAACAACAGCCGCTACTTGTCGAGGCTGGCCCTGCTTGTGATGTTGTCTCTTCATCTCCCTGGCAGATTTAGGGACCCGGCAGCCTACCTGGCCTGACCTACAGTGCCCTCAGGGTTATTTGCATCCCTCATTCCACCATCTTGAGCAGTCATTTGATCCTGCTGTTGTCAGTCTTCTCTATGGGTCCAACCTGGAGAAACTGAGCACTGGCACCTGCCATAATTCCCTGATGTGTCTGTAGTCCCAGGACCTTCTTATCAATGATCCCATCTTGACAGGTGGTTTACAGGTGGGGCAAATAAAAGGACTTAAGAGAAAAATGGAACATCTCTAATTGATCTGAGCCAAGCTGATACAGGCCTGTGGATCTCAATGTTGGGTACTTGTTCCTTCTCCTTTCCAAGATCCTCCTCTTTTCCTGGGTAACCCTGACCCAAGATGATTGTCCATTCACTAAAATTCTAGTCTGTATCTCACAATCTGATGCTTGATTACTTCTTTCTCTGCAGTGTTTTTCTTTCTAGTTATGTCCTGTGTGTGCCATGGGTCACTAGATATTAAGCTCCCTGAGGGCAAGGACTAGGTCATATGGTGGTTGGTTTTTTTTAATCTCCATGAGACTGGGCATACAATGAATGTTTAATATATATATATTTCACTTTGGGTAAGTCAGTCACAATTATGGGCAATTGACCCAGGGGTAGAGCTGACCCTAAGAAGTGACCATGACTCAGAAAGATTTTCTTTTCTTCAGAGCATGAAATGAGTGAGAATATAGGAGGAAAGGGTAAGTCAACAGTCAAGTACTACAGGAAGGTCAGAAAGAATGAGGACTAAGCAAAGGATATTGGAGGCCTTGGATGGAACTGTTTCAGTTGAATGGTGGAGTTGGAAGCCTGATATTACAAAGATTTGATAGAAAAGAGTAGAAAGTGAGGCAGTTGTCCCCAAAACTATAGAAAGCTTTTTCTAGGAGTTTGGCTATGAAAGGGAAGAGAGAATTAGAACAATAGTTTGAGGAGAGCCAAGTGAAGGGGAAAATCTGGGCATGTTTGTAGAGAGCAAGGAAGGAGCCAATAAATAAGATTTTTGAAAACTAGGGGGGGAGAAAAGAAGTGATTAAAGGGGCATGCTTCCACCCTAGTTCAGGCCCTCATGTTCCCTCACCTGAACTATGGCAATAGACCCCAGTTGTGTTTTCATCAAGCTGCCAAACTGATATTCCTAAAGCACAGTTCTGACTGTGACACTCCCCTGCTCTAGAAGGTCCAATGGCTCCCTGTTGCCCCTAGGATCAAATACAAAGACTTCTGTTTGGCATTTAAAGTCCTTTACAACCTGGCCCCAGTTAAGCCTTCTAGACTGATTCACCTCCCTCCCCCTCAGGCACTCTCTGTTCCAGCCACACTGGCTTATTTTCTGTTCCCTGTGCAGGACTTGCCATCCATGCCAACAATGCTCTTCCCCTTAGTCCCCCTAGCTCAATGTGTGGATGGGCTCATCACTGGCTCCCCTCCCCCCAACGGAAGGTGAGGGCGCTGGGTAAAGGTCTCACCTGTATGATCCAGTGAGGACATATCTCCAGTCAGAGATGATGAACTTTTCCTGGATTTGGCCTGAGAACTTCTTGCCAGACTTGGCACAGTAGGTTTCTCCTTCCACACTCCGGACTGAAATGTTCTGTTAGAAGGAATTTCAAGATATAATTGAGTGACCCCTTAGTTCTCATGGAAATGTCAAATCTTAAAGCAAACAAGTAATGTAGTGGAAAGAACCCCAGATGTGAAATTAGAGGGGATGGGTCTGAAGATGAGCCTCCCTTTTCCTGCCTATTTGAGTTTGGACAAATAGCTTCATTTGCTGGGGCCTCAGTTTCCTTGAGCGTTCAGTTTCTGCTGTGACATCTCATAAGGAACATTAGTCATCCAGAGAATATCCAGAGAACAACCAGGAAGGGCCTCCAGTTCATTCGAGGTAAGAACTGAATGAAGGGATTGGGGAGAAGAAACTGGAGAAGAAATGTCAACCTAAATTTTAGCCCAAGGAGACTTGGGGGTGGGGGGAGGGGAGACATGATAACTATCTTCAAGAATTTAGAGTCTGTCTTATATGCAAAGGAATTAAATTTGTACTGATTGGCCCCCGAGGACAGAAGTAGGAACAATGGAGAGAATTAGATTTAGGCTTGATGTCAGTCAGAGCTATCCAAAGATGGAATGGGCTGCCTCCTAAGGTAATGAGTTCATCGTCCCTGGAGGTCTTCAAGCAAAGGCTGAATAATTGCTTGTTGGGGAGAATGTAGAGGGTGGTGCCTTCCAATCTGGAGGTTCTGTAACTCTCTGAGGAGGTTAGGCTAGATGTTCTTAAACGTCCCTCCCAATTTTAGTAAAAATCCGGATTTATAGGACTTTAGAGATCATATAATTGAAGCAGGTAACCAGGCAGTAGAGTAGATAGAATACTGAAGTCAGCATAGGCCTGAGTTTAAATCCTGCTTCAGGTGCTTTTTAGCTGTGTTATCCTGGGTAGGTTAACTTATAACCTGTCTGCCTCAGTTTTTTCATTGGTACAATGGGAATGATAGCACCTATCTCTCTATGAGGTTGTGAGGATCAAAAGATACATTTGAAGAATGCTTTGCTACCCTTAAAGTGCTTAGAAATTATTACTATTATTACTATAGATAATTATTATTACAGGTATATTATTATATACCTATTATTACTATGACTAGTTTAGGTCCAGTGTTAGCTTTGAAAAGGGGCTCAGTGACCTGAACCTATGAACCACATTGGTCCATGTGTAGTGGGGAAGAATGTCCTGCATACAAGATAGGACTATGCTTTAGCTGTGCCCCAGGAAGAATTTAAGACTTCATGTCCTGAGTGTGACCACTGTTCAGCTCTAATCACCTGCTCTTTCCTGGCATTGTCCCTGTAACACTAGAAAGGGTAAGAAAGTAACCACCAATAGCTAGCGGTGAGACCTTGGGCAAGTCATTACATGGCTTTAGGCCTCAGTTTCCTCATTTGTAAAGTGAGGGAGTTGGACTTAATTATCCATAAAGCCCCTGCCAGGTGTTTTGTTGTTTTTTTTCTCTTGTAATCCTATAAAATTGATCAGATCAGCATCCCATTTGTCAAGAAACTTTATGTAATGGAAGGAGCTCTGCTGGAGAAGTCAGGAGATTCAGTTTATATCCAGGTTCTTCCAGACATAATATTGTATGGCTCCTTTAATGCCCTCGATGGCTTCTAAATAACTGGTATTAAGTCAAGATTTGAGGGTGTAGGGAAGAGAAATTTTGGAAAAATGCTTCCAAACCTATCAACTACATGCTGGGTATGGGGATCATAAATCCTTGTGCAGAGTAGTGCTTTATAAATGCTTGGTAGATGAATGCATGGATGGATGGACGGTTTGTTGAGTGACCATTTAGTGTATCAAGATGATGAATACGCCAGAATTCGCTTGGCCTGTGAAGTCACCAAGACATTTTACCAAGAGGTTCCCTTGGAGACGAGGAGAATATCTCTGCAGCTTATCTACCTGTTGAGGATCCCTCTAGGTATTCAGCAAATTCTTCTGTAGCATTCATTGATGGCATTTGGTCATACATTCAAGAAACATTTGTTGAGCACCTACTAGGCTGTTTCTGTTTTGTAGGCTACAAAAATAAACGTTTAGCGGAGGGAGGTCCTGTTTTATTCAAGGAGAGGAGCCTTCGGTACAGGGCTATCTGGATGGTTGCTACACATCTCGTTTCTTTGTTTTTTTTTTTCTTTTTTTGGAACCCATGTCTGACCTGGGAATCCTCCCTTTCGGGGTACAGAGGATTGAAGGGTCAGAACCAACAAAGCCCCCTTTGAGGTCGTTCCTACCTTCAGGTGACTGTCCAGGATTTCAGCCTTGTCACACATCTCCTGAAAGAGCTTCACACCACATTGGTCAAGGAGCACACAGACAAAGACACCCCGCTTGTTGGCAGCCTCTAACACATCACAGAAGATCTCCGTATCCGTGAATACATCCATAAGGATGACCAGGACCTGGGCCAGGGCAGACAAGACCGCTCACTAGAGGGCTCAGGGTAGAATGTTTGCCTCATTACTCTTCTGAACTGGTTCTGGTTTCAGCCAAGCTTGTTGGATTTGGGGTAGGCCTGGTCTAGCTGGGGTCCCAAGGCAGAGAGGACCAAAGACACTCCTTCCCCCAACAGCAGCATTCAACTTAATTTAATTCAACAGTCATATATTAAGCAGCTCCTATTGTGCAAACCCCTGCAGTAGAGGCTGGGACTGCAAAGATGAAGAAACAACAGCCACACCCAAGTTTATAATACCTGGAAGATAGATGGGATTATAGGATTATAAATATAGGACAAGAAGGGACTTTGGAGGTCATTAGTCCAGTTTCCTTTCATTTGACAAATGACAAAAGTACAATAAAGTGACAGAAAGTGAAGGAAGGAAGAAGGGAAAGAAGGAAAAAGGGAAGGAGGGAAGAAGGAAGGAAGGAAGGGAGAGATGGAGGGAGGAAAAAAGGGAGGGGTTTCTCTGAGAATACTGGATGAAGAAAGTGGCTTTTTCTTGGAAAAATGATAGGGCCTTCTAAATCAAGCTAGGATTTGCTCAGAGACCAGGCTGGAATGATGGCTATAGCAGCAACAGCAAATGCAAATATTTGAGTCAATCAGGAAGTGCAAGGACCTGTTAGAATCATGACAGAGAGATTTGGAGTGTCCTGGAAAATGGGATCATGGAACCACCATGTGCCATGGAGCCCATCCAGATGGGTTTCCAGGTTATTAGGATTTCCCTCCAGTGTTCCCAGATAAGTATAAAGCAAGGTGAGAATAAGAGCCTAAGGATAGTCCACATTTATAATGCACATGAAGGTTTACAAAGTTAAAGGGACTTCTTTACCTCCCCTGACCATCCCTTTTCTCCACCCACACCCACATTCCTGACCATGACACAGGCCTCACACTTCCTGGCTTTTCCATTGTTTTGGCAGTCAGTTTTTCTCATCGGTAAAGCCGGGAGTTGTACTGGATGACCCCTCTGGGCCTGCATTATGATATATCTCGAGGACCCCCAAAATGGTCCCAAATTGGTCCTAGACCTGTTTTGGTCTGTGCAAAAATATTTTCTGACCCCAATCCCCATTAGCCCACAGAGAAAGCTGGGAACCAAAAGGGATTATTTGAATCCTTATCTCCTTTGCCTTTGGCTTATGGTCAGAGAGATGGAACAGCCCAAACTTGTTTATTAGACATTTAGAATCCTAGGCCATTGGTGACTCCCTAGGTCTCTCCCTTCCTGGGCCTCACCCTATTCTAAGGGGTTTAAACCCTACATTTGGAGGGACATTGGTGGTACAGTGGATGGAGTGCTGGGCTTGGAGTCAAAAAGATCTGGGTTCTAATTCTGCCTCAGAGACTGAGTAGCTGTGTGACTCTGGGGAAGTCCCTTTGTCTCTCTGGGCCTCAGTTTACCTATCTGTAAAATGAAGAGACTGGACTAGAGGACCTCTGAGATTTCTTCCAGCTCTAAATCTAAAGGAGAAAGCTTCCTCCTACCTCAGATATTTCACTTAGCCCTGGTCTGCCTCAGTTTCCTCATATGCAAAATAGAGATAAGCTGTCCCCTCTCAGAGTTGTTGGTGAGGATCAAATGAGATTTTATATATATATATATATATATATATATATATATATATTTATTTATTTACACACACATATATGTATAGACACGTATATGCATATATGTGTACATATATAAATTATATATAAATGTATACACACACACACATACAAGAGCTTTGTGAACCTTAGAGATATATAAATGCTCTCATTCAAATTCAGGTCTTCTGACTCCAAGAATCCCTGAGCCAAGCTCCCTGTTGATGTATTTAAAGGCATTTTTTAAAAGACATAACTTCTCTGTTTTACATATGCTCATTGTATCCATACCACTAAAACAATGATTTTTTATTAATATTATTCAAGACTAAGTGTGCATACTCCCCCCAGTGATGTCACCTAAGCACGTTCATCTGATGGAGGCTGTCGGCGAGGAGCACTTGGCAGCGCCAGTAGACCCAAGGACATATACATGGACATACTCTGATAGAAGACACCTAGTGAAGACAGACTAATTTGGAATTAAAACAAGTTGATGATGTGGTAACTAATGGATGGAGAAGGAAGAAGTTTTAATTCTGTATAGGAGAAGAGGTAGGTGACTTGAATAACAGCCCATACCACCAGTGCTGCAGTGGATGGAACCTGGAGTCAAGACCTCAGACACTCACTGGGGACCCTGGGCAAGTCATTTGACTTCAGTTGCTTTATCGGTAAAATGGGGATAATGATAGCACCTACTTTCCAGGGTTGTTATGAGGATCAAGTGAGATAAGATTTGTAAACCACGAAGCGCTTTTATTTTATTTATTATAATATTAATTTTGTTATTTATTTTTATTTATTATTATGACTTATTGTTTATTGTTATTTATTATATTATAATAGCTATTGTGGAAGTCTCTGCATCATGAGCTGGACATACCTGGGAGAAGGCTCTAGGAGATGAATGGGTGACAGTTTGTTGCTGTATAACCAACCACAAAAACACCACCGTTATGGGATTCGTCGGATCCCCATACTGAAGACTGCCCAGGTATCTCCTGGCTGCATTTGATTTCCTTATTATGTTGGAAATGGATTCGTCAGCTGCTTCTGGAGGGACCAGAAGTGGCCGAGCTGGGCACTACCAAATGTCACTTGGGGTAATTGCTGATGCCCCTCTGCCACTCCATACCCTCTCCAACCCGGGCTGGAGCTCCTCCTTTTCTCCCTCCCTTTCTCTTCTCCCCTTGTCTCTTTTGCTTTTCCTCCAGTTTTCTTCTTCCTGTTTTGGGGCATGTTTTCCACTGGAACTGCTCTGATGTCTCTGTAGGCATCAGTGTCAAAAGTGAAAAGCATAGGGGCAGCCAGGTGGCGCAGTGAGTAAGAGCGCCGGCCCCGGAGTCAGGAGACCCGGGGTTGGTTCCAGCCTCAGATACTTAACACCCACACAAAATAACTGGCCATGTAACCTTGAGCAAGTTACTGAACCCCAATTGCTTAAAAAAAAAAAGTGAAAAGCATGTCAAAAGGGCAGAGATATAGAATAAAGGATTGGGGAACCTGTGGCCTTGAGGCCACATGTGGCGTTCAGGTCCTTGGGTGCGGCCTTTTGACTGAGTCCAAGTTTTATAGAATAAATCCTTTTATTTTGTTTGGGATTTGTTCTGTGAAGGTTGGATTCAGTAGAGGGTCACATGTGGCCTTGAGGCTGCAGGTTCCCCACCCCTGCATAGATCATACACACAGGGAGGGGCAAAGGGGCAGAACTCACTTTGTGGGAAATGATAACCAATCACAGGCAAGGATACATTGGGAGGCACACACAGACCCACATCAAGACACACTGTATATGGATTAATATACAAAGGGGCACAGAAAGATGAGACAGACACACGAGTGTCTGAAGGACTCATATAGAAATCACCACTGTGACTCAGCTTGCCTTCTCCCTCCATCCCTGTGGTCTCCTTTTCCCCTTGGAGGCTTATTCCCGGAGCCTCCCTTTTGAGGAAGGGCCCAGGACAACCATCCTTGATTCTCTGTACTTCACATCTCTTCCTCTTCTGCCTTTCCCTCTTCCAACCCCCTCCCCCTCCCTTTTATGTGTGGTCTTCCCCTGTTAGAATAGGTCCTTGAGAGACCTTTTTTTTTTTTTGTTTCTGTATTTGTATCCCTAGCACTTAGCATAAGGCCTGGCACGTAGCAGGTAACTGAATAAATGTTTGATGACATTCAGAAAAGGGACTAGATTTGTTCTGTTTGGTACCAGAAGAAAGAAGTAAGAGTAATGGGTGAAGTTGAGAAGAGACGAATTTAGGCTTGATGTTAGGAAAAAACTTCCTAATCGATGGTGCTCTCCATCCAGAAGTGTGCTGGGCAGCCTTAGGAGAGAGATGGGGAGTTCCCCCTTACTGGAACTAGTCAAGGAAAGACTGGATGACCACTTGGTGGGGTTGAAGGGGAATACGTCAGACCAGATGCTATGAAGTCCTTCTCAACTCTGAGGTCCTGGGATCCTGTGATACAGAGGAATGATAGATACCTATACAATGTGCATACCCAGAGCTGTGAATGGACACACATGTGCGCGCACACACACACACACACACACACACACACCCCAATAGATACCAGAAAGGGGGTTGCTTATCTCCAGAGACCAAAGAGTGGCCAGGGAAACCTCATGTGTGGGCACTGCTCCCTGAGATCACACCTTCTAACTTGCTGCTTCCTCCTCAGAGGCCCCTGTGTACTGCCCCTCATGGGGAGAGCTAATGCCCTTCAGGACAGGCCATTCTGGGCAGTGGGAAAGAGAGCAGGATTTCAATCACAAGCAGTTACTTATTATCCACTTTTGTGCCATGTGTTGGGAGCACAAGGACAAAAATGAAAGTCTGTGTAACCTCGAGTTTACATTCTATGGGGGAGATGACAAGTTCAAATGTGAGACAAAATAGATTAGGGTGGGGAGAGAGGGGAGGATGGCACTGGCAGCCAGAGGGATCAGGAAAGGCCTCATGAATAAGGTGGTGATCCTCAAAGGCAGAGATGAGTTGGGAGGGCATTTCAAACTTGGGCAAAGATCGATAAGGAGCCATGAGAAGGCCATTTTGGCTGTAATGTGCAGCGAGGGAAGGGGAGCTAACAAACAGGGTGTCCTAAGAATCTTTAACCCATTAAGGCTTAAAAAACGACACCAAGACTTTTGGAACACTGTAAAATAAGGTTGAGAAGGTAGGTGAGTGCTAGATTGTGAAGGACATTAAAAGGTACACAGTGTGTTTTCTTTTGTAGTGCAGTTGTGTCCAACTCTCTGTGACCCCCATTGGGGTTCTCTTGGCCAAGATACTGGAGTAGTTTGCCATTTCTTTCTTCAGCTCATCTTACAGATGAGGAAACAGAGGCAAAGAGGGTTAAAATTTAGGACTTGCCCAGGGTCACACAGCTGGTAAAAGGATTAAGGCTTGATTTGAACTCAGGTCTTTACTACAGTCCCACAAGTCACAACCCCAATTCCTTAGCAAAACAAAGCAAAACAAAAAACCCATGTAATTGGGGAAAATATTATAATTAAAAAAATAAAAATGAAAGTTCTCATTATGTTCTGCACACGAATCAGCTGGTATTACTTGAGGCCAAAGAGGTGCCCTACTTCAGACCAGGGAGGGGGCTCAGGATATGTGTGTGTGTGTTCTTTCTACTTCCCAGGAATCTCCCCATGGAACCATGCCCCACAGGCACCTTGGGGAGCACTCTCCTCTGTAGATATGGGGGCTCACTGGCTTTGCCTTCTGGTGGTTGGTGTGGATGGATGACATTGTCGTTCCTTAGGGGCTTAACAGATTATTCATAGGATTCCATTAGTTCACTCTGAAGCATTTTGTAACCCTCCCGGCTGGGCTGCCCTTGAGCAGTTGGCGCAGGGCCCGATGCCAGCGCAGCAAATGCTCAGTGGCTATGACAGGAGAAGGCTGGTTCCAGGACTTTTTTCCGCTCATGGCTGTGCCCTCAGATTCTGCCCTCCGTGACCAGAGGTCCTGCTTCCTGTCGTCAAGTCAACAAGCATTTATTAAATGCCTGCTGGGAGCCAGGCATTCTGCCAAGGGCTGAGGATACAAAGAAAGTCCAGAAGACAGACCCCGCTGACCAGGAGTTCACGGTCTTAAGGGAGAACCCAGCATGAAAGCAACTCTAGAAATAAAATGCCTCCGGGATGGATTGGGGGTAATCTCAAATTCAGATTAAGGCAGACTGGGAAAGGCTGACTGCACAAGGTGGGGCTTTAGCTGAGGCTGGAAGGAAGCCCAGAAATGGGGAGGGAGAGCGTTCCGGGCGTGGGGACAGCCGGGGAAAACTCCCGGAGTCGGGAGATGGAGGAATAGCCCGGCCAGTCGGTGTCTAGGTGTTACACAGTATGTGCGGGGTCGGGACTGGGAGGACTGTGTAAGAGGGAAAACAGAAGGCTCCGTGTTAGGGGTAGCATTGTCCTGGGCAAAATCACGGGGGACTACTGCCCTGCCCGCAGGTGCGTCCCCAGAGGTCTGCCCAGGTGGTAGAAAGTCCCCTTTTGTTGGAGCGAGGTAAGGGAGGAGAGAGGGTCCATCTGGAGACCTGGATTAAGGGCTTTATGAGTGACTGGTACTAATACCACGATGCCAGCGCTTGAAGCACATCAATAAGGATGACTTTCATTTCTAGACCATGCAGGGATTATGGCCGTGGTAGAATGGAAAGAGTCAGCCTGGGAATACGGAAGACCCGAGTTCAAATACGACCTCTGGTTCTGTGACCAGGGGCAAGTCACATTCCAACTCGTGGCTCTGGGCATTTTATGTGGCTACCTGTCATTACTGAAATTTCTCCCTCTTCATCTCTTGCTTTTGATTTTCCTGACTCCCTTCACATCCCAGTTAGGTTTCCCTGTTCTCATCCTTCCCCGGGAGACGGTGCCCAGTTTATCCTGTCTGTCCCTTGAGTTCCCAGGAGACTGTGAGCTCCCTGAGGACAGGGACTATCGTGTGCCTCTTTTTGTGTCCTCAGGACTTCCCACAGGGCCTGGCACATAACAGGTGCTCCCGGCAGCTCTCTAAGGCTGTGAGTTGGAGAGAAGGTACATTGGTAGAGGGGGTTTCCTCACCCTGGAGTTCTCTACACAGATGAAGTCACAGATCCCAGCCCCTATTCTCTGCCTCTGTTCCACAGAATTGAAGATATGGGAGGACCTCAGAGGCCATCAGATCTAACTTTAATGAAAATTACCTCTACAACGTCCCCCCAAAGTGGCCAACTAGTCTCCATTTGAACACCTCCAGTGATAGACCACCACAGAGATTTAGAGCTGGAAGGTTGTCTAATCTCATCATACTGACCAAGAAACTGAGAGCTAGATAGGTAAAGAGATTTGCCTAGGGTAACGTAGTGAATGGAGAGCTTCACTTGGAGTCAGGAAGGCATGGGTTCAAATTCTACATGAGAAACTAACTCTGCAACCTGGGAAAACAAGCTTAATTTCTTGGATCCTCAGTTTCCTTGTCTGTAAAACGGGGATAATAATAGCACCTTATCAATGGATTAATAAGCATTTGTCAAGACCTAAGAGTTGGGGATGGGGCAACTAGGTGTCAAAATGGATAGGGTCCTGGACCTGGAGTCAGAAGACTCATCTTCATGAGTTCAAATCTGGCCTCAGCACTTACTAGCTGTGTGACCCTGGACAAGTCTTTTAACCCTGTTTGCCTCAGTTTCCTCATGTGCAAAATGAGCTCCAAACCACTCCAGTATCTTTGTCAAGAAAACCCCAAATGGGGTCATAAAGAGTTGGACATGACTGAAAACAACTGAACAACAAGAGCTGGGGACAGAAAGAACAAAAATAATCCCTTGCATCAAGGAGCTCAACCAATTTATATAAATAAGATGCACACTGAATAGAGTAGACAGAAAACAAACTTCCAGGGGAAGACGCCAGAAGCCGGAGGTTGGGGTCCGTAGGGGAGAGAAACCAGGAAGAGCTCACTGAAAAGTGTGGCCTTGCCTGAAATTTGGCAGGGTTGTTGTGAGAATCAAACTGCATCATTTATGGAACATGATTTGCAAGCCTTAAAGTGTGACTATTAATTAGCAGAGCCCGTGTTCATAGCCAGGTCCTCAGCCTCCAGATCTAGCCTGCTAAATCCTTCTACTGAGCCCAGGTCTCCCTAAGGTACATCTCTCATCACCACCCTCAGTGCCACAAGATTTTTAGTTCCCATCTTAGCAATGAGGAAACTAAGCCCCTGAAAGGTTAAAACACTTGGTCAAGGTCATACAAGAAAATTAGTGAACAGATCCAGAGCTCAAACCTCGGGTCAGGTCCTTGACTCCCAGGTGCAGACGTTCCCAAGTGAACCATTCTCATTGTGCTCGTCTGTCAGCACTGATTCATGGTGCCTTGACAAGCCAAAAAGTCACCCTCCATTACCATCCTCCCACCCCCTTCCCTAAGCTGGCTTCTCCAGCAATGACTTTTACAGAGTACTTTGAGGTTTACAAAGCCCGACTTGATCCCATTTGAGCCTCACAGCAACCTTCCAATGTAGGTACTTCAGCATTAGCCCCATTTCACAGATGAGAAATCTGAAGGAACTTAATGATTTCAAATATTTGACCTGAGAGAGAGCTCAGGCCTAAGACTGACCTTAGCATAGAAACCAAATCTGCAAAGACCTGTGTAAGGGACAAAGTGGCATGTCCCCTTCCCATGAGTAAGTCTAAACCGAACTCAATCATTTAAAAGGTGGGGCTCAGACCAGATGATTTCTAAGGCTCCTTCCAGCTCTAAAACCAATTTGTATGCCCATTTTAGCAGAGACAGACAGATAAACAAGGGACAAAGGTAACAGGGAAAGGCAAAGAAAGACATGCAGAATGACCCATCCTCTCTAAAGAACATAGTTCACAAATGGACACACACAGTGAAATGATTGTCCTTTGCACCTTCTTCAGAATCATATTCGGCCTAGATTTATGTGGAAGGACAACAATCAATAAACATTTATCAAGCACCCACTATGTATGTGCCTGCACTGTGCTAAGCCCTGGGGATACAAGAAGAGACAAAAGATAGTCCCTGCCCTCAAGGGGCTTCCGATTTTGACATCACTATCTCCACAGATAGGATGTCGGGGCACTGGGCAAGGAGCGCAGCTGGCCAGCAGGAGGCTATCCTGTGATTGGAGAGGGATGATTTTTCTCGAGTGACGTCCCCCCACTGCGTGTCATGGTGTCTGAAATGCCACCATCAGAGCAGTTATTCTTTTGGGTCTTCAAAGGGTCTAGTGTGTGTGTGTGCATATATCTATATCTATATCTGTGTATGTTTATATAAAATCATTATATATTATATATACATACACACATGCATGTATGTGTGTGTTATATGTATATGCATGCATGTGTAGGTGCATGTGAGTGCATATGCATGCATGTCTGTGCATGCGCACATATACACGTGTGTATGTAAATAACAGCTAATGTTTCTGTAAGGTGGACAAAGTGCTTTGCATCACCTCTTTTCATCCTCACAAGGACCCTGTGAGGTAAGGATCACAAGTATTAACATCCTTATTTTGAAGGAAGCTGAGTGAGGGAACAGCTAGCATTTGTGCAGCCCCTGAGGGTTTGCAAAGCACTTTACAAATATGGTTTCGTTCAATCCTTGCAACAATGCTGGGAAACAGATGCTATTGTTATCCCCATTCTACAGATGGGGGAACTGAGGTCCAGAGAAGTTAAGCCCAGGGTCACACAGTCAGCCTGTGACAGAGGTGAAACTTGAACCCAGGTTTTCTGGAATCCAAGACCCACTCTTACAGCAACAATTTGGGGGAAGGTAGGCTTTGGACTGGCTCTGTTGAAGGTGACATAAAAATGATGATAATTTTTCTAATCTGAGTCTCTAGTGTGTTGTCCTGAAAAAGAATCAGAGGACCTGGGTTTAAGTGCAGATTCTGCTACTTACTAGGTATATGACCTTAATTTCTGCAGGACTTAGTTTGCTCATCTGTAAAACAGGGGGTTGTTAATAAAGCTCCCTAAGGTCCTCTCCGGTTTCAAATCCTGTGAGCTGTAAATCGGAGGGCCTTGTCTTCCTCTCACACAATGGAAAGAAGGCTGGATTTGGCATCAGAGGACCTGGGTTAGAATCCTGCCTCTATTTGTGTGACCTTGGGCAAGTCACTTCCTCCCGGGGCCTTAGCTCCTGCCTGGGCTCCTGCTGAGGTCACTTCCAGTCCTAGATGAGGATGCTCCCATTCATAGCACCTCCCTCAAAGGGCTGCTGTGAGGGCCAAATGGTATGATATGTGTAAAGTATTTGGGGAGTATCCAAAGTACTCCACAGACTTGATTTGTAGTGTATTTGTAGTGATAGTCTTTTACTGCTGCCCCACTAAGCAAAGGGAATCAGCTAAGACCCATTAAACTAGTGCCTACTATGTTCCAGGCACAGGAGATTAAAAAAATAAAATGAAAATGACACTGTTCCTGTCCTCAAGAAGGTTGTACTCTATCAGCTCAGCAAAACAGCTCAGCGTGAGAAGCCTCGGCAGTCAGGGACCAAGCTGGGCTGATAGAAGGGGCTGGAGCTGCAGGGACCAGCAGCGCTCGGGGTGAAATGGACCCCACACCTGTTCTGAGCCCCAGCTCCGCACCCTGTCCCTGGCCTCCCCGCCTCCCCCCCCCCCCATACACACAGAGAACCTGGAAAGGGCCAGGGCCTGCCCCCTTGGGCTCCTCTCTACCTGACTGGTCTTGCTGATGCAGCGGCGGATGAGGTCCCTGATGTTGTTGTGCTTGTCCGTCTGGAAGTACACGGTAGCACTGGACTTCTCCTTCAGGTAAGGCTTCTCGGCCTCACTCCAGCTCTGCAGCAGGGCTGGCTCACTGCCCTCAGACAGCATGGGGAAATAGGTACCAGACTGGACAGAGCTGCAGTCATTGACCTTCAGGCCCAGCTCTCCCTCCACAGGGGATTCCTTGGCATAATAGGGCTCCTTGGAATTTTCCTGAATATACTGAGCTTCCACAGACGACAGGAAGTCCACCTCCCCTTCTTTGCTCAAGGCATTCTGGTATGACTCTGGGCCGCCATCCAGAAGGGCATCCATGGCCAACCTGGCGCTTTCACTGTGGCTGAAATCAACCTTGGTCAGCCTGCTCCATTGGTTCTTGACCTCTTGAAGGCGTTTCTTGATCTTGCCCATGGGTCTTGACCTGTGCATTTTTCTAAGCTGGAGGAAGAGACTTCCCCAAAAGGCTGCAGGTTTGACAAAGGAGACAAGCTCTCCAACCCGGTCCCATGCAAAGAGAGTTCACGAGCTCACTAAGGGGGCCAGGCAGGATCAGGCAGGGGAGGAGGAAGAAAAGGAGGGGCTGAAAATTAGCATGTATGTGTGCCCTGGGAGCAGACAACCCCCCCAGGGCTTGTAGGTGAGTATACAGACACACAACCCTCTCACACACAGGTCCAGGAAGTGAATTTAGCAATGCATTTAAACAATGCTCCAGATAGATCTTAAATCTGGAGCCAAGTGATTTCCTTATCTGCAAATAAAGGGCATACACCCTACCCAGAGGGCAAAGGGGTGAATCCGTCTTCATTCCTTTGTCAGAGTTAGTAATGGAACGATTTCCTCTCCTCCCTCTCATTCCTCCAAAGTTGCAGCAAGTCCTGCTTTCAGACTCTATTGCACAACTTGCCTGACAATCTCTGAGTCCAGAGCCCCTGGGGCCTTTGTTACAAACCCAGCTGTCACACAGGTATTAACAGGCTGCTGAATGGCCTGATTCATTGGACAGTCAGTAGATGTTTATTAAGTGCCCATTATGTTTAGAGCCCCAGGAGGCATCTCATTAGAGTGGAAAGAACACTGGATTTGGTAGTTGGAAGGCCTGGGTTCAAATCCTGACTTTTCCAGTTACTAGGGAGTAACTTGAGGTAAATGAGATCACCCCTCTGATAAAGAAGATCTCCTCTGAGTCTGTTTTCTGGGTGGTTTGGACAGGCTAATCTCTAAGACCCCTTCTGCTTCCCTGATTCTAGTGTTCTCAGGAAAGGTCTAATGATAAGTGAGGGCCATCTCCAGTCATCCTGATCTATATGTCAACACTGGACCCAGACAGCTCTTGAGGAGAGAGTGAGGCTGGTGACTTTGCACAGCCCTGCTTCACTCAGATCCAATTCACTTGCATTTCATGGTATCACCTCCCTGATGCCATAGTCCTCTTTGAGAATGAAGGACAAACAACAATAATGATAAATGGAGCTTTATCCTTGCTCTCAAGAAGCTTACACCATAGTAAAGAACATTAGATTCATACACAGATTAATCAATCGATAAACCTTCCTTTAGCATCCACCATGGTGCCAGGCACTGGGGTAGGTGCCAGTGAAACAAAGATAAAAATTAAACAATCTCTGCTCTTAAGGAACTTTGGGTTTTTTTTGGGGGGGAGGGGGGGGAGGAGGAAGAGAACATGTGCACACAGGGTGTCCCAAAAGTCTTAGTGCAGATCTAAGCCATTAAAGCTTAAGCTATTTTTTAAAAACATTTTTTTATTTATTTTTAGCTTTCAACATTCACTTCCATCAGATTTTGAGTTCTAAATTTTCTCCCCCTCCCTAAGACGGCATGCAATCTGATATAGGCTCTACATATACATTCATATTAAACATATTTTCACATTTGTCATGTTGTAAAAAAGAATTAGAACCAATGGGAGAAACCACAAGAAAGAAGAAGCAAATAAAAAAAGAGAGCAAATAGTGTGCTTCCATGTGCATTCAGACTCCAAAGTTCTTCTCTGGATGTGGACAACATTTTCTATCAGGAATCTTTTGAAGCTTAGATCCTTGCATTGCTGACCAGAGCTAAATCTATCAAAGTTAGTTGTCCTATAATGTGGTTGTTACTGTGTACAGTGTTTTCCTGGTGCTGCTCACTTCACTCAGCATCAGTTCGTGTAAGTCTTTCCAGGTTTTTCTGCTGTCCGCCTTCTAAGCATTTCTTATAGCACAATAATATGGGATTGCCTTTATATATACCACAACTTGTTCAGCCATTCCTCAATTGACGGGCATGCTCTCAATGTCCAATTCTTAGCCATCATAAAAAAATGCTGCTATAAATGTTTTTGCACATGTGGGTCCTTTTCCCATTTTTATGATCTCTTCGGAATATAGACCTAGAAGTGGTATTGCTGGGTCAAAGGGTATGCACAGTTTTAAAGCCCTTTGGGCATAGTTCCAATTGCTCTCCAGAATAGTTGGATCAGTTCACAACTCCACCAATAATGCATTAGTATTCCAATTTTCCCACATTTTGTCCAACACTTATCATTTTTCTGTTTTGTCATGTTAGCCAATCTGAAGGTATGATGTGGTACCTCAGAGTTGTTTTGATTTACATTTCTCTAATCAATAGTGATTTAGAACATTTTTTCATATGACTACAGATAAGCTTAAGCTATTTAAGGTTAAAACTGCACTAAGACTTTTGGGGCAACCTTTGTGCATAAATAGATTTGGGATAAAATAGTACAGAATAAATATAAATTAAATGTGTGATAGTTAAACATGAGGTTGTTAGGGAGAGAGGGCACTAGCAGTTGGGGTGATCAGGACAGGTTCTATGTAGAAGAATGGGGTACTTGATCTGCATTTTGAAGGAAATGAAGAATTCTATGAGGCAGAGGTAGTGAGAAGAGTATTCCAGGAGACAGAGTAGCACATATGAGGAACAGAGAGGAGGCCAGTTTATCTAGACCATATAGTTGGGGGAAGGGGAGTAAAACATCCCCACTCCCCATATTGGGATTAGACTGGATGACCACCAAGGTTCTTGGGAGCTCTCCTGTATGCACCTAAAATTTCTGACACCATAGTCCTTCCTGTCCCACAGTAGAAGGTGAGCTCTTTGAGGGCCAGGACTCATTCATTTTATCTTCTTAGCCTGGGCACCTGGCATAGTACCAGGAACATAATTAATAGACACTTAACAAATGCTTATCAGTTGATGTGTGCATGATATTGTTCTAGGCACTAGGAATACAAAAACAAAACAATGAAATAATCTCTGTTCTAAAGGAGCTTGCCTTGTACTTAAGGGAGTTAACATGTACACAAATAAATACAAACAAACATATATGCCACTCACAGACCAGGGGCTCCCTTCCCACAAGGGACTCTAGCTTTGAGCTCAATCAGACCAGTATTCATCCTAGCGGCATCTGACCCAAAGGTCATTGCCCCCACCTCAGAGTAACTCAAGGGCATTGTCTAAAAACCTTGGTGATGGCTCAAGTCTACTATAGGATTTACTATGAAAGTAGGTAACAGGGTCCCTTCCAGAAAAAGGTACCAAATCTTAAGTATGCCTACAAGGAATGCCAGGGGTGCCCAGGAATACCCTAGTGACTCAAAAAAATTGATATTTTGTGTCTTGTTTTTTTGTTTGTATTTTTAGGTAAAGTTTGACTAATTTTTTAAAAAAAATCTTAGCTATTTCTTTAGTTTAATGAATAAAGATAAAGTTGTTTATGATCATTCAATAAAAGTTCAACCTTAAAAAAAGAAAAGGAAAATTTCTTGGGGATACACCCTAATAAAATGTATTGTCTATATACACACAAACTCAGTATATTATAAATATCAAGAATTGGACAGCCAACAATTTCTTCTGCCACAGAACACACTTAGAAAACAAAAGAACTCAAAAGAAAAAATGAAAAATGCAGACAAAACTTCTCAAATAACCATGTATTCATATCATACTACCTTCAAAAAGTAAAGATCCTTCGTGGGACTGCCAAATATATTTTGCATTCACTTTGGCAGATCTGTCAAGAAACTCAGAAAGTCCCTTGGGCCTTATGTTGTTTAATATTTTTATATTAAAGTGAACACTGTGGAAGATTGATTCAGGATCCAAAAGAACCTTGACAGTCTAGCACACTGGTCTGAACCTAATAGGATGAAATTCAAAAGGAATAAATGTAAAGTCTTGCACTTGGGTATAAAAAATCAACTTCACAAGTATAAGATGGGAGAGGCATAGATAGAAAGCAAGTTGTAAGGAGAACAATTTTAGTTTTACTGTACTTTCAGTTCACTATGAGTCAGCAGTGTGATGTGGCAACCGAAAAAGCTAATTCAATGTTGTATTGCATTAATAGAGTCACAGCTTCTGGAAATAGGGAGGTAATAGTCTACTTCCATTGTACTTTCCCCTCAATAAACCTCACCTAGAATATGATATTTAGTTTGGGGCACCATTGTCTAAAAAGAACATTAATACAAAGAATTAGAAATTGAGGGGATGTTCTTCAGCTGGAGAATAGCTGAAAAAGTTGTGGTATATCATTGTGATGGAATACTATGGTGTTGCAAGAAATGACAAAGGGAATATTTCAGAAAAATCTGGGAAGATTTATATGAACTGATGCAAAGTGAAGCAAACAGAACCAGAACATGGTACACAGGAACAACAATATTGTAATTTAATCAAATGTGAAAGATAGCTACTCTGATCAATATAATAATCCATGACTATTCCAGAGGATTCATGATTTAAAAATGCTATTCACCTCGAGAGAGAGAGAGAGCTCATGAACTCTGAGTACAGATTGAATATATATATTTTTTCCATTTTCTTTTATTTTTCTTGTATTTTTTGGAAACATGGCATATATGGAAATATGTTCTGCATAACTTTACATGTATAATAGGCATCATATTGCTAATGGGGAGCGAAGGGGTTAGAGAGAGGGAGAGAATTTGGAATTAAACATTTTTAAAGGAATATGTAAAAGGGGACATTAATAGTCTGCAAAGTCTCCACAGGAGGGAAACTAGGATGGTGAAGGGCTTTGAGTCCATGACAAGCAGGTGATGATTAGCCTAGAGAAGAGAAGGCCTCAGGGTGGAAGGGGAAGAGAAGCAGGATAACTGTGTTCAAATATTTGAAGGGACATCATTTAGAAGAGAGATTATACTTGTTTTGTTTGACCCTGGTGGGTAGGAAGAAGAACAAGGGGTGGAAGTTGCCAAGAGCCAAATATAGACCTGATATCAGGAAACATTTTCTATCAATGAAAGCTGTCCAAAAGTAGAATGGGTTATCTGAAGAGGTTGTGGGTTCCCCTTCCTCAAAAGCCTGCAAGCAAAGGCTGGATGTCTATTTTGGAGGCATGTTGTAGTGGGGATTCCTTTTGATTAGAGTTGAATGTTAGACTAGACAGTAGCTGAAATCCCTTCCAGTTCTTAAATTCTGTGACTCGGTGAGGACTCAGAGTGCTGGTGGTGTTTCTTCGAAGAGTGGTGCTGTTGCAGAAATCACTCCCAATTGCCAACTGGGACTCACCTCCAGAACTCTTGAAATTTTCAACCCCAGGGTCATTGCTAAGGGTGGTTAAGCATAGTTTTCAAAAGGATTGATGGTCTCTGGTCACAAATTAAACTCAAGGAAGAAACAGAAAGGAAGAGGAAGGTGGCCAGGGATGAAGGATCATCTGCCTGCTGATTTATGTATAACAGTCACTATTCCTGGGGGAGAAGACAAGAAGGTTAAAAGTCCAATGGAAGGGCGGCTGGGTGGTGCAGTGAATAGAGCACTGGCCCTGGAGTCAGGAGGACCTGAATTCAAATCCGACCTCAGATGCTTGACACACACTTACTAGCCATGTGACTTTGGGCAAGTCACTTAACCCCAATTGCCCTCTGAAAAGCAAAAAAAAAAAAAAAAAGAAAGAAAGAAAAAGACCCCTGGGTGAGGGGGTGGGGGGGCTAGGTGGTGCAGGGAATGGAGCACTGCCCCCCTGGGGAGTGATAATATTTTGTATCAATTATTCTTGCTATACCTTCTCAGTAAATCTCTTTTCTAAAAGTTAATATAGCCTAGCTGATTAGTCAGGAGTCAGGAGGACCTGAGTTAATATCTGACCTCAGATACTTAACACTTACTAGCCATGTGACCTTGGACAAGTCGCTTAACCCCAATTTCCCTGCCTTCCCCCCTCCAAAAAGCAAAAAAAAAAAAATTCCCCCCAATGTGGGGTGGTGGTATATTCTTTTGCACCCACTTTGTACCCACAGGGTCCCTGAGGAAGATTGGGTTCAAATTCAAACTCAAAGCACCCCTTTGCTACATGTATTCTCTACATATGTGACAAAGGGGTGCTTCCTGACTTCTGGCCCCAGAGCTCCTTTTCTCCCCATATGGAGAGTGGCATTCATGATACATGTTGCTCCGATGCTCAGCTGGGCTGGCTTTCCACAGGGTACAGCACCTCCATTGGATGGGAGACTCAACTGAATTTGCTCTCAGCTAGATGGGTTAATCTGCCGGGGGGCTAGGTCCAGCTGGTCACTTGGCTCTGCGTTGGCTCTTCACCAGGCTTAGATGCTGCTATGGTAGGCCACTTAACTGAAGACTGCTGTTTTTCCATACCTTACTATGCTTACAAGGTCATTGTCTGAGCATGTCCATCTCAGGATAGCTGCTCAGTCACCTCCTGAATCCTGTGACCACTCTGGTCACCAGTGGAACCCTTTATGGGATCTCTGTATCTCCTGAACTCAGTATTGGCACCTGTACATGGAAGAAGAAGAAGAACAAGGAAGAGGAGGAGGAGGAGGAGGAGGAGGAGAAGGAGAAGAAGAAGAGGAAGAGGAGGAGGAGGAGGAGAGAATAAAAGCAGCAAAGATGGAATGGTCACCAATCCCAGCAAATCTGGGACTCAGGACAAGTAGGGAGTGTGGAAAACAGTATGTAGAGTTAGCTGTAACTCTGCTATGGTGCCTTCCATGTAATTACATTAAGGAAGAGGAGGAGGAGGAAGAAGAGGAAAGAAAGAAAAGAAGAAAAAGAAAAAGAAAGAAGAGGACAATGAGGGAGAAAGAACGGAGTAGCCACGTCCTCAAATCTTACGGCAAAGCAGAAGGGCACCCTCCATCTGACCTTCCACACAGCTTAACAGTCCTGCTTTCTCACTGCTTCCAAGGGGAGTGAGAGATGAGTAAATCACCTCTTTTGTATGTCTGCTTTTAGTCTCTGACCAACAAACAGCTCCTGAGTCATCAGTTGTTTCAGCTCCGCAGCCAATTAGAAAACTTTCATCATCACATAGGAAGCACCCCTGACTCACCATGTACCATGGATGGACATTGGCTCCCCCTAAGTTTCCACAGGAATGCTTGAACTGAAATAAGGTTGGGAATATCTGTGCTTACTTGCCAGTTTAGCCCATATTACAGTAATAACTGAGGAGATAGGAAATGGGACCCGAGCTATACATGGATGGAAAACAGGGATTCTGAGAAGCAGAGATGAGGACTAAAAGCTGGTGCCCTCATTAGTAATATTGACAGCACCAGTTGCCTTCTTACTCTGCAATCAACTGCTCTGCCATCCTGATTATGGTAACACTGGCTACTCCAGAGACAAGGAAGGGAATAAAAGCAAATCCCAACAAATTTGGGACTCAGGACGACTAGGGAGTGTGGAAAACTGTATGTGGAGTTAGCCATGACTCTGCTATGGTGCCTTTCATGTAATTACATTAAGCCTTTTCTTTCATCTCATATTTTAATCTCCCTGAACTGTGAAATGAATTACCTGAACCTCAGGGTTTCACAATCCCTTAAGAGACCCTTCTGAAGGTATAGAAGTGCAGTAAGTCAGAAAAAAACAGTGCCATAACTTAGTGTTCTGTGCAAGTTCTCACGGATTCAGGAGTTGTAGGGTGGGGA